>NW_026263196.1:2245431-2566207 GCF_947179515.1 Apodemus sylvaticus
AAAGAGAACAGATAGGAGAATTACTTTGTCAAAATTTTCAGAAAACCACGTTTTAAGGAAATCCCGCATTGTGCGAAATTATCTTGTTTTTCTTAAACAACACGTTGTAATTCGAAAAGCTTTTGTGTTGCGTGTATGTCTCAGCGTGTAGCCTCAAAAGAGAACAAACAGGAGAGTTTTCTCTCGAAAGAATATGTAAGAATACCACGTTATAAGGAAATACAATTTTTCAGAATAAAGACAAATGAGTACACATTGGAAACACTTTACGAGAAGAAATAATGCATCATACAAAATTAGCTTGTATCTCCTAAACAACACGTTGTAACTCAAAAGGATTTGGTGTGTCGTATACGTCTAAACGTATAGCCTCAAAAGAGAACCCACAGGAGAATTTTCTTAAGTCAAAATTTGTCAAAAAACCACGTTTTAAGGAAATCCCGCATCCTGCGAAATTATCTTGTTTTTCCTAAACAACACGTTTTAACTCGAAAAGCTTTGGTGTTGCGTGTATGTCTAAGCATGTAGCCTCAAAAGAGAATGCACAGGAGAGTTTTCTCTCGAAAGAATATGTACGAATACCATGTTATAAGGAAATACAGTGTTGCAGAGTAAAGACAAATACGTACGTATTGGAAACCCTTAAACTTTATGGGATGAAATAAAGCATCGTACAAAATGAGCTCGTATCTCCTAAACAACATGTTGTAACTCGAAAAGATTTGGTGTGGCATGTACGTCTAAACATGTAGCCTCAAAAGGGAACCCACAGGAGAATTTTCTTTCGTCAAAATTTGTCAGAACACCAAGTTTTGAGGAAATCCCGCATCGTGCGAAATTATCTTGTTTTTCATAAACAACACGTTGTAACTTGAAAAGCTTTGGTGTTACCTGTATGTCTAAGTGTGTAGCCTCAAAAGGGAACGCACAGGATAGTTTTCTCTCGAAAGAATATGTAAGAATACCACGTTATAAGGAAATACAGTGTTGCAGAGTAAAGACAAATACGTACGTATTGGAAACACTTTACGAGAAGAAATAAAGCATTGTACAAAATTAGCCTGTATTTCCTAAACAACACGTGGCAACTCGAAAGGATTAGGTGTGACATGCACGTCGAAACGTGAAGCCTCAAAAGAGAACCAACCGAATAATTTCCTTTCGTCAAAATTTGTCAGAAAACCATGTTTTAAAGAAATCCGGCATCGTGCGAAAGTATCTTGTTTTTTATAAACAACTCGTAGTAACTCAAAAAGCTTTGGTGTTGCCTGTATGTCTAAGTGTTTAGCCTCAAAAGGGAATGCACAGGATAGTTTTCTCTCGAAAGAATATGTAAGAATGCCACGTTGTAAGGAAATACAGTGTTGCAGAGTAAAGACAAATAAGTACGTATTGGAAACACTTTACGAGAATTAACGCATTATAAAAAATTAGCTTGTATCTCCTAAACAACACGTTGTAACTCGAAAAGATTTGGTGTGACGTGTACGTCTAAATATGTAGCCTCAAAAGAGAACCCACAGGAGAATTTTCTTTCGTCAAAATTTTTCAGAAAACCAGGTTTTTAGGAAATCCCGCGTCGTGCGAAATCATCTTCTTTTTCCTAAACAACACGTTGTAACTCGAAAAGCTTTCGTGTTGCGTGTTTGTCTAATCATGTAGCCTCAAAAGAGAATGCACAGGAGAGTTTTCCCTCGAAAGAATATGTAAGAATACCATGTTATAAGGAAACACAGTGTTGCAGAGTAAAGACAAATATGTACGTATTGGAAACACTTTACGAGAAGAAATAACGCATCGTACAATATTTGCTTGTGTCTCCTAAACAACACGTTGTAACTGAAAAATATTTGGTGTGGCTCGTACGTCTACACGTCTAGCCTCAAAAGAGAACCTACAGGAGAACTTTCTTTCGTCAAAATTTGTCAGAAAACCACGTTTTAAGGAAATCCTGCATCGTGAGAAATTATCTTGTTCTTCCTAAAAAAAAACGTTGTAACACGAAAAGCTTTGGTGTTGCGTGTATGTCTAAGCGTTTAGCCTCAAAAGAGAACGCACAGGAGAGTTTTCTCTCGAAAGAATATGCAAGAATACCACGTTATAAGGAAAACAGTGTTGCAGAGTAAAGGCAAATACATACGTATTGGAAACACTTAAACTTTACGAGAAGAAATAACGCATCTTAAAAAATTAGCTTGTATCTCCTAAACAACACGTTGTAACTCGAAAAGATTTGGTGTGGCATGTACGTCTAAACGTGTAGCCTCAAAAGAGAACCCTCAGGAGTATTTTCTTTTGTCAATATTTGTCAGAAACCACGTTTTAAGGAAATACTGCACCGTGCGTTATTATCTTGTTTTTCCTAAAAAACACGTTGTAACTCGAAAAGCTGTGGTGTTGCGTTTTTGTCTAAGCGTGTAGCCTCAAAGGAGAACGCACAGGAGAGTTTTCTCTCGAAAGAATATGTAAGAATACCACGTTATAAGGAAATACAGAGTTGCAGAGTAAAGACAAAAACGTATGTATTGGAAAAACTTAAACTTTACGAGAAGAAATAACGCATCATAAAAAAAATTTGCTTGTATCTTCTAAACAGCACGGTGTAACTCAAAAAGATTTGGTGTGGTGTGTACGTCTAAAGGTGTAGCCTCAAAAGAGAACCCACAGGTGAATTTTCTTTCATCAAAATTTGTCAGAAACCACGTTTTAAGGAAAACTAGCATCGTGCGAAATTATCTTGTTTTTTCTAAACAACAAGTTGTAACTCGAAAAGCTCTGGAGTTGCGTGTATGTCTAAGCATGTAGCCTCAAAAGAGAATGCACAGGAGAGTTTTCTCTCGAAAGAATATGTAAGAATACCACGTTATAAGGAAATACAGTGTTGCAGAGTAAAGACAAACACGTATGTATTCGAAACACTTTACGTAAAGAATTAACGCATAGTACAAAATTAGCTTGTATCTCCTAAACAACATGTTGTAACTCGAAAAGATTTGGTGTGGCATGTACGTCTAAACGTGTAGCCTTAAAAGAGAACCCACAGGAGAATTTTCTTTCGTTAAAAATTTTCAGAAAACCACGTGTTAAGGAAATCCCGCATCGTGCAAAATCATCTTCTTTTTCCTAAACAACATGTTGTAACTCGAAAAGCTTTGGTGTTACGCGTATGTCTAAGCGTGGAGCCTCAAAAGAGAAGGCACAGGAGAGTTTTCTCTCGAAAGAAAATGTAAGAATACCACGTTATAAAGAAATACAATTTTGCAGAGTAAAGGCAAATAAGTACATATTGGAAACACTTTACAAGAAAAAATAACGCATCGTACAAAATAAGCTTGTATCTCCTAAACAACACGTGGTAACTCGAAAAGATTTGATGTGACGTGTACGTCTAAACGTGTAGCCTCAAAAGATAACCCACAGGAGAATTTTCTTTTGTCAAAATTTGTCAGAAAACCACGTTTTAAGGAAATCCCGCATCGTGCGAAATTATCTTTTTATTCATAAACAACATGTTGTAACTTGAAAAGCTTTGGTGTTGCGTGTATGTCTCCGCGTGTAGCCTCAAAAGGGAACGCACAGGATAGTTTTCTCTCGAAAGAATATATAAGAATACCACGTTATAAGGAAATACAGTGTTTCAGAGTAAAGACAAATACTTACGTATTGGAAACACCTTACGAGTAGAATTAACGCATCGTACAAAATTAGTTTGTATCTCCTAAAAAGCACGTTGTAACTCGAAAACATTTGGTGTGGCGTGTACGACTAAATGTGTAGCCTCAAAAGAGAACCCACAGGAGAATTTTCTTTCCTCAAAATTTTTCAGAAAACCACGTCTTAAGGAAATCCCGCATCGTGCGAAATCATCTTCTTTTTCCTAAACAACATGTTGTGACTCGAAAAGCTTTAGTGTTGCGTGTATGTGTAAGCCTGGAGCCTCAAAAGAGAAGGCACAGGAGAGTTTTCTCTTGAAAGAATATGTAAGAATACCACGTTATTAGGAAATACAATTTTGCAGAGTAAATACAAATAAGTATATATTGGGAACACTTTACGAGAAGAAATAACGCATCGAACAAAATTAGCTTATATCTCCTAAACAACACGTGGTAACTCGAAAAGATTTGGTTTGACGTGTATATCTAAAGGTGTAGCCTCAAAGAAGAACAAAAAGGAGAATTTTCTTTCGTCAAAAATTTGTCAGAAAACCACGTTTTAAGGAAATACCGCATCTTGCGAAATTATCTTGTTTTTCCTAAACAACACGTGGTAACTCGAAAAGCTTTGGTGTTGCGTGTTTGTCTAAGCGTGTAGCCTCAAAAGAGAATGCACAGGAGAGTTTTCTCTCGATAGAACATGTAAGAATTCAACGTTATAAGGAAATACAGTGTTGCAGAGTAAAGACAAATACGTACATATTGGAAACACTTTACGAGAAGAAATTAAGCATCATACAATATTAGCTTGTATCTCCTAAACAACAAGTGGAAACTCGAATATATTTGGTTTGGCGTGTACGTGTAAAAGTTTAGCCTCAAAAGAGAACCCACTGGAGAATTTTCTTTCGTCAAAATTTGTCAGAAAACCACGTTTTAAAGAAATCCCGCATCCTGCGAAATTATCTTGTTTTTCCTAAACAACACGTTGTAACTCGAAAAGCTTTGGTGTTGCGTGTATGTCTCAGTGTGTAGCCTCAAAAGAGACCGCACAGGAGAGTTTTCACTCGAAAGAATATGTAAGAGTACCAGGTTGTAAGGAAATACAGTGTTGCAGAATAAAGACAAATACGTACGTATTGGAAACACTTTACGAGAAGAAATAACGCATCATACAAAATTAGCTGTATCTCCTAAAAAACACGTTGTAACTCGAAAAGATTTGGTGTGGCGTGTACGTCTAAACGTGTAGCCTCAAAAAGAGAACCCACAGGAGAATTTTCTTTGGTCAAATTTGTCAGAAAACCACGTATTAAGGAAATCCTGCATCATGCGAAATTATCTTGTTTTTCCTAAACAACACGTTGTAACTAGAAAAGCTTTGGTGTTGCGTGTAAGTCTCAGCGTGTAGCCTCAAAAGAGAACACACAGGAGAGTTTTCTCTCAAAAGAATATGTAAGAATACAACGTTATAAGGAAATACAGTGTTGCAGAGTAAAGACAAATACGTTCATATTGGAAACCCTTAAACTTTACGAGATGAAAGAAAGCATCGTACAAAATGAGCTCGTATCTCCTAAACAACACGTTGTAACTCGAAAGGATTTGGTGTGGCGTGTACGTCTAAATGTGTAGCCTCAAAAGAGAACAGATAGGAGAATTACTTTCGTCAAAATTTTCAGAAAACCACGTTTTAAGGAAATCCCGCATTGTGCGAAATTATCTTGTTTTTCTTAAACAACACGTTGTAATTCGAAAAGCTTTTGTGTTGCGTGTATGTCTCAGCGTGTAGCCTCAAAAGAGAACAAACAGGAGAGTTTTCTCTCGAAAGAATATGTAAGAATACCACGTTATAAGGAAATACAATTTTTCAGAATAAAGACAAATGAGTACACATTGGAAACACTTTACGAGAAGAAATAATGCATCATACAAAATTAGCTTGTATCTCCTAAACAACACGTTGTAACTCAAAAGGATTTGGTGTGTCGTATACGTCTAAACGTATAGCCTCAAAAGAGAACCCACAGGAGAATTTTCTTAAGTCAAAATTTGTCAAAAAACCACGTTTTAAGGAAATCCCGCATCCTGCGAAATTATCTTGTTTTTCCTAAACAACACGTTTTAACTCGAAAAGCTTTGGTGTTGCGTGTATGTCTAAGCATGTAGCCTCAAAAGAGAATGCACAGGAGAGTTTTCTCTCGAAAGAATATGTACGAATACCATGTTATAAGGAAATACAGTGTTGCAGAGTAAAGACAAATACGTACGTATTGGAAACCCTTAAACTTTATGGGATGAAATAAAGCATCGTACAAAATGAGCTCGTATCTCCTAAACAACATGTTGTAACTCGAAAAGATTTGGTGTGGCATGTACGTCTAAACATGTAGCCTCAAAAGGGAACCCACAGGAGAATTTTCTTTCGTCAAAATTTGTCAGAACACCAAGTTTTGAGGAAATCCCGCATCGTGCGAAATTATCTTGTTTTTCATAAACAACACGTTGTAACTTGAAAAGCTTTGGTGTTACCTGTATGTCTAAGTGTGTAGCCTCAAAAGGGAACGCACAGGATAGTTTTCTCTCGAAAGAATATGTAAGAATACCACGTTATAAGGAAATACAGTGTTGCAGAGTAAAGACAAATACGTACGTATTGGAAACACTTTACGAGAAGAAATAAAGCATTGTACAAAATTAGCCTGTATTTCCTAAACAACACGTGGCAACTCGAAAGGATTAGGTGTGACATGCACGTCGAAACGTGAAGCCTCAAAAGAGAACCAACCGAATAATTTCCTTTCGTCAAAATTTGTCAGAAAACCATGTTTTAAAGAAATCCGGCATCGTGCGAAAGTATCTTGTTTTTTATAAACAACTCGTAGTAACTCAAAAAGCTTTGGTGTTGCCTGTATGTCTAAGTGTTTAGCCTCAAAAGGGAATGCACAGGATAGTTTTCTCTCGAAAGAATATGTAAGAATGCCACGTTGTAAGGAAATACAGTGTTGCAGAGTAAAGACAAATAAGTACGTATTGGAAACACTTTACGAGAATTAACGCATTATAAAAAATTAGCTTGTATCTCCTAAACAACACGTTGTAACTCGAAAAGATTTGGTGTGACGTGTACGTCTAAATATGTAGCCTCAAAAGAGAACCCACAGGAGAATTTTCTTTCGTCAAAATTTTTCAGAAAACCAGGTTTTTAGGAAATCCCGCGTCGTGCGAAATCATCTTCTTTTTCCTAAACAACACGTTGTAACTCGAAAAGCTTTCGTGTTGCGTGTTTGTCTAATCATGTAGCCTCAAAAGAGAATGCACAGGAGAGTTTTCCCTCGAAAGAATATGTAAGAATACCATGTTATAAGGAAACACAGTGTTGCAGAGTAAAGACAAATATGTACGTATTGGAAACACTTTACGAGAAGAAATAACGCATCGTACAATATTTGCTTGTGTCTCCTAAACAACACGTTGTAACTGAAAAATATTTGGTGTGGCTCGTACGTCTACACGTCTAGCCTCAAAAGAGAACCTACAGGAGAACTTTCTTTCGTCAAAATTTGTCAGAAAACCACGTTTTAAGGAAATCCCGCATCGTGCAAAATTATCTTGTTTTTCCTAAACAACACGTTGTAACTCGAAAAGCTTTTGGGTTGCGTGTATGTCTAAACGTGTGGCCTCTAAAGAGAATGCACAGGAGAGTTTTCTCTCGAAAGAACATGTAAGAATACAACGTTATAAGGAAATACAGTGTTGCAGAGTAAAGACAAATACATACGTATTGGAACCACTTTACGAAAAGAAATAACGCATCATACAAAATTAGCTTGTATCTCTTAAACAACACGTTGTAACTCGAAAGGATTTGGTGTGGCGTGCACGTCTAAACGTGTAGCCTCAAAAGAGAAGCCACAGGAGAATTTTCTTTCGTCAAAATTTTTCAGAAAACCACGTTTTAAGGAAATCCCGCATCGTGCAAAATTATCTTGTTTTCCATAAACAACACGTTGTAACTCGAAAAGCTTTGGTGTTGCCTGTATGTCTAAGTGTGTAGCCTCAAAAGGGAACGCACAGGATAGTTTTCTCTCGAAGGAATATGTAAGAATACCACGTTATAAGGAAATATAATGTTGCAGTGTAAAGACAAATATGTACTTATTGGAAACACTTTACGAGAAGAATTAACGCATAGTAAAAAATTAGCTTATATCTCCTAAACAACACGTTGTAATTCGAAAAGATTTGGTGTGGCTCGTACCTCTACACGTGTAGCCTCAAAAGAGAACCCACAGGAGAACTTTCTTTCGTCAAAATTTTTCAGAAAACCACGTTTTATGGAAATGTCGCATCGTGCTAAATTATCTTGTTTTTCCTAAACAACACATTGTAACTCGAAAAGCTTTGGCGATGCATGTTTGCTTAAGCGTGTCCCCTCAAAAGAGAACGCACAGGAGAGTTTTCCCTCGAAATAATATGTAAGATTACCATGTTATAAGGAAATACAGTGTTGCAGATTAAAGACAAATAAGTACGTATTGGAAACACTTTACGAGAAGAAATAATGCATCGTACAAAATTAGCTTGTATCTCCTAAACAACACGTGGTAACTTGAAAGGATTTGGTGTGGCGTGTACGTCTAAACGTGTAGCCTCAAAAGAGAACCCACAGGAGAATTTTCTTTATTCAAAATTTTTCAGAAAACCACGTTTTAAGGAAATCCCGCATCGTGCGAAATCATCTTCTTTTTCCTAAACAACATGTTGTAACTCGAAAAGCTATGGTGTTGCGTGTATGTGTAAGCGTGGAGCCTCAAAAGAGAAGGCACTGGAGAGTTTTTCTCCAAAGAATATGTAAGAATATCACGTTATAAGGAAATACAATTTTGCAGAGTAAAGACAAATAAGTACATATTGGAAAAAAATTTACGAGAAGAAATAACGCATCTTATAAAATTAGCTTGTATCTCCTAAACAACAGGTTGTAACTCGAAAGGATTTGGTGTGACGTGTACGTCTAAAAGTGTAGCCTCAAACGAGAACCCACAGGAGAATTTTCTTTCATAAAAATGTCAGAAACCACGTTTTAAGGAAATCTCGCATCGTGGGAAATTATCTTGTTTTTCCTAAACAACACGTTGTAACTCGAAAAGCTTTGGTGTTGCGTGTATTTCTAAGCGTGTAGCCTCAAAAGAGAACGCACAGGAGAGGTTTCTCTCGAAAGAATATGTAAGAATACCACGTTATAAGGAAATAAAGTGTTGCAGAGTAAAGACAACTACATACATATTGGAAACACTTTAAGAGAAGAAATAACACATCGTACAAAATTAGCTTGTATCTCCTAAACAACACGTTTTAACTCGAAAAGATTTGGTGTGGCTCGTACCTCTACACGTGTAGCCTCAAAAGAGAACCCACAGGATAACTTTCTTTCGTCAAAATTTTTCAGACAACCACGTTTTATGGAAATCTCGCATTGTGCGAAATTATCTTGTTTTTCCTAAATGACACATTGTAACTCGAAAAGCTTTGGCGTTGCGTGTATGTCTAAGCGTGTAGCCTCTAAAGAGAACGCACAGGAGAGTTTTCTCTCGAAAGAATATGTAAGAATACAACGTTATGAGGAAATACAGTGTTGTAGAGAAAAGACAAATAAGTACGTATTGGAAATCTTTACGTGCAGAAGTAACGCATCTTACAAAATTAGCTTGTATCTCCGAAACAACACGTGGTAACTCGAAAAGATTTGGTGTGCCGTGTACGTCTAAACGTGTAGCCTCAAAAGAGAACCCACAGGAGAATTTTCGTTCGTCAAAATTTGTCAGAAAACCACGTTTTAAGGAAATCCCGCATCGTGCAAAATTATCTTGTTTTTCCTAAACAACACGTTGTAACTAGAAAAGCTTTGGTGTTGCGTGTATGTCTAAGCGTGCAGCCTCAAAAGAGAATGCACAGGAGAGTTTTCTCTCGAAAGAATATGTAAGAATACCATGTTATAAGGAAACATATTGCTGCAGAGTAAAGACATACGTACTTATTGGAAACACATTATGAGAAGAAATAACGCATGGTACAAAATTAGCTTGTATCTCCAAAACAACACGTGGTAACTCAAAAAGATTTGGTGTGGCGTGTACGTCTGAACGTGTAGCCTCAAAAGAGAACCCACAGGAGAATTTTCTTACGTCAAAATTTGTCAGAAAACCACGTTTTAAGGAAATCCCGCATCGGACGAAATTATCTTGTTTTTCCTAATCAACACGTTGTAACTCGAAAAGTTTTGGTGTTGCGTGTATGTCTAAGCATGTAGCCTCCAAAGAGAACGAACAGGATAGTTTTCTCTCAAAAGAATATGTAAGAATACCACGTGATAAGGAAATACAGTGTTGCAGAGTAAAGACAAATACGTACTTATTGGAAACACTTTACGAGAAGAAATAATGCATCATGCAAAATTAGCTTGTATCTCCTAAACAACACGCTGTAACTCGAAAAGATTTGGTGTGGCGTGTACGTCTAAAGGTGTAGCCTCAATGAGAACCCACAGGAGAATTTTCTTTCGTCAAAATTTGTCAAAAACCACGTTTTAAGGAAATCCCGCATCGTGCGTAATTATCTTGTTTTTCCTAAACAACATGTTGTAACTCGAAAATCTTTGGTGTTGCGTGTATGTCTAAGCGTGTAGCCTTAAAAGAGAACGCACAGGAGAGTTTTTTCCCGAAAGAATATGTAAGAATACCACGTTATAAGTAAATACAGTGTTGCAGAGTAAAGACAAATACATACTTTTTGGAAACACTTAAACTTTACGAGTAGAAATAACACATAGTACAAAATTAGCTTGTATCTCCTAAACAACACGTTATAACTCGAAAGGATTTGGTGTGGCTTGTACATCTAAACGTGGACCCTCAAAAGAGAACCCACAGGACAATATTCTTTCGTCAAAATTTGTCAGATAACCACGTTTTAAGGAAATCCCGCATCATGCGTAATTATCTTGTTTTTCCTAAACAACACGTTGTAACTCGAAAAGCTTTGGTTTTGCGTGTATGTCTAAGCATGTAGCCTCCAAAGAGAACGCACAGGAGAGTTTTCTCTCGAAAGAATATGTAAGAATACCACGTTATAAAGAAATACAGTGTTGCAGAGTAAAGGCAACTACATACATATTGGAGACACTTAAACTTTACGAGAAGAAATAACGCATCATAAAAATATTAGCTTGTATCTCCTAAACAACACGTTGAAATTCAAGAAGATTTGGTGTGGCGTGTACAACTAAACGTGTAGCCTCAAAAGAGAACCCACAGGAGAATTTTCTTTGGTCAAAATTTGTCAGAAAACCACGTTTTAAGGAAATCCCGCATCGTGGGAAATTATCTTGTTCTTCCTAAACAACACGTTGTAACTCGAAAAGCGTTGGTGTTGCGTATATCTCTAAGCGTGTAGCCTCAAATGAGAACGCACAGGAGAGTTTTCTCTTGAAAGAATATGTAAGAATACCACGTTATAAGGAAATACAGTGTTGCAGAATAAAGACATATACTAACTTATTGGAAAAACTTTAGGAGAAGAAATAACGCATCGTACAAAATTAGCTTGTATCTCCTAAACAACACGTTGTAACTTAAAAAGATTTGGTGTGGCCTGTACGTCTAAACGTGTAGCCTCAAAAGAGAACCCATAGAGGAATTTTCCTTAATCAAAATTTGTCAGGAAACCACTTATTAAGGAAATCCCGCATCGTGAGTAATTATCTTGTTTTTCCTAAACAACGCGTTGTAACTCGAAAAGCTTTGGTGTTGCGTGTCCGTCTAAGTGCGTAGCCTCAAAGGGGAACGCACAGGAGAGTTTTCTCTTGAAAGAATATGTAAGAATACCACGTTATAAGGAAATACAGTGTTGCAGAGTATAGACAAATACGTACTTATTGGAAACACTTTAGGAGAAGAAATAAAGCATCATGCAAAATTAGCTTGTATCTCCTAAACAACACGTTGTAACTGGAAAAGATTTGGTGTGGTGTGTATGTCTAAACGTGTAGCCTCAAAAGAGAACCCACAGGAGAGTTTTCTTTGGTCATAATTTGTCAAAAACCACGTTTTACGGAAATCCCGCATCGTGCGAAAATATCTTGTTTTTCCTAAACAACACGTTGTAACTCGAAAAGCTTTGGTGTTGCGTGTATTTCTAATCGTGTAGCCTCAAAAGAGAATGCACAGGAGAGTTTTCTCCCGAAAGAATATGTAGGAATACCACGTTATAAGGAAATACAGTGTTGCAGAGTAAAGACAAATACATACTTATTGGAAACACTTAAACTTTACGAGAAGAAATAACACATAGTACAAAATTAGCTTGTATCTCCTAAACAACACGTTATAACTCGAAAGGATTTGGTGTGGCGTGTACGTCTAAACGTGTACCCTCAAAAGAGAACCCACAGGAGAATTTTATCCTGTGCGTTCTCTTTTGAGGTTACACCCTTAGACATACACGCAACACCAATGCTTTTCGAGTTACAACGTGTTGTTTAGGAAAAACAAGATAATTTCGCACGATGCGAGATTCCCTTAAAACCTGGTTTCTGACAAATTTTGATGAAAGAAAATTCTCTTGTGGGTTCTCTGTTGAGCCTACACGTTTAGACGTACATGTCACAGCAAATCTTTTCGAGTTACAACGTGTTGTTTAGGAGATACAATCTAATTTTGTACGATGTGTTATTTCTTCTTGTAAAGTGTTTCCAATATGTACCTATTTGTCTTTACTCTGCAAAATTGTATTTCCTTATAACGTGGTATTCTTACATAATCTTTCAAGAGAAAACTCTCCTGTGCCTTCTCTTTTGAGGCTACACGCTTACACATACACGCAACACCAAAGCTTTTCGAGTTATGACATGTTGTTTAGGAAAAAGAAGATGATTTCGCACGATGCGGGATTTCCTTGAAACTTGGTTTTCTGAAAATTTTTGACGAAAGAAAATTCTCCTGTGGGGGCTCTTTTGAGGCTACATGTTTAGACGAACATGCCACACCAAATCTTTTCGAGTTACAACGTGTTGTTTCGGAGATACAAGCTAATTTTGTAGGATGCGTTACTTATTCTCGTAAAGTGTTTCTAATACGTACGTATTTGTCTTTACTCTGCAACACTGTATTGCCTTATAACGTTGTATTCTTACATATTCTTTCCAGAGAAAACTGTCTCATGCTTTCCCTTTTGCAGCTACACACTTAGACAAACAGGCAACACCAAAGATTTTCGAGTTACAACGTGTTGTTTATGAAAAACAAGATAATTTCGCGCGATGCGGGATTTCCTTAAAATGTAGTTTTCTGAAAAATTTTGACCAAAGAAAATTCTTCAGTGGGTTTTCTTTTGAGGCTACATGTTTAGACGTACACGCCACACCAAATACTTTCGAGTTACCACGTGTTATTTAGGAGATACAAGCTAATTTTGTATGATGCATTATTTCTTCTCGTAAAGTGTTTCCAATATGTACGTATTTGTCTTTACTCTGAAACACTTTATTTCCTTATAACGTGGTATTCTTACATATTCTTTCTAGAAAGAACTCTACTGTGTGTTCTCTTTAGAGGCTACACGCTTAGACATACACGCAACGCCAAAGCTTTTCGAGTTACAATGTGTTGTTTAGGAAAAACAAGATAATTTCGCACGATGCGAGATTTCCATAAAACGTGGTTGTCTGAAAAATGTTGACGAAAGAAAGTTCTCCTGTGGGTTCTCTTTTGAGGCTACACATGTAGAGGTACGAGCCACACCAAATCTTTTCGAGTTACAATGTGTTGTTTAGGAGATACAAGCTAATTTTGTACGATGCATTATTTCTTCTCTTAAAGTGTTTCCAATAGTATTTGTCTTTACTCTGCAACACTGTATTTCCTTATAACGTGGTATTCTTACATATTCTTTCGAGAGAAAACTCTCCTGTGCGTTAACTTTTGAGGATACACGCTTAGACATACATGCAACACCAAAGCTTTTCGAGTTACAACGTGTTGTTTAGGAAAAACAAGATAATTTCCCACGATGCGAGATTTCCTTAAAACGTGGTTTCTGACAAATTTTGATGAAAGAAAATTCTCCTGTGGGTTCTCTTTTGAGGGTACACTTTTAGACGTACACGTCACACCAAATCTTTTCGAGTTACAACGTGTTGTTTAGGAGATACAAGCTAATTTTGTACGATGCGTTATTTCTTCTTGTAAAGTGTTTCCAATATGTACTTATTTGTCTTTACTCTGCAAAATTGTATTTCCGTATAACGTGGTATTCTTACATATTCTTTCGAGAGAAAACTCTCCTGTGCCTTTTCTTTTGAGTCTCCACGCTTACACATACACGCAACACCAATGCTTTTCAAGTTACAACATGTTGTTTAGGAAAAAGAAGATAATTTCACACGATGTGGGATTTCCTTAAAACGTGGTTTTTTGAAAAATTTTGAAGAAAGAAAATTCTCCTGTAGGTTCTCTTTTGAGGCTACACGTTTAGACGTACATGCCACACCAAATCTTTTCGAGTTACAACGTGTTGTTTAGGAGATACAAGCTAATTTTTTACGATGCGTTAATTCTTCTCGTAAAGTGTTTCCAATACATACGTATTTGTCTTTACTCTGCAACATTGTATTTCCTTATAACGTGGTATTCTTACCTATTCTTTCAAGAGAAAACTATCCTGTGCATTCTCTTTTGAGGTTACACACTTAGACATACACGCAACACCAAAGCTTTTTGAGTTATAACGTGTTATTTAGGAAAAAAAAGATAATTTCGCACGATGCGAGATTTCCTTAAAACGTGGTTTCTGACAAATTTTGATGAAAGAAAATTCTCTTGTGGGTTCCCTTTTGAGGCTACACGCTTAGACGTACACGTCACACCAAATCTTTTCGAGTTACAACGTGTTGTTTAGGAGATACAAGCTACTTTTTTACGATGCGTTATTTCTTCTTGTAAAGTGATTCCAATATGTACATATTTGTCTTTATTCTGCAAAATTGTATTTCCTTATAACGTGGTATTCTTATATAATCTTTCGAGAGAAAACTCTCCTGTGCCTTCTCTTTTGAGGCTCCATGGTTACACATACACGCAATACCAAAGCTTTTCGAGTTACAACATGTTGTTTAGGAAAAAGAAGATGATTTCGCACGATGCAGGATTTCCTTAAAACGTGGTTTTCTGAAAAATTTTGACGAAAGAAAATTCTCCTGTGGGTTCTCTTTTGAGGCTACACGTTTAGACGTACACGGCACACAAAATCTTTTCGAGTTACCACGTGTTGTTTCGGAGATACAAGCTAATTTTGTAAGATGCGGTACTTCTGCTCGTAAAGTTTTCCAATACGTACTTATTTGTCTTTTCTCTACAACACTGTATTTCCTTATAACGTTGTATTCTTACATATTCTTTCGAGAGAAAACTCTCCTGTGCGGTCTCTTTAGAGGCTACACGCTTAGACATACACGCAACGCCAAAGCTTTTCGAGTTACAATGTGTCGTTTAGGAAAAACAAGATAATTTCACACAATGCGAGATTTCCATAAAACGTGGTTGTCTGAAAAATTTTGACGAAAGAAAGTTATCCTGTGGGTTCTCTTTTGAGGCTACACGTGTAGAAGTACGAGCCACACCAAATCTTTTCGAGTTAAAACGTGTTGTTTAGGAGATACAAGCTAATTTTGTACGATGTGTTATTTCTTCTCTTAAAGTGTTTCCAATATGTATGTAGTTGTCTTTACTCTGCAACACTTTATTTCCTTATAACGTGGTATTCTTACATATTCTTTCGAGAGAAACCTCTCCTGTGCGTTCTCTTTTGAGGCTACACGCTTAGAAATACACGCAACACCAAAGCTTTTCGAGTTACAACGTGTTGTTTAGGAAAAACAAGATAATTTCCCACGATGCGAGATTTCCTTAAAACGTGGTTTCTGACAAATTTTTATGAAAGAAAATTCTCCTGTGGGTTCTCGTTTGAGGCTACACTTTTAGACGTACACGTCACACCAAATCCTTTCGAGTTACAACCTGTTGTTTAGGAGATACAAGCTAATTTTATAAGATGTGTTATTTCTTCTCGTAAATTTTTTTCCAATATGTACTTATTTGTCTTTACTCTGCAAAATTGTATTTCCTTATAACGTGGTATTCTTACATATTCTTTGGAGAGAAAACTCTCCAGTGCCTTCTCTTTTGAGGCTACACGCTTACACATACACGCAACACCATAGCTTTTCGAGTTACAACATGTTGTTTAGGAAAAAGAAGATGATTTCACACGATGCGGGATTTCCTTAAAACGTGGTTTTCTGAAAAATTTTGAATAAAGAAAATTCTCCTGTGGGTTCTCTTTTGAGGCTACACGTTTAGACGTACACGCCACACCAAATCCTTTCAAGTTACCACGTGTTGTTTAGGAGATACAAGCTAATTTTGTACGATGCATTATTTCTTCTCGTAAAGTGTTTCCAATACGTACTTATTTGTCTTTAATCTGCAACACTGTATTTCCTTATAACATGGTAATCTTACATATTATTTCGAGGGAAAACTCTCCTGTGCGTTCTCTTTTGAGGGGACACGATTAAGCAAACATGCATCGCCAAAGCTTTTCGAGTTACAATGTGTTGTTTAGGAAAAACAAGATAATTTAGCACGATGCGAGATTTCCATAAAACGTGGTTTTCTGAAAAATTTTGACGAAAGAAAGTTCTCCTGTGGGTTCTCTTTTGAGGCTACACGTGTAGAGGTACGAGCCACACCAAATCTTTTCGAATTACAACGTGTTGTTTAGGAGATATAAGCTAATTTTTTACTATGCGTTAATTCTTCTCGTAAAGTGTTTCCAATAAGTACATATTTGTCTTTACACTGCAACATTATATTTCCTTATAACGTGGTATTCTTACATATTCCTTCGAGAGAAAACTATCCTGTGCGTTCCCTTTTGAGGCTACACACTTAGACATACAGGCAACACCAAAGCTTTTCGAGTTACAACGTGTTGTTTATGGAAAACAAGATAATTTTGCACGATGCGGGATTTCCTTAAAACGTGGTTTTCTGAAAAATTTTGACGAAAGAAAATTCTCCTGTGGCTTCTCTTTTGAGGCTACACGTTTAGACATGCACACCACACCAAATCCTTTCGAGTTACAACGTGTTGTTTAAGAGATACAAGCTAATTTTGTATGATGCGTTATTTCTTTTCGTAAAGTGGTTCCAATACGTATGTATTTGTCTTTACTCTGCAACACTGTATTTCCTTATAACGTTGTATTCTTACATGTTCTTTCGAGAGAAAACTCTCCTGTGCATTCTCTTTAGAGGCTACATGCTCAGACATACACGCAACACCAAAGCTTTTCGAGTTACAACGTGTTGTTTAGGAAAAACAAGATAATTTTGCACGATGCGAGATTTCCTTAAAACGTGGTTTTCTGACAAATTTTGACGAAAGAAAGTTCTCCTGTAGGTTCTCTTTTGAGGCTAGACGTGTAGACGTACGAGCCACACCAAATATTTTTCAGTTACAACGTGTTGTTTAGGAGACACAAGCAAATATTGTACGATGCGTTATTTCTTCTCGTAAAGTGTTTCCAATACGTACATATTTGTCTTTACTCTGCAACACTGTATTTCCTTATAACGTGGTATTCTTACATATTCTTTCGAGAGAAAACTATCCTGTGCGTTCCCTTTTGAGGCTGCACACTTAGACATACAGGCAACACCAAAGCTTTTTGAGTTACAACGTGTTGTTTATAAAAAACAAGATACTTTCGCACGATGCCGGATTTCCTTAAAACATGGTTTTCTGACAAATTTTGACGAAAGGAAATTATTCGGTTGGTTCTCTTTTGAGGCTTCATGTTTCGACGTGCATGTCACACCTAATCCTTTCGAGTTGCCACGTGTTGTTTAGGAAATACAGGCTAATTTTGTACGATGCTTTATTTCTTCTCGTAAAGTGTTTCCAATACGTACGTATTTGTCTTTACTCTGCAACACTGTATTTCCTTATAACGTGGTATTCTTACATATTCTTTCGAGAGAAAACTATCCTGTGCGTTCCCTTTTGAGGCTACACACTTAGACATACAGGCAACACCAAAGCTTTTCAAGTTACAACGTGTTGTTTATGAAAAACAAGATAATTTCGCACGATGCGGGATTTCCTCAAAACTTGGTGTTCTGACAAATTTTGACGAAAGAAAATTATCCTGTGGGTTCCCTTTTGAGGCTACACGTTTAGACGTACATGCCACACCAAATCTTTTCGAGTTACAACATGTTGTTTAGGAGATACGAGCTCATTTTGTACAATGCTTTATTTCATCCCATAAAGTTTAAGGGTTTCCAATACGTACGTATTTGTCTTTACTCTGCAACACTGTATTTCCTTATAACATGGTATTCGTACATATTCTTTCGAGAGAAAACTCTCCTGTGCATTCTCTTTTGAGGCTACATGCTTAGACATACACGCAACACCAAAGCTTTTCGAGTTAAAACGTGTTGTTTAGGAAAAACAAGATAATTTCGCAGGATGCGGGATTTCCTTAAAACGTGGTTTTTTGACAAATTTTGATTTAAGAAAATTCTCCTGTGGGTTCCCTTTTGAGGCTATACGTTTAGACGTATACGACACACCAAATCCTTTTGAGTTACAACGTGTTGTTTAGGAGATACAAGCTAATTTTGTATGATGCATTATTTCTTCTTGTAAAGTGTTTCCAATGTGTACTCATTTGTCTTTATTCTGAAAAATTGTATTTCCTTATAACGTGGTATTCTTACATATTCTTTCGAGAGAAAACTCTCCTGTGTGTTCTCTTTTGAGGCTACACGCTGAGACATACACGCAACACAAAAGCTTTTCGAATTACAACGTGTTGTTTAAGAAAAACAAGATAATTTTGCACGATGCGGGATTTCCTTAAAACGTGGTTTTCTGAAAATTTTGATGAAAGTAATTCTCCTATCTGTTCTCTTTTGAGGCTACACATTTAGACGTACACGCCACACCAAATCTTTTCGAGTTACAACGTGTTGTTTAGGAGATACGAGCTCATTTTGTACGATGCTTTATTTCATCTCGTAAAGTTTAAGGGTTTCCAATATGTACGTATTTGTCTTTACTCTGCAACACTGTATTTCCTTATAACGTGGTATTCTTACATATTCTTTTGAGAGAAAACTCTCCTGTGTATTCTCTTTTGAGGCTACACGCTGAGACATACACGCAACACCAAAGCTTTTCGAGTTACAACGTGTTGTTTAGGAAAAACAAGATAATTTCGCATGATGCAGGATTTCCTTAATACGTGGTTTTCTGACAAATTTGACCAAAGAAAATTCTCCTGTGGGTTCTCTTTTTGAGGCTACACGTTTAGACATACACGCCACACCAAATCTTTCGAGTTACAACGTGTATTTTAGGAGATACAGCTAATTTTGTATGATGCGTTATTTCTTCTCGTAAAGTGTTTCCAATACGTATGTATTTGTCTTTATTCTGCAACACTGTATTTCCTTATAACCTGGTACTCTTACATATTCTTTCGAGTGAAAACTCTCCTGTGCGGTCTCTTTTGAGGCTACACACTGAGACATACACGCAACACCAAAGCTTTTCGAGTTACAACGTGTTGTTTAGGAAAAACAAGATAATTTCGCAGGATGCGGGATTTCTTTAAAACGTGGTTTTCTGACAAATTTTGACGAAAGAAAATTCTCCAGTGGGTTCTCTTTTGAGGCTAAACTTTTACACGTACACGCCAAACCAAATATCTTCGAGGTTCCACTTGTTGTTTAGGAGATACAAGCTAATATTGTATGATGCTTAATTTCTTCTCGTAAAGTGTTTCCAATATGTACGTATTTGTCCTTACTCTGCAACACTGTATTTCCTTATAACGTTGAATTCTTACATGTTCTATCGAGAGAAAACTCTCCTGTGCATTCTCTTTTGAGGCTACACGCTTAGACAAACACGCAACACCAAAGCTTTTCGAGTTACCACGTGTTGTTTAGGAAAAACAAGATAATTTCGCAAGATGCGGTGTTTCCTTAAAACGTGGTTTTCTGACAAATTTTTGACGAAAGAAAATTCTCCTTTTTGTTCTTCTTTGAGGCTACACCTTTAGATATACACGTCAAACCAAATCTTTTCGAGTTACCACGTGTTGTTTAGGAGATATAAGCTAATTTTGTTCGATGCGTTATTTCTTCTCGTAAAGTGTTCCCAATATATACTTATTTGTATTTACTCTGCAAAATTGTATTTCCTAATAACGTGGTATTCTTACATATTCTTTCAAGAGAAAACTCTCCTGTGCCTTCTCTTTTGAGGCTCCAGGCTTACACATACACGCAACACTAAAGCTTTTCGAGTCACAACATGTTGTTTAGGAAAAAGAAGATGATTTCGTACGATGCGGGATTTCTTTAAGACGTGGTTTTCTGAAAAATTTTGAGGAAAGAAAATTCTCCTGTGGGTTCTCTTTTGAGGCTACACATTTAGTCGTACACGCCACACCAAATGTTTTCGAGTTACAACGTGCTTTTTAGGAGATACAAGCTAATTTTGTACGATGCGTTAATTCTTCTTGTAAGGTGTTTCCAATACGTAAGTATTTGTCTTTACTCTGAAACACTGTATTTCCTTATAACGTGGTATTCTTATATATTCTTTCGAGAGAAAACTATCCTGTGCGTTCCCTTTTGAGGCTACACGCGGAGACATACACGCAACACCAAAGCTTTTCAAGTTACAACATGTTGTTTATGAATAAAAAGATAATTTCGCACAATGCGGGATTTCCTTAAAACGTGGTTTTCTGACAAATTTTGACAAAAGAAAATTCTCCTGTGGGTTATCTTTTGAGGCTACACGTTTAGACGTACACGTCACATCAAATCTTTTCGAGTTACCACGTGTTGTTTAGGAGATACAAGCTTATTTTGTTCGATGCGTTATTTTTTCTTGTAAAGTGTTTCCAATATGTACTTATTTGCCTTTACTCTGCAAAATTGCATTTCTTTATAACGTGGTATTCTTACATTTTCTTTCGAGAGAAAACTCTCCTGTGCCTTCTCTTTTGAGGCTCCACGCTTAGACATACGCGCAACACCAAAGCTTTTCGAGTTACAACATGTTGTTTAGGAAAAAGAAGATGATTTTGCACGATGCGGGATTTCCTTAATACGTGGTTTTCTGAAAAATTTTAACGAAAGAAAATTCTCCTGTGGGTTCTCTTTTAAAGCTACACGTTTAGACGTACATGCCACACCAAATCTTTTTGAGTTACAACATGTTGTTTAGGAGATACAAGCTAATTTTGTACTATGCGTTAATTCTTTACGTAAAGTGTTTCGAATACATACGTGTTTGTCTTTACTCTGCAACACTGTATTTCCTTATAACGTGGTATTCTTACATATTCTTTCGAGAAAAAACTCTCCTGTGCATTCTCTTTTGAGGCTACATGCTTAGACATACACGCAACTCCAGAGCTTTTCGAGTTACAACTTGTTGTTTAGAAAAAACAAGATAATTTCGCACGATGCTAGTTTTCCTTAAAACGTGGTTTCTGACAAATTTTGATGAAAGAAAATTCACCTGTGGGTTCTCTTTTGAGGCTACACCTTTAGACGTACACACCACACCAAATCTTTTTGAGTTACACCGTGCTGTTTAGAAGATACAAGCAAATTTTTTTTACGATGCGTTATTTCTTCTCGTAAAGTTTAAGTTTTTCCAATACATACGTTTTTGTCTTTACTCTGCAACTCTGTATTTCCTTATAACGTGGTATTCTTACATATTCTTTCGAGAGAAAACTCTCCTGTGCGTTCTCTTTTGAGGCTACACGCTTAGACAAAAACGCAACACCACAGCTTTTCGAGTTACAACGTGTTCTTTAGGAAAAACAAGATAATAACGCACGATGCAGTATTTCCTTAAAACGTGGTTTCTGACAAATATTGACAAAAGAAAATATTCCTGAGGGTTCTCTTTTGAGGCTACACGTTTAGACGTACATGCCACACCAAATCTTTTCGAGTTACAACGTGTTGTTTAGGAGATACAAGCTAATTTTTTAAGATGCGTTATTTCTTCTCGTAAAGTTTAAGTGTTTCCAATACGTATGTATTTGCCTTTACTCTGCAACACTGTTTTCCTTATAACGTGGTATTCTTGCATATTCTTTCGAGAGAAAACTCTCCTGTGCGTTCTCTTTTGAGGCTAAACGCTTAGACATACACGCAACACCAAAGCTTTTCGAGTTACAACGTTTTTTTTAGGAAGAACAAGATAATTTCTCACGATGCGGGATTTCCTTAAAACGTGGTTTTCTGACAAATTTTGACGAAAGAAATTTGTCCTGTGGTTCTCTTTGAGGCTACACGTTTAGATGTACACGCCACACCAAATCCTTTCGAGTTACAACGTGTTGTTTAGGAGATACAAGCTAATTTTTTACGATGCTTTATTTCATCTCGTAAAGTTTAAGGGTTTCCAATATAAAAGTATTTGCCATTATTCTGCAACAGTGTACTTCCTTATAACGTGGTATTCTTACATATTCTTTCGAGAGAAAACTCTCCTGTGTGTTCTCTTTTGAGGCTACACGCTTAGACATACACGCAACACCAAAGCTTTTCGAGTTACAACGCGTTGTTTAGGAAAAACAAGGTAATTTCTCACGATGCGGGATTTCCTTAATATGTGGTTTTCTGACAAATTTTGACCAAAGAAAATTCTCCTGTGGGTTCTCTTTTGAGGCTACACGTTTAGACCTACAGGTCACACCAAATCTTTTCGAGTTACAACGTGTTGTTTAGGAGATACAAGCTAATTTTTTATGATGCGTTATTTCTTCTCATAAAGTGTTTCCAATAAGTACGTATTTGTCTTTACTCTGCAACACTGTATTTCCTTATAACGTGGTATTCTTACATATTCTTTTTAGAGAAAACTCTCCTGTGCGCTCTCTTTTGAGTCTACACGCTTAGACATACACGCAACACCAAAGCTTTTCGAGTTACAACGCATTGTTTAGGAAAAACAAGATAATTTTGCACGATAAGGGATTTCCTTAAAACGTGGTTTTCTTACATATTTTGACGATAAAAAATTCTCCTGTCGGTTCTCTTTTGAGGCTACACGTTTAGACGTACACGTCACACCAAATATTTTCGAGTTACAACGTGTTGTTTAGGAGATACAAGCTAATTTTGTACGATTTTTTATTTCTTCTCTTAAAGTTTTACAATATGTACGTATTTGTCTTTAATCTGCAACACTGTATTTCCTTATAACGTGGTATTCTTACATATTCTTTCGAGAGAAAACTCTCCTTGCATTCCCTTTAGAGGCTACACACTTAGACATACACGCAACCCCAAAGCTTTTCGAGTTACAACGTGTTGTTTAGGAAAAACAAGATAATTTCGCACGATGCGGGATTTCCTTAAAACGTGGTTTTCTGACAAATTTTGACGAAAGAAAACTCTCCTGTGGGTTCTCTTTTGAGGATACACGTTTAGACGTACACGCCACACCAAATCTTTTCGAGTCACAACATGTTGTTTAGGACATACAAGCTAATTTTCCAAGATGCGTTATTTCTCTCATAAAGTGTTTCCAGTATGTACGTATTTGTCTTTACTCTGCCACACTGTATTTCCTTATAACGTGGTATTCTTACATATTCTTTCGAGAGAAAACTCTCCTATGCGTTCTCTTTTGGGGCTACATGCTTAGACATACACCCAACACCAAAGCTTTTCGAGTTAAAACGTGTTGTTTAGGAAGAACAAGATAATTTCTCACGATGCGCGATTTCCTTAAAACGTGGTTTTCTGAAAAATTTTGACGAAAGAAAATTGTCCTGTGGGTTCTCTTTTGAGGCTACAGGTTTAGACGTACATGCCACACCAAATCTTTTCGAGTTACAACGTGTTGTTTAGGAGATACAAGCTAATTTTTTAAGATGCGTTATTTCATCTCATAAAGTTTATGGGTTTCCAATACATACGTGTTTGTCTTTACTGTGCAACACTGTATTTCCTTATAACGTGGTATTCTTTCATATTCTTTCGAGAGAAAACTCTCCTGTGCGTTCTCTTTTGAGGCTACACGCTTAGACATACACGCAATAGCAAAGCTTTTCGAGTTACAACATGTTGTTTAGGAAGAACAAGATAATTTCCCACGATGCGGGATTTCCTTAAAACGTGGTGTTCTGACAAATTTTGATGAAAGAAAATTCTCCTGTGGGTTCTCTTTTGAGGCTACACCTTTAGACGTACACACCACACCAAATATTTTTGAGTTACACCGTGCTGTTTAGGAGATCCAAGCTAATTTTTTTTACGATGCATTATTTCTTCTCGTAAAGTGTTTCCAATAAGTACGTATTTGTCTTTACTCTGCAACACTGTTTTCCTAATAACGTGGTATTCTTACATATTCCTTCGAGAGAAAACTCTCCTGTGCGTTCTCTTTTGAGGCTACACGCTTAGACATACATGCAACACCAAAACTTTTCGAGTTACAACGTGTTGTTTAGGAAGAACAAGATAATTTCTCACGATGCGGGATTTCCTTAAAACGAGGTTTGCTGACAAATTTTGACGAAAGAAAATTGTCCTGTGGGTTCTCTTTTGGGGCTACACGTTTAGACGTACAAGCCACACCAAATCTTTTCCAGTAAAAACGTGTTGTTTAGGAGATACAAGCTAATTTTGTACGATGCTTTAATACATCTCGTAAAGTTTAAGTGTTTCCAATATGTACGCTTTCGTCTTTACTCAGCAACACTGTACTTCCTTATAAAGTGGTATTCTTAACTATTCTTTCAAGAGAAAACTCTCCTGTGCGTTCTCTCTTGAGGCTACATGCTTAGACATACATGCAACACCAAAGGTTTTCGAGTTACAATGTGTTGTTTAGGAAAAACAAGATAATTTCGCACGATGCGGGGTTTCCTTAGTACGTGGTTTTCTGACAAATTTTGACCAAAGAAAATTCTCCTGTGCGTTCTCTTTTGAGGCTACACGTTTAGCCGTACACGCCACACCAAATCTTTTCGAGTTACAACCTGTTGTTTAGGAGATACAAGCTAATTTTTTTACGATGCGTTATTTCTTCTCGTAAAGTGTTTCCAATAAGTACGTATTTGTCTTTACTCTGCAACACTGTGTTTCCTTATAACGTGGTATTCTTACATATTCTTTCGAGAGAAAACTCTCCTGTGCGTTCTCTTTTGAGGCTACATGCTTAGACATACACGCAACACCAAAGCTTTTCGAGTTACAACGTGTTTTTTAGGAAGAACAAGATAATTTCTCACGATGCGGGATTTCCTTAAACCATGGTTTTCTGACAAATTTTGACGAAAGAAATTTGTCCTGTGGTTCTCTTTGAGGCTACACGTTTAGATGTACATGCCACACCAAATCTTTTCGAGTTACAACGTGTTGTTTAGGAGATACAAGCTAATTTTGTACGATGCTTTATTTCATCTCGTAAAGTTTAAGGGTTTCCAATACGAAAGTATTTGTCATTATTCTGCAACAGTGTACTTCCTTATAATGTGGTATTCTTACATATTCTTTCGAGAGAAAACTCTCCTGTGTGTTCTCTTTTGAGGCTACACGCTTAGACATACACCCAACACCAAAGCTTTTCGAGTTACAACGCGTTGTTTAGGAAAAACAAGATAATTTCACACGATGCGGGATTTCCTTAATACGTGGTTTTCTGACAAATTTTGACCAAAGAAAATTCTCCTGTGGGTTCTCTTTTGAGGCTACACGTTTAGACGTACACGCCACACCAAATCTTTTGGAGTTTCAATGTGTTGTTTAGGAGATACAAGCTAATTTTTTACGATATGTTATTTCTTCTCATAAAGTATTTCCAATAAGTACGTATTTGTCTTTAATCTGCAACACTGTATTTTCTTATAACGTGGTATTCTTACACATTCTTTCGAGTGAAAACTCTCCTGTGTGCTCTCTTTTGAGTCTACACGCTTAAACATACATGCAACACCAAAGCTTTTCGAGTTACAAGGTTTTGTTTAGGAAAAACAAGATAATTTCGCACGATGCGGGATTTCATAAACGTGGTTTTCTGAATATTTGACGAAAGAAAATTCTCCTATGGGTTCTCTCTTGAGGCTACACGTTTAGACGTACACGCCACACAAAGTCTTTTCGAGTTACAACGTGTTGTTTAGGAGATATGAGCTAATTTTGTACGATGCTTTATTTCATCTTGTAAAGTTTAAGGGTTTCCAATACGTACCTATTTGTCTTTACTCTGAAACACTGTATTTCCTTATAACGTGGTATTCTTATATATTCTTTTGAGAGAAAACTCTCCTGTGTGTTCTCTTTTGAGGCTACATGCTGAGACATACACGCAACACCATAGCTTTTCGAGTTAAAACGTGTTGTTTAGGAAAAACAAGATAATTTCGCACGATGCAGGATTTTCTTAATACGTGGTTTTCTGACAAATTTGACCAAAGAAAATTCTCCTGTGGGTTCTCTTTTGAGGCTACACGTTTAGACGTACACGCCACACCAAATCATTTAGAGTTACAACGTGTTGTTTACGAGATACAAGCTAATTTTGTACGATGCGTTATTTCTTCTCTTAAAGTGTTTCCAATATGTACGTATTTGTCTTTACTCTGCAACACTGTATTTCCTACAACGTGGTATTCTTACATATTCTTTCGAGAGAAAACTCTCCTGTGCATTCGCTTTTGTGGCTACACACTTAGACATACACGCAACACCAAAGCTTTTCGAGTTACAACTTGTTGTTTAGGAAAAACAAGATAATTTCGCAGGATGCGGGATTTCATTAAAACGTGATTTTCTGACAAATTTTGAAGAAAGAAAATTCTCCTATTGGTTCTCTTTTGAGGCTACACGTTTAGAAGTACACACCACATGAAGTCCTTTCGAGTTACCACGTGTTGTTTAGGAGATACAAGCTAATTTTTTACGATGCATTATTTCTTCTTGTAAAGTGTTTCCAACAAGTATGTATTTGTCTTTACTCTGCAACACTGTATTTCCTTATAACGTTGTATTCTTACATGTTCTTTCTAGAGAAAACTCTCCTGTGCATACTCTTTAGAGGCTACACGCTTAGACATACACGCAACAACAAAGCTTTTCGAGTTACAACGTGTTTTTAAGGAAAAACAAGATAATTTTCACGATGCGGGATTTACTTAAAACGTGGTTTTCTGAAAAATTTTGAAGAAAGAAAGTTATCCTGTGGGTTCTCTTTTGAGGCTACACGTGTAGACGTACGAGCCACACCAAATCTTTTCGAGTTACAACGTGTTGTTTAGGAGATACAAGCTAATTTTGTACGATGCATTATTTCTTCTCTTAAAGTGTTTCCAATGGTATGTAATTGTCTTTTCTGTGCAACACTGTATTTCCTTATAACGTGGTATTCTTACATATTCGTTCAAGAGAAAACTCTCCTGTGCGTTCTCTATTGAGGCTACACGCTAAGACATACACGCAACACCAAAGCTTTTCGAGTTACAATGTGTTGTTTAGGAAAAACTAGAAAATTTCGCACGAAGCGAGATTTCCATACAACGTGTTTTCTGACAAATTTTGATGAAAGAAAATTCTCCTATGGGTTCTCTTTTGAGGCTACACATTTAGATGTACACGCCACACCAAGTCCTTTCGAGTTACCACGTGTTGTTTAGGAGATACAAGCTAATTTTTTACAATGCGTTATTTCTTCTCGTAAAGTGTTTCCAACAAGTATGTTTTTGTCTTTACTCTGCAACACTGTATTCCTTATAACGTTGTATTCTTACATGTTCTTTCGAGAGAAAACACTCCTGTGTGTACTCTTTAGAGGCTACACGCTTAGACATACTCGCAACACCAAAGCTTTTCGAGTTACAACGTGTTGTTTAGGAAAAACAAGATAATTTTGCACGATGCGGGATTTCCTTAAAACGTGGTTTTCTGACAAATTTTGACGAAAGAAAATTCTCCTGTGGGTTCTCTTTTGAGGCTACACGTGTAGACATACGGGCCACACCAAATCTTTTCGAGTTACAACGTGTTGTTTAGGAGATACAAGCTAATTTTGAACGATGCGTTATTTCTTCTCATAAAGTGTTTCCAATATGTATGTATTTGTCTTTACTCTGCAACACTGTATTTCCTTATAACGTGGTATTCTTACATATTCGTTCGATAGAAAACTCTCCTGCGCATTCCCTTTAGAGGCTACACACTTAAACATACATGAAACACCAAAGCTTTTCGAGTTACAACTTGTTGTTTAGGAAAAACAAGATAATTTCGCAGGATGCGGGATTTCCTTATAACGTGGTTTTCTGACAAATTTTGAAGAAAGAAAATTCTCCTGTGGGGTCTCTTTTGAGGCTACACTTTTAGACGTACACGCCAAACCAAATCTTTTCGAGTTACCACTTGTTGTTTAGGAGATACAAGCTTATATTTTATGATGCGTCATTTCTTCTCGTAAAGTGTTTCCAATATTTATGTTTTTGTCTTTACTCTACAACACTGTATTTCCTTATAACGTTGTAGTCTTACATGTTCCTTTGAGAGAAAACTCTCCTGTGCATTCTCTTTTGAGGCTACACGCTTAGATATACACGCAACACCAAAGCTTTTCGAGTTACAACGTGTTGTTTAGGAAAAACAAGATAATTTTGCACGATGCGGAATTTCCTTAAAACGTGGTTATCTAATTTTGATGAAAGAAAATTCTCCTGTTGGTTCTCTTTTGAGGCTACACGTTTAGACGGACACGCCAAACCAAATCTTTTCGAGTTACCACGTGTTGTTAGGAGATACAAGGTAACTTTGTATGATGTATTATTTCTTCTCGTAAAGTGTTTCCAATATGTACTTATTTGTCTTTACTCTGCAAAATTGTATTTCCTAATAACGTGGTATTCTTACATATTCTCTCGAGAGAAAACTATCCTGTGCCTTCTCTTTTGAGGCTCCACGCTTAGACATACACGCAACACTAAACTTTTCGAGTAACAATATGTTGTTTAGGAAAAAGAAGATGGTTTCACACGATGCGGGATTTCCTTAAAACTTGGTTCTGTGAAAAATTTTGATGAAAGAAAATTCTCCTGTGGGTTCTCCTTTGAGGCTACACGTTTAGACGTACAGGCCACACCAAATCTTTTCGAGTTACAACTTGTTGTTTAGGAGATACAAGCTAATTTTGTACTACGCGTTAATTCTTCTCGTAAAGTGTTTCCAATACGTATGTGTTTGTCTTTACTCTGCAACATTGTATTTCCTTATAACGTGGCATTCTTACATATTCTTTCGAGAGAAAACTCTCCTGTGCTTTCTCTTTTGAGGCTACACGCTTAGACATACACGCAACACCAGAGCTTTTCGAGTTACAACGTGTTGTTTAGGAAAAACTAGATAATTTCGCACAATGCGAGATTTCCTTAAAACGTGGTTTCTGACAAATTTTGATGAAAGAAAATTCTCCTGTGGGATCTCTTTTGAGGCTACACGTTTAGACGTACAGGCCACACCAAATCTTTTCGAGTAACAACGTGTTGTTTAGGAGATTCAAGCTAATTTTGTACGATGCGTTAATTCCTCTCGTAAAGTGTTTCCAATATGTACGTATTTGTCTTTACTCTGCAACACTGTATTTCCTTATAACGGGGTATTCTTACATATTCTTTCGAGAGAAAACTCTCCTGTGCATTCCCTTTTGAGGCTACACACTTAGACATACACGCAACACCAAAGCTTTTCGAGTTACAACTTGTTGTTTAGGAAAAACAAGATAATTTCGCAGGATGCGGGATTTCGTTAAAACGTGGTTTTCTGACAAATTTTGAAGAAAGAAAATTCTCCAGTGGGTTCTCTTTTGAGGCTACACTTTTAGACGTACACGCCAAACCAAATGTTTTCGAGTTTCCACTTTTTGTTTAGGACATACAAGCTAATATTGTATGATGCGTAATTTCTTCTTGTAAAGTGTTTCCAATAAGTACGTATTTGTCTTTACTCTGCAACACTGTATTTCCTTATAACGTTGTATTCTTACATGATCTTTCGAGAGAAAACTCTCCTGTGCATTCTCTTTTGAGGCTACACGCTGAGACATACACGCAACACCAAAGCTTTTCGAGTTACAAGGTGTTGTTTAGGAATAACAAGATAATTTCGCACGATGCGGGATTTCCTTAAAACGTGGTTTTCTGAAAATTTTGACGAAAGAAAATTCTCCTTTGTGTTCTCTTTTGAGGCTACACGTTTAGACGTACACGCCAAACCAAATCTTTTCGAGTTACCACATGTTGTTTAGGAGATACAAGCTAATTTTGTACGATGCGTTATGATGCGTTATTTCTTCTCCTAAAGAGTTTCCAATATGTACTTATTTGCCTTTACTCTGCAAAATTGTATTTCTTTATAACGTGGTATTCTTACATATTCTTTCGAGAGAAAACTCTCCTGTACCTTTGCTTTTGAGGCTCCACGCTTAGACATACACGCAACACCAAAGCTTTTTGAGTTACAACATGTTGTTTAGGAAAAAGAAGATGATTTCGCACGATGCGGGATTTCCTTAAAACGTGGTTTTCTGAAAATTTTTAACGAAAGAAAATTGTCCTGTGGGTTCTCTTTTGAGGCAACACGTTTAGACGTACACGCCACACCGAATTTTTTCGAGTTACAACGTGTTGTTTAGGAGATACAAGTTAATTTTTTACGATGCGTTATTTCTTCTCGTAAAGTGTTTCCAATATGTACGTATCTGTCTTTACTCTGCAACACTCTATTTCCTTATAACGTGGTATTCTTACATATTCTTTCTAGAAAAAACTCTCCTTTACATTCTCTTTTGAGGCTACACGCTTAGACATACACACAACACCAAAGTTTTTCGAGTTACAACATGTTGTTTAGGAAAAACAAGATAATTTTGCATAATGAGGGATTTCCTTATATCGTGGTTTTCTGACAAATTTTGAAGAAAGAAAATTCTCCTGTGGGGTCTCTTTTGAGGCTACACTTTTAGACGTACACGCCAAACCAAATCTTTTCGAGTTACCACTTGTTGTTTAGGAGATACAAGCTTATATTTTATGATGTGTCATTTCTTCTCGTAAAGTGTTTCCAGTATGTACGTATTTGTCTTTACTCTATAACACTGTATTTCCTTATAAAGTTGTATTCTTACATGTTCTTTCAAGAGAAAACTCTCCTGTGCATTCTCTTTTGAGGCTACACGCTGAGACATACATGCAACACCAAAGCTTTTCGTGTTACAAGTTGTTTAGGAAAAACAAGATAATTTCGCACGATGGGGGATTTCCTTAAAACGTGGTTTTCTGACAAATTTTGACGAAAGAAAATTCTCCTTTGTGTTCTCTTTTGCGGCTACACGTTTAGACGTACACGCCAAACCAAACCTTTTCGAGTTACCACGTGTTGTTTAGGAGATACAAGCTAATTTTGTATGATGCGTTATTTCTTCTCCTAAAGTGTTTCCAATATGTACTTATTTGCCTTTACTCGGCAAAATTGTATTTCTTTATAACGTCTATTCTTACATATTCTTTCGAGAGAAAACTCTCCTGTGCCTTCGCTTTTGAGGCTCCACGCTTAGACATACACGCAACACCAAAGTTTTTTGAGTTACAACATGTTGTTTAGGAAAAAGAAGATGACTTCGCACGATGCTGGATTTCCTTAAAACGTGGTTTTCTGAAAAATCTAACGAAAGAAAATTGTCCTGTGGGTTCTCTTTTGAGGCTACACGTTTAGACGTACACACCACACCAAATCTTTTCGAGTTACAACGTGTTGTTTAAGAGAAACAAGTTAATTTTTTACGATGCGTTATTTCTTCTCGTAGAGAGTTTCCAATATGTACGTATTTGTCTTTACTCTGCAACAATGTATTTCCTTATAATGTGGTATTCTTACATATTCTTTCGAGAAAAAACTCTCCTTTACATTCTCTTTTGAGGCTACACGCTTAGACATACACGCAACACCAAAGCTTTTCGAGTTACAACTTGTTGTTTAGGAAAAACAAGATAATTTTGCACGATGAGGGATTTCCTTAAAACGTGGTTTTCTCACATATTTTGACGAAAGAAAATTCTCCTGTGGGTTCTCTTTTGAGGCTACACTTTTAGCTGTACACGCCACACCAAATCCTTTCGAGTTACAACCGGTTGTTTAGGAGATACGAGCTAATTTTGTATGATGCATTAGTTCTTCTCGTAAAGTGTTTCCAATACATACGTATTTGTCTTTACTCTGCAACACTGTATTTCCTTATAATGTGATATTCTTACATATTCTTTTGAGGGAAAACTCTCCTGTGTGTTCTCTTTTGAGGCTACATGCTTAGACATACACACAACACCAAAGATTTTCGAGTTACAACGTGTTGTTTAGGAAAAACTAGATAATTTCGCACAATGCGAGATTTCCTTAAAACGTGGTTTCTGACAAATTTTGATGAAAGAAAATTCTCCTGTGGGTTCTCTTTTGAGGCTACACGTTGAGACGTACACGTCACACCAAAACTTTTCGAGTTACAACGAGTTGTTTAGGAGACACAAGCTAATTTTGTATGATGCGATATTTCTTCTTTTAAAGTGTTTCCAATATGTACGTATTTGTCTTTACTCTGCAACACTGTATTTCCTTATAACGTGGTATTCTTACATATTCTTTCGAGAGAAAACTCTCCTGTGCATTCCCTTTTGTGGCTACACACTTAGTCATACACGCAACACCAAAGCTTTTCGAGTTACAACTTGTTGTTTAGGAAAAACAAGATAATTTCGCAGGATGCGGGATTTCGTTAAAACGTGATTTTCTGAAAAATTTTGAAGAAAGAAAATTCTCCTATGGGTTCTGTTTTCAGGCTACACGTTTAGACGTACACGCCACACCAAGTCCTTTCGAGTTACCACGTGTTGTTTAGGAGATACAAGCTAATTTTTTACAATGCGTTATTTCTTCTCGTAAAGTGTTTCCATCAAGTATGTATTTGTCTTTACTCTGCAACACTGTATTCCCTTATAACGTTGTATTCTTACATGTTCTTTCGAGAGAAAACTCTCCTGTGCGTACTCTTTAGAGGCTACACGCTTAAACATACACGCAACGCCAAAGATTTTCGAGTTACAATGTGTTGTTTAGGAAAAGCAAGATAATTTCGCACGATGCGAGATTTCCATAAAACGTGGTTTTCTGAAAAATTTTGACAAAAGAAAGTTTTCCTGTGGGTTCTCTTTTGAGGCTACACGTGTAGAAGTACGAGCCACAACAAATCTTTTCGAGTTCCAATTGTTGTTTAGGAGATACAAGATAATTTTGTACGATGTGTTATTTCCTCTCTTAAAGTGTTTCCAATACGTACGTATTTGTCTTTATTCTGCAACACTGTATTTTCTCATAACATGGTATTCTTACAAATTCTTTCGAGAGAAAACTCTCCTGTGCATTCTCTTTTGAGGCTACAAGCTTAGACAAACACCCAACTCCAAAGCTTTTCGAGTTACAACATGTTGTTCAGGAAAAAGAAGATGATTTGGCACGATGCGGGATTTCCTTAAAACGTGGTTTTCTGAAAAATTTTGACGAAAGAAAATTCTCCTGTGGGTTCTCTTTTGAGGCTACACGTTTAGACGTACACGCCGCACCAAATCTTTTCGAGTTACAACGTTTTGTTTAGGAGATACAAGCTAATTTTCTACGATGCGTTACTTCTTCTCGTAAAGTGTTTCCAATATGTACATATTTGTCTGCTCTGCAACACTGTATTTCCTTATAACGTGGTATTCTTACATATTATTTCGAGAGAAAACTATCCTGTGCGTTCTCTTTTGAGGCTACACACTTAGACATACAGGCAACACCAAAGCTTTTCGAGTTACAACATGTTGTTTAGGAAAAACAAGATAATTTCGCACGATGCAGGATTTCCTTAAAACGTGGTTTTCTGACAAATTTTGACGAAAGAAAATTCTCCTGTCGGTTCACTTTTGGGGCTACACATTTAGACGTACACGCCACACCAAATCCTTTAGAGTTACCACGTGTTGTTTAGGAGATACAAGCTAATTTTGTATGATGCGTTATTTCTTCTCGTAAAGTGTTTCCAATACGTACGTATTTGTCTTTACTCTGCAACACTGTATTTCCTTTTAACGTTGTATTATTACATGTTCTTTTGAGAGAAAACTCTCCTGTGCATTGTCTTTAGAGGCAACATGCTCAGACATACACGCAACACCAAAGCTTTTCGAGTTACAACGTGTTGTTTAGAAAAAACAAGATAATTTTGCACGATGCGGGATTTCCTTAAAACGTGGTTCTTTGACAAATTTTGACGAAAAAAAGTTCTCCTGTTGGTTCTCTTTTGAGGCTACAAGTGTAGAAGTACGAGCCACACCAAATATTTTCGAGTTATAACGTGTTGTTTAGGAGATACAAGCAAATTTTGTACGATGCGTTATTTCTTCCCTAAATTGTTTCCAATATGTCGTTATTTATCTTTACTCTGCAACACTGTATTTTCTTATAACGTGGTATTCTTACATATTCTTTCGAGGGAAAACTCTCCTGTGCATGCTCTTTTGAGGCTACACGCTTAGACGAACACGCACGCCAAAGCTTTTCGAGTTACAACGTGTTGTTTAGGAAAAAGAAGATAATTTCGCACGATGCGAGATTTCCATAAAACGTGGTTTTCAGACAAATTTTGACGAAAGAAAGTTCTCCTCTGGGTTCTCTTTTGAGGATACACGTGTAGAGGTACGAGCCACACCAAATCTTTTCGAGTTACAATGTGTTGTTTAGGAGATACAAGCTAATTTTGTACAATGCGTTATTTCTTCTCTTAAAGTGTTTCCAATATGTACGTAGTTGTCTTTATTCTGCAACACTGTATTTCCTTATAACGTGGTATTCTTACATATTCTTTCGAGAGAAAACTCTCCTGTGCATTCTCTTTTGAGGCTACATGCTTAGACATACACGCAACACCAAAGCTTTTCGAGTTACAACGTGTTGTTTAGGAAAAACAAGATAATTTCGCACGATGCGCTATTTCCTTAAAACGTGGTTTCAGACAAATTTTGATGAAAGAAAATTCTCCTGTGGGTTCTCGTTTGAGGCTACACTTTTAGACGTACATGTCACACCAAATCTTTTCGAGTTACAACGTGTTGTTTAGGAGATACAAGCTCATTTTTTACGATGCATTATTTCTTCTCGTAAAGTGTTTCCAATATGTACTTATTTGTCTTTACTCTGCAAAATTGTATTTCCTTTTAACGTGGTATTCTTACATATTCTTTCAAGAGAACACTCTCCTGTGCCTTCTCTTTTGAGTCTCCACGCTTACACATACACGCAACACCAACGCTTTTCGAGTTACAACATGTTGTTTAGGAAAAAGAAGATGATTTCGCACGATGCGGGATTTCCTTAAAACGTGGTTTTCTGAAAATTTTGACGAAAGAAAATTCTCCTGTGGGTTCTCTTTTGAGGCTACATGTTTAGATGTACACGCCACACCAAATCTTTTCGAGTTACAACGTGTTGTTTTGGAGATACAAGCTAATTTTGTACGATGCGTTAATTCTTCTCATAAAGTGTTTCCAATACATACATATTTGTCTTTACTCTGCAACACTGTATTTCCTTATAACGTGGTATTCTTACATATTCTTTCGAGAGAAAAGTATCCTGTGCGTTCCCTTTTGAGGCTGCACACTTAGACATACAGGCAACATCAATGCTTTTAGAGTTACAACGTGTTGTTTATGAAAAACAAGATTATTTCGCACGATGCGGGATTTCCTTAAAACGTGGTTTTCTGACAAATTTTGACGAATGAAAATTCTCCTGTGGGTTCTCTTTTGAGGCTCCACGTTTAGACATACACGCCACACCAAATCCTTTCGAATTACCACGTGTTGCTTAGGAGATACAAGCTAATTTTCTACGATGCGTTATTTCTTCTCGTAAAGTGTTTCCAATAATTACGTATTTGTCTTTACTCTGCAACACTGTATTTCCTTATAACGTTGTATTCTTACATGTTATTTCGAGAGAAAACTCTCCTGTGCGTTCTCTTTAGAGGCTACAGGCTTAGACATACACGAAACACCAAAGCTTTTTGAGTTACAACATGTTGTTTATGAAAAACAAGATAATTTTGCACGATGCGAGATTTCCTTAAAACGTGGTTTTCTGACAAATTTTGACCAAAGAAAGTTATCCTGTGGTTTCTCTTTTGAGGGTACACGTGTAGACGTACGAGCCACACCAAATCTTTTCGAGTTACAACGTGTTGTTTAGGAGATACAAGCAAATTTTGTAAGATGCGTTATTTCTTCTCCTAAGTGTTTCCAATATGTCCTTATTTGCCTTTACTCTGCAACATTGTATTTCCATATAACGTGGTATTCTTACATATTCTTTCGAGGGAAAACGCTCCTGTGCGTTCTCTTTTGAAGCTACACGTTTAGACATACACGCAACGCCAAAGCTTTTCGAGTTTCAACGTGTTGTTTAGGAAAAACAAGATAATTTCGCACGATGCGAGATTTCCATAAAACGTGGTTTTCTGAAAAATTTTGATGAAAGAAAGTTCTCCTGTGGGTTCTCTTTTGAGGCTACACTTCTAGAGGTACGAGCCACACTAAATCTTTTCGAGTTACAAAGTGTTCTTTAGGAGATACAAGCTAATTTTGGACGATGCGTTATTTCTTCTCTTAAAGTGTTTCCAATATGTACGTAGTTGTCTTTACTCTGCAACACTGTATTTCCTTATAACATGGTATTCCTACATATTCTTTCAAGAGAAAACTCTCCTGTGCGTTCTCTTTTGAGGCTACAAGCTTAGACATACACGCAACACCAAAGCTTTTCGATTTACAACGTGTTGTTTAGGAAAAACAAGATAATTTCGCACGATGCGAGATTTCCTTTAAACGTGGTTTCTGACAAATTTTGATGAAAGAAAATTCTCCTGTGGGTTCTCTTTTGAGGCTAAACGTTTAGACATACACATCACACCAAATCTTTTCGAGTTACAACGTGTTGTTTAGGAGATACAAGCTAATTTTTTACGATCCATTCTTCCTTCTCATAAAGTGTTTCCAATATGTACTTATTTGTCTTTACTCTGCAAAATTGTATTTCCTTATAACGTGGTATTCTTACATATTCTTTCGAGAGAAAACTCTCCTGTGCCTTCTCTTTTGAGGCTCCATGCTTACACATACACGCAACACCAAAGCTTTTCAAGTTACAACATGTTGTTTAGGAAAAAGAAGATGATTTCGCACGATGGGGATTTCCTTAACACGTGGTTTTCTGAAAAATTTTGACGAAAGAAAATTCTCCTTTGGGTTCTCTTTTGAGGCTACATGTTTAGACGTACACGCCACACCAAATCTTTTCGAGTTACAACGTATTGTTTAGGAGATACAAGCTAATTTTTTACAATGCGTTAATTCTTCTCATAAAGTGTTTCCAATACATACATATTTGTCTTTACTCTGCAACATTGTATTTCCTTATAACGTGGTATTCTTACATATTCTTTCAATAGAAAACTGTCCTGTGCGTTCTCCTTTGAGGCCACACGTTTAGACATACACGCAACATCAAAGCTTTTCGACTTACAACGTGTTGTTTAGGAAAAACAAGATAATTTCGCACAATGCGAGATTTCCTAAAAACGTGGTTTTCTGACAAATTTTGACGAAAGAAAATTCTCCTGTGGGTTCTCTTTTGAGGCTACACGTTTCAACTTACACGCCACACCAAATCCTTCGAGTTACAACGTGTTGTTTAGGAAATACAAGCTAATTTTTTACGATGTATTATTCCTTCTCGTAAAGTGTTTCCAATAATTTAGTATCTGTCTTTACTCTGCAACACTGTATTTCCTTATAACGTGGTATTCTTACATATTCTTTCGAGAGAATACTCTCCTGTGCCTTCTCTTTTGAGGCTACACGCTTAGACATACACGCAACACCAAAGCTTTTCGAGTTACAACGTGTTGTTTAGGAAGAACAAGATAATTTCGCACGATGCGGGATTTCCTTAAAACGTGGTTTTCTGAAAAATTTTGACGAAAGAAAATTCTCCTGTGGGTTCTCTTTTGAGGTTACATGTTTAGATGTACACGCCACAACAAATCCTTTCGAGTTACAACGTTTTGTTTAGGAGATACAAGCTAATTTTGTAAGATGCGTTAATTCTTCTCATAAAGTGTTTCCAATACGTACGAATTTGTCTTTACTCTGCAACACTGTATTTCCTTATAACGTGGTATTCTTACATATTCTTTCGAGGGAAAACTCTCCTGTGCGTTCTCTTTCGAGGCTACACGCTTAGACAAACACACAACACCAAAGCTTTTCGAGTTACAACGTGTTGTTTAGGAAAAAACAAGATAATTTCGCATGATGCGAGATTTCCATAAATCGTGGTTTTCTGAAAAATTTTAACGAAAGAATTTCCTCCTGTGGGTTCTCTTTTGAGGCTACACTTTTAGAGGTATGAGCCACACCAAATCTTTTCGAGTTACAAAGTTTTGTTTAGGAGATACAAGCTAATTTTGTACGATGCGTTATTTCTTCTCTTAAAGTGTTTCCAATATGTACGTATTTGTCTTTACTCTGCAACACTGTATTTCCTTATAACGTGGTATTCCTACATTTTCTTTCGAGAGAAAACTCTCCTGTGCGTTCTCTTTTGAGGCTACACGCTTAGACATACACGCAACACCAAAGCTTTTCGATTTACAACGTGTTGTTTATGAAAAACAATATAATTTCACACGATGCGAGATTTCCTTAAAACGTGGTTTCTGACAAATTTTGATGAAAGAAAATTCTTGGGCCTGGGAGCGGCGGCAGCAGCAGCAGCAGCAGCAGCAGCGGCTGGTCCAGAGGAAGGGCCATCAGCAGTAGAACCAAGCGGACAGGGTCCAGGCAGACCTGGTACCCACGACCACTGGCCATCGCTGGCCAGCCAGGCTGCAAGCAGCGGCGGATTTACGGTGCCTTTCACCACACGGAAGCCACATCAGAACTCTGCCTCCCGCCAGTCAGTTACGTGGGCTCCATATTGGTTCTCGGTCGCCAGAGAAATCAGACTGAGGTACGCAAATATAACCCGAGAACAACATCGCGGGGGTCTAAGCCCGACGGGCGTTGGCAGGCACCCAGGCCCTGAGCTGATCGGGGGTCCACCGGGGTGCAAACCCGGCCAGGAGGTTTTTTTCCTCCCGGGCCGGAGCGCGCACCACCACCATTTTGCCTGGGGGAAGCCAGGGAGACCTAGCAGGCAAAACCAAACCGGCTAACAGGCATAGCCCGAGGCGGACATAGCAGGGGTCTCAGACGGTCAGTCCCTGGACTTCCCCCAGGCCCTGGGCTGCTCGGTGGGCCATCTGTGTGCTGACCCGGCCAGGAGGTTGTTTATCCGGGCCAGTTTGCGCACCACCACCATTTTGCCTACGGGAAGCCAGAGAGACCTAGCAGGCAAAACCAAACTAGCTAACAGGCATAGCCCGAGGCGGACATAGCAGGGGTCTCAGACGGTCAGGCCCTAGATTGACCCCCAGGCCCTGGGCTGCTCGTTGGGCCATCTGTGTGCTGACCCAGCCAGGAGGTTGTTAGCCCAGCAGTCTCTCCCAGCACTCTCAGGGAACTCGCACACGCCACCATCCTAGCCACCTGACACACCCAATTAACACCCACAGCTGAGGGGAACTTTGCACCGACATTGGCCTGCCAGGCTTTTGCCTAGACTCAGGGCCTGAGCAGCTAGGCTAGCCTTGTGTGCACCAACCCGGTTGGGAGTTCTGCTGCCCAGATCAGCCTGGGCGGCAGCACCACATCTCCAAGTCCTGCAAGTGGCTAGCTGGGTTTCCGGGCGGCCAGCTGGGAGAAGTCAGTGTGCTCCAGTGAATCCAGCGGGCCCCAGCAGGAGCCTTCGGGTGCCTGCTTTGGGATCTGAACAGCCTGGGCAGCAGCACCCTGTCTACAAGCAGTGCAGGAGGTAAGCTGTGCACCAGAGGCCAACGGGGAAGGGGCAGCTTGCACTGGTGAGTCCAGCACTGACAAGACAAACTAACACCAGTGAGAACTAGATGGCAAAAGGCAAACGCAGGAACGTCACTAACAGAAATCAAGGCAATATGGCAACATCTGAACCCAATTCTCCTCTACCAACATGTCCTGGATACCCCATCACACCAGTAAAACAAGATTTGGATTTAAAATCACTGGTCATGATGCTGGTACAGGAACACATGAAGGACATACTTAAAGAAATTCAGGAGAAAATGGATCAAAAGTTAGAAGCCCTTGCAAGGGAAACACAAAAATCATTGAAAGAAATCCAGGAGAATACAAAAGCCAACAAGGAGGAAATGCAAAAAACACTTAAAGAAATACAGGAGAACTTTGGTCAACAGGCTGAGGTCATGAAAGACGAAACACAAAAATCTCTTAATGAAATGCAGGAGAACTTTGGTCAACAGGCTGAGCTCATGAAAGAGGAAACACAAAAATCTCTTAAAGAATTACAGGAAAACACAAACATGCAAGTGAAGGAGCTAAGCAAAACCATCCAGGATCAAAAATCAGAAGTAGAAACAACTAAGAAAACTCAAAGGGAGACAACTTTGGAGATAGAAAGCCTTGGGAAGAAATCAGGGGACAGAGATGCAAATATCAACAACAGAATACACGAGATAGAAGAAAGAATCTCAGATGCTGAAGATTCCATAGAAACCATGGACTCAACAGTTAAAGAAAATGCAAAATGCAAAAAGCTTGTAACCCAAAATATCCAGGAAATCCAGGACACAATGAGAAGACCAAACCTAAGGATTATAGGCATAGATGAGAGTGAAGATTTACAACTTAAAGGGCCAGCAAATATCTTCAATAAAATTATGGAAGAAAACTTCCCTAACCTAAAGAGAGAGATGCCCATGAATATACAAGAAGCCTACAGAACTCCAAACATACTGGACCAGAACATAAATACTTCCTGTCACATAATAATCAAAACACCAAATGTTCTAAACAAAGAAAGAATACTAAAGGCAGTAAGAGAAAAAGGCCAAGTAACATGTAAAGGAAGACCTATCAGAATCACAGCAGACTTTTCACCGGAGACTATGAAGGCTAGAAGGTCCTGGGCAGATCTCATGCAGACTCTAAGAGAACACAAATGCCAACGAAAACAACTATATCCAGCAAAACTCTCAATCACCATAGATGGAGAAACTAAGATATTTCATGACAAAACCAAGTTTACCCAATATCTATCCACAAACCCGGCCCTAAAAAGGATAATAGGAAGACAACACCAATACAAGGAGGGAAACTTCACCCTGGAAAAAGCAAGATAGTAACCTTTCATCAAACCCAAAAGAAGTTAAGCATTAAAATTTAAAAAATAACGTCAAAAATGATAGGAAGTAACAATCACTATTCCTTAATATCTCTTAACATCAACGGACTTAATGCCCCAACAAAAAGACACAGACTAACTGAATGGATACGTAAACAGGACCCTACATTTTGCTGCTTACAGGAAACACACCTCAGGTTCAAAGACAATCACTACCTTAGAGTAAAAGTCTGGAAGACAATTTTACAAGCAAATGGTCTCAGGAAACAAGCTGGAGTAGCCATTTTAATATCAGATAAAATTGACTTTCAACCCAAAGTCATCAAAAGAGACCCTGAGGGACAGTTCTTGCTGGTCAAAGGAAAAATACAAAAAGAAGAACTGTCAATCCTGAACATCTATGCCCCAAATGCAAGGGCACCCTCTTTCGTAAAAGAAACTTTATTAAAACTAAAAGCACACATTGCACCTAACACAATAATTGTGGGTGACTTCAACACTGCACTTTCCTCAATGGACCGATCAGGAAAACAGAAACTAAACAGGGACACAATGAAACTAATTGAAGCTTTGGACCAATTAGATTTAACAGATATATATAGAACATTCTATCCTAAAACAAAAGAATATACCTTTTTCTCAGCACCTCATGGTACCTTCTCCAAAATCGACCATATAATTGGTCACAAGACAGACCTCAACAAATATAAGAAGATAGAACTAATACCATGCCTCCTATCTGATCACTATGGAGTAAAAGTGGTCTTCAATAGCAACAGAAACAACAGAAAACCCACATACACGTGGAAACTGAACAATACTCTACTCAATGATACCTTGGTCAAGGAAGAAATAAAGAAAGAAATTAAAGACTGTTTAGAACACAATAAAAATGAAAACACAACATACCCAAATCTATGGGACACAATGAAAGCAGTGCTAAGAGGAAAACTCATAGCCCTGAGTGCCTCCAAAAAGAAAATGGAGAGAGCATACATTACCAGCTTAATGACACACCTGAAAGCCCTAGAACAAAAAGAAGCTATTTCACCCAGGAGGAGTAGAAGGCAGGAAATCATCAAACTCAGGGCCGAAATCAATCAAGTAGAAACAAAGAGAACCATACAAAAAATCAACAAAACCAGGAGCTGGTTCTTTGAGAAAATCAACAAGATAGATAAACCCTTAGCCAGACTGACCAAAGGGCACAGAGAAAGTATCCAAATTAACAAACTTAGAAATGAAAAGGGAGATATAACAACGGAAACTGAGGAAATCCAAAAAATCATCAGATCCTACTACAAGAGCCTGTACTCAACACAACTGGAGAATCTGGAGGAAATGGACAATTTCCTTGACAGATACCAAATACCAAAATTAAATCAGGACCAACTAGACCATCTAAACAGTCCCATAATGCCTAAAGAAATAGAAGGAGTCATAGAAAGTCTTCCAACCAAAAAAAGCACAGGACCAGATGGCTTCAGTGCAGAATTCTACCAGACCTTCAAAGAAGAGTTAACACCAATACTCTTCAAACTATTCCACAAAATAGAAACAGAAGGAACACTACCCAATTCCTTCTACGAAGCCACAATTCCGCTGATACCAAAGCCACAAAAAGATCCAACAAAGAAAGAGAACTTCAGACCAATTTCCCTTATGAACATCGATGCAAAAATACTCAATAAAATTCTTGCTAACCGAATCCAAGAACACATCAAAACGATCATCCACCATGATCAAGTAGGCTTTATCCCGGGAATGCAGGGTTGGTTCAATATACGGAAATCCATCAATACAATCCACTACATAAACAAACTCAAATAACAAAACCACATGGTCATTTCATTGGATGCTGAAAAAGCATTTGACAAAATTCAGCATCCCTTCATGCTTAAAGTCTTGGAGAGAACAGGAATTCAAGGCCCATACCTAAACATAGTAAAAGCAATATACAGCAAACCGGTAGCCAGCATCAAACTAAATGGAGAGAAACTTGAAGCAATCCCACTGAAATCAAGGACCAGACAAGGCTGCCCCCTTTCTCCTTATCTTTTCAATATTGTACTTGAGGTACGAGCTCGGGCAATTCGACAACATAAGGAGGTCAAAGGGATACAAATTGGAAAGGAAGAAGTCAAACTATCATTATTTACAGACGACATGATCGTCTACCTAAGTGACCCAAAGAACTCCACTAGAGAGCTCCTACAGCTGATAAACAACTTCAGCAAAGTGGCAGGTTATAAAATCAACTCAAGCAAATCAGTGGCCTTCCTATACTCAAAGGATAAGCAGGCTGAGAAAGAAATTAGGGAAATGACCCCCTTCACAATAGCCACAAACAGTATAAAGTATCTTGGGGTGACCCTTACCAAACATGTGAAAGATCTGTATGACAAAAACTTCAAGACTCTGAAGAAGGAAATGGAAGAAGACCTCAAAAAATGGGAAAACCTCCCATGCTCATGGATCGGTAGAACCAATATAGTTAAAATGGCCATTCTGCCTAAAGCACTATACAGATTCAATGCAATACCCATCAAAATCCCAACTCAATTCTTCACAGAGTTAGAAAGAGCAATTATCAAATTCATCTGGAACAACAAAAAACCCAGGATAGCTAAAACTATTCTCAGCACAAAAGAAAATCTGGGGGAATCAGTATCCCTGACCTCAAGCAATACTACAGAGCAATAGTGTTAAAAACTGCATGGTGTTGGTACAGTGACAGACAGGAGGATCAATGGAACAGGATTGAAGATCTAGAAATGAACCCACACACCTATGGCCACTTGATCCTTGACAAAGAGGCTGAAAACATCCAATGGAAAAAAGATAGCCTTTTCAACAAATGGTGCTGGTTCAACTGGAGGTCAGCATGCAGAAGAATGCGAATTGATCCATCCTTGTCTCCTTGTACTAAGATCAAATCCAAATGGATCAAGGACCTCCACATAAAGCCAGACACTCTGAAGCTAATAGAAAAGAAACTGGGGAAGAACCTTGAGGACATCGGTACAGGGAGAAAGTTTCTGAACAGAACACCAATAGCGTATGCTCTAAGAGCAAGAATTGACAAATGGGACCTCATGAAATTACAAAGTTTCTGTAAGGCAAAGGACACCATCAAGAGGAAAAATCGGCAACCAACAAATTGGGAAAAGATCTTCACCAATCCTACATCATATAGAGGGCTAATATCCAATATATATAAAGAACTCAAGAAGTTAGACTCCAGAAAACCAAACAACCCTATTAAAAAATGGGGTACAGAGTTAAACAAAGAATTCTCACCTGAAGAACTTCGGATGGCGGAGAAGCATCTTAAAAAATGCTCAACTTCATTAGTCATCAGGGAAATGCAAATCAAAACAACCCTAAGATTTCATCTTACACCAGTCAGAATGGCTAAGATTAAAAATTCAGGAGACAGCAGGTGTTGGAGAGGGTGTGGAGAAAGAGGAACACTCCTCCACTGCTGGTGGGGTTGCAAATTGGTACAACCACTCTGGAAATCAGTCTGGCGGTTCCTCCGAAAACTGGGCACCTCACTTCCAGAAGATCCTGCTATACCACTCCTGGGCATATACCCAGAAGACTCCCCTCCATGTAATAAGGATACATGTTCTACTATGTTCATAGCAGCCCTATTTATAATTGCCAGATGCTGGAAAGAACCCAGGTATCCCTCAACAGAAGAGTGGATGCAAAAAATGTGGTATATCTACACAATGGAGCACTATTCTGCCATTAGAAACAATGAATTCATGAAATTCTTAGGCAAATGGATGGAGCTAGAGAATATCATACTAAGTGAGGTAACCCAGACTCAAAAGGTGAATCATGGTATGCACTCACTAATAAGTGGATATTAACCTAGAAAACTGGAATACCCAAAACATAATCCACACATCAAATGAGGAACAAGAAGAAAGGAGGAGTGGCCCCTGGTTCTGGAAAGACTCAGTGAAACAGTATTTAGCAAAACCAGAACGGGGAAGTGGGAAGGGGTGGATGGGAGGACAGGGGAAGAGAAGGGGGCTTTCGGGACTTTCGGGGAGTGGGGGGGCTAGAAAAGGGGAAATCATTTGAAATGTAAATAAATTATATCGAATAAAAAAAGTTAACACTAAAAAAAAATAAGACAAAAAAAAAGGAGTGGGAGTGGATGGGTTGGTGAGCAGGGAGAAGGGGTTATGGGATAGTGTGTTTTCAGAGGGGAAACCAGGAATGCAGATAATATTTAAAATGTAAATAAAGAAAATATTTAATTTAAAAAACGTAAAAAAAAAAAAAAAAAGAAAGAAAGAAAATTCTCCTGTGGGTTCTCTTTTGAGGCTACACGTTTAGACGTACACGTCACACCAAATCTTTTCGAGTTACAACATGCTGTTTAGGAGATACAAGCTAATTTTTTACGATGCATTCTTTCTTCTCGTAAAGTGTTTCCAATCTGTACTTATTTGTCTTTAATCTGCAAAATTGTATTTCCTTATAACGTGGGATTCTTACATATTCTTTCGAGAGAAAACTCTCCTGTGCCTTCTCTTTTGAGGCTCCACGCTTACACATACACGCAACACCAAAGCTTTTCGAGTTACAACATGTTGTTTAGGAAAAAGAAGATGATTTCGCACGATGGGGGATTTCCTTAAAACGTGGTTTTCTGAAAAATTTGGACGAAAGAAAATTCTCCTGTGGGTTCTCTTTTGAGGCTACATGTTTAGAAGTACACGCCACGCCAAACCTTTTCGAGTTACAACGTGTTGTTTAGGAGATACAAGCTAATTTTGTACGATGCTTTAATTCTTCTCGTAAAGTGTTTCCAAAACGTACGTATTTGTCTTTACTCTGCAACACTGTATTTCCTTATAACATGGTATTCTTACATATTCTTTCGAGAGAAAACTATCCTTTGCATTCCCTTTTGAGGCTACACATTTAGACATACAGGCAACACCAATGCTTTTCGAATTACAACGTGTTGTTTATGAAAAACAAGATAATTTCGCACAATGCGGGATTTCCTTAAACCATTGTGTTCTGACAAATTTTGAGGAAAGAAAATTCTCCTGTGGGTTCTCTTTTGATGCTACACGTTTAGACGTGCACGCCACACCAAATCCTTTCCAGTTACCAAGTGTTTAGGAGATACAAGCTAATTTTGTACTATGTGTTATTTCTTCTCTTAAAGTGTTTCCAATAAGTACGCATTTGTCTTTACTCTGCAACACTCTATTTCCTTATAACATTGTATTCTTACATGTTCTTTCAAGAGAAAACTCTCCTGGGAGTTCTCTTTAGAGGCTACACGCTTAGACATACACGCAACACCAAAGCTTTTCGAGTTACAACGTGTTGTTTAGGAAAAACAAGATAATTTCGCACGATGCGGGATTTCCTTAAAACGTGGTTTTCTGACAAATTTTGACGAAAGAAAATTCTACTGTGTCTTCTTTTTTGAGGCTACAGGTTTAGACGTACACGCCACACTGAATCTTTTCGAGTTACCACGTGTTGTTTAGGAGATACAAGCTAATTTTTTACGATGTGTTATTTCTTCTCGTAAAGTGTTTCCCATACATACGTATTTGTCTTTACTCTGCAACACTGTATTTCCTTATAACGTGGTATTCTTATATATTCTTTCGAGAGAAAACTCTCCTGTCCGTTCTCTTTTGAGGCCACACGTTTAGACATACACGCAACACCAAAGCTTTTCGAGTTATAACGTGTTGTTTAGGAAAAACAAGATAATTTCGCACAATGCGGGATTTCCTTAAAACGTGGTTTTCTGACAAATATTGACAAAAGAAAATTCTCCTGTGGGTTCTCTTTTGAGGCTACAAGTTTCAAATTACATGCCACACCAAATCCTTCGAGTTACAACGTGTTGTTTAGGAAATACAAGCTAATTTTGTACTATGTATTATTCCTTCTCGTAAAGTGTTTCCAATAAGTAAGTATCTGTCTTTACTCTGCAACACTGTATTTCCTTATAACGTGGTATTCTTACATATTCTTTCGAGAGAATACACTACTGTGCCTTCTCTTTTGAGGCTACACGCTTAGACATACACGCAACACCAAAGCTTTTCGAGTTACAACGTGTTGTTTAGGAAAAACAAGATGATTTCGCACGATGCAGGACTTCCTTAAAACGTGGTTTTCTGAAAAAAATTTGACGAAAGAAAATTCTCTTGTGGGTTTTCTTTTGAGGCTACACGTTTAGATGTAAACATCACACCAAATCTTTTCGAGTTACAACGTGTTGTTTAGGAGATACAAACTAATTTTGTACCATGCGTTATTTCTTCTCATTAAGTGTTTCCAATACATAAGTATTTGTCTTTTCTCTGCAACACCGTATCCTTATTACGTGGTATTCTTACATATTCTTTCGAGAGAAAACTCTCCTGTGGGTTCTCTTTTGAGGCTACATGCTTAGACATACAAGTAACACCAAAGCTTTTCGAGTTACAACGTGTTGTTTAGGAAAAACAAGATAATTTCGCACAATGCGGGATTTCCTAAAAACGTGATTTCTGAAAAATTTTGACGAAAGAAAATTCTCCTGTGGGTTCTCTTTTGAGGCTACACATTTAGACGTACACGCCACACCAAATCTTTTCGAGTTACAACGTGTTGTTTAGGAGATACAAGCTAATTTTGAACGATGCGTTATTTCATCTCTAAAAGTGTTTCCAATAAGTACCTATTTGTCTTTAGTCTGCAACGCTGTATTTCCTTAGAACGTGGTATTCTTACATCTTATTTCGAGAGAAAATACTCCTGTACGTTCGCTTTTGAGGATACACGCTTAGACATACACGCAACACCAAAGCTTTTCAAGTTACAACGTGTTGTTTAGGAAAAACAAGATAATTTCACACGATGCGGGATTACCGTAAAACGTGGTTTTCTGACATATTTTGACGAAAGAAAATTCTCCTGTGGGTTCTCTTTTGAGGCTACACATTTAGACGTACATGCCACACCAACTCTTTTCGAGTTACAATGTGTTGTTTAGGAGATACAAGCTAATTTTGTACGATGCGTTATTTCTTCTCATAAAGTGTTTCCAATATGTACGTATTTGTCTTTATTCTGCAACACTGTATTTCCTTATAACGTGGTATTCTTAAATATTCTTTCGAGAGAAAACTCTCCTGTGCGTTCTCTTTTGAGGCTACACGCTTAGACATACACGCCACACCAAATCTTTTCGAGTTACAACGTGTTGTTTAGGAGATACAAACTAATTTTGAACGATGTTTTATTTCTTCTCGTAAAGTGTTTCCAATACATACGTATTTGTCTTTATTCCGCAATACTGTATTTCCTTATAACGTGGTGTTCTTACATATTCTTTCGAGAGATAACTCTCCTCTGCGTTCTCTTTTGAGACTACACGCTTAGACATACACGTAACACCAAAGCTTTTCGAGTTACAACGTGTTGTTTAGGAAAATCAAGATAATTTCCCACAATGCGGGATTTCCTAAAAACGTGATTTCTGAAACATTTTGAAGAAAGAAAATTCTCCTCTGGGTTCTCTTTTGAGACTACACGTTTAGTCGTACACGCCACACCAAATCGTTTCGAGTTACAACGTGTTGTTAAGGAGATACAAGCTAATTTTGAACGATGCATTATTTCATCTCTAAAAGTGTTTCCAATACGTACGTATTTGTCTTTAGTCTACAACACTGTATTTCCTAGAACGTGGTATTCTTACATCTTCTTTCGAGAGAAAACTCTCCTGTGCATTCGCTTTTGAGGCTACATGCTTAGACATACACGCAACACCAAATCTTTTCAAGTTACAACGTGTTGTTTAAGAAAAACAAGATAATTTCACACGATGCGGGATTTCCTTAAAACGTGGTTTTCTGACATATTTTGACGAACAAAAATTCTCCTGTGGGTTCTCTTTTGAGGCTACACATATAGACGTACATGCCACACCAAATCTTTTCGAGTTACAACGTGTTGTTTAGGAGATACAAGCTAATTTTGTATGATGCGTTATTTCTTCTTGTAAAGTGTTTACAATGTGTACATATTTGTCTTTATTCTGCAACACTGTATTTCCTTATAACGTGGTATTCTTACATGTTCTCTCGAGAGAAAACTCTCCTGTGGGTTCTCTTTTGAGGCTACACGTTTAGATGTACACGCCACACCAAATCTTTTTGAGTTACAACGTGTTGTTTAGGAGATACAAGCTAATTTTGAACGATGCATTATTTCTTCGTGTAGCCTCAAAAGAGAACCCACAGGAGAATTTTCTTTCATCAAAATTTGTCAGAAACCACGTTTTAAGGAAATCTCGCATCCTGCGAAATTATCTTGTTTTTCACAAACAAAATGTTGTAACACGAAAAGCTTTGGTGTGGCGTGTATGTCTACGCGTGTAGCCTCAAAAGAGAATGCAGAGGAGAGTTTTCTCTCGAAAGAATATGTAAGAATACCACGTTATAAGTAAATACAGTGTTGCAGAGTAAAGATAAATAGGTACAGATTGTAAATACTTTATGAGAAGAATTAATGCATGTTACAAAATTAGCTTGTATCTCCTAAACAACACCTTGTAACTCGAAAGGATTTGGTGTGGCGTGTAGGTCTAAATGCTTAGCCTCATAAGAGAACCCACAGGAGAATTTTCTTTCCTTAAAACTTGTCAGAAAACCACGTCTTAAGGAAATCCCGCATCGTACGAATAAAAAAAATAACAATAAAAAAAATTCTAAAGAAAAGCAAATAAATTGTATCAAGCCTAAAAAAAAAGAAAAAGAAAAAAAAAAGAAAAAAAAGAAAGAATATGTAAGAATACCACGTTATAAGGAAATAAAGTGTTGCAGATTAAAGATAAATAGGTACGTATTGTAAATACTTTATGAGAAGAAATAACGCATGGTACAAAATTAGCTTGTATCTCCTAAACAACACTTTGTAACTCGAAAGAATTTGGTGTGGCGTGTACGTGTAAACGTGTAGCCTCATAAGAGAACCCACAGGAGAACTTTCTTACGGCAAAATTTTTTCAGAAAACCACGTTTTATGGAAATCTCGCATCCTGAGAAATTATCTTGTTTTTCCTAAACAGCACGTTGTAACTCGAAAAGATTTGGTGTGGCTCGTACGTCTAAACGTGTAGCCTCCAAAGTGAACCCACAGGAGAATTTTCTTTCATCAAAATTTGTCAGAAACCACGTTTTAAGGAAATCTCACATCGTGTGAAATTATCTTGTTTTTCCTAAACAACACGTTGTAACTCGAAAAGCTTTGGTGTTGCGTGTTTGTCTAAGCGTGTAGCCTCAAAAGAGAATGCACAGGAGAGTTTTCTCTCAAAAGAATATGTAAGAATACCACGTTATAAGGAAATACAGTGTTGCAGAGTAAAGACAAATAAGTACGTATTGGAAACACTTTACAAGAAAAAATAATGCATCGTACAAAATTTTTCCTAAACTACATGTTGTAACTTGAATAGCTTTGGTGTTGCCTGTATGTCTAAGTGTGTAGCCACAAAAGGGAACGCACAGGACAGTTTTCTATCGAAAGAATATGTAAGAATACCACGTTATAAGGAAATACAATGTTGCAGAGTAAGGACAAATACGTACGTATTGGAAACACTTTATGAGAAGAATTAACACATTGTAAAATATTAGCTTGTATCTCCTAAACAACACGTTGTAACTCGAACAGATTTGGTGTGGCGTGTACGTCTAAACATGTAGCCTCAAAAGAGAACCCACAGGAGAACTTTCTATTGTCAAATTTTTCACAAAACCACGTTTATGGAAATCTCGCATCGTGCGAAATTATCTAGTTTTTCCTAAACAACACGTTGTAACTCGAAAAGCTTTGGTGTTGCTTGTATGTCTAAACATGTAGCCTCAAAAGAGAACGCTCAGGAGAGTTTTCCCTCGAAAGAATATGTAAGAATACCACGTTATAAGGAAATACAGTGTTGCAGAGAAAGACAAATACGTACGTATTGGAAACAATTTACGAGAAGAAATAACACATCGTACAAAATTAGCCTGTATCTCCTAAACAACACGTGGTAACTCGAAAGGATTTGGTGTGGCGTGCATGTCTAAACGTGTAGCATCATAAGAGAACCCACAGGAGAATTTTCTTTCTTCAAAATTTGTCAGAACACAACGGTTTAAGGAAATCCGAGAACGCACAGGAGAGTTTTCTCTCGAAATAATATGTAAGAATACCACGTTATAAGGAAACACAGTGTTGCAGAGTAGAGGCAAATACATACTTATTGGAAAAACTTAAACTTTACGAGAAGAAATAATGCATCGTAAAAAAATTAGCTTGTATCTCCTGAACAACATGTTGTAACTTAAAAAGATTTGGTGTGGCCTGTACGTCTAAACGTGTAGTCTCAAATGAGAACCCATAGGAGAATTTTCTTTGGTCAAAATTTGTCAGAAAATCACGTATTAAGGAAATCCCTCTTCGTGCGAAATTATCTTGTTTTTCCTAAACAACACGTTGTAAAGCGAAAATCTTTGGTATTGCGTGTATGTCTAAGCGTGTAGCCTCAAAAGAGGACGCACAGGAAAGTTTTCTCTCGAAAGAATATGTAAGAATACCACGTTATAAGGAAATACAGTGTTGCAGACTAAAGGCAAATACGTACCTATTGGAAACACCTTACAAGAAGAAATAAAGCATCGTAAAAAATTAGCTTGTATCTCCTAAACAACAGTTTGTAACTCGAAAAGATTTGGTGTGGCATGCACGTCTAAACGTGTAGCCTCAAAAGATAACCCACAGGAGAATTTTTTTTCGTTAATATTTCTCAGAAAACCACGTTTTAAGGAAATCACTCATCGTGCGAAATTATCTTGCTTTTCCTAAACAACACGTTGTAACTCGAAAAGCTTTGATGTTGCGTTTCCAATACATATGTATTTTCCTTTACTCTGCAACACTGTATTTCCTTACAACGTGGTATTCTTACATATTCTTTCGAGAGAAAACTCTCCTGTGCGTTCTCTTTTGGGGCTACACGCTTAGACATACACGCAACACCAAAGCTTTTCGAGTTAAAACGTTTTGTTTAGGAAAAACAAGATAATTTCGCATGATGCGGTATTTCCTTCATACGTGGTTTTCTGACAAATTTTGACCAAAGAAAATTCTCCTATGGTTTCTCTTTTGAGGCTACACGATTAGACGTACAGGCCACACCAAATCTTTTTAAGATACAACGTGTTGTTTAGGAGATACAAGCTAATTTTGTAAGATGCGTTATTTCTTCTCGTAAAGTTTTTCCAATACGTAAATATTTGTCTTTACTCTGCAACACTGTATTTCCTAATAACGTGGTATTCTTATATATTCTTTCGAGAAAAAAACTCTCCTTTGCATTCTCTTTTGAGGCTACACGCTTAGACATACATGCAACACCAAAGGTTTTCGCGTTACAACGTGTTGCTTAGGAAAAACAAGATAATTTCGCACGATGCAGGATTTCTTTAAACGTGGTTTTCTGACAAATTTTGATGAACGAAAATTCTTCTGTGGGTTCTCGTTTGAGGCTACACGTTTAGACTTACACACCACACCAAATCTTTTCGAGTTATAACGTGATGTTTAGGAGATACATACTAATTTTTTACGATGCCTTATTTCTTCTCGTAAAGTTTAAGTGTTTCCAATAAGTACGTATTTGTCTTTACTCTGCAACACTGTATTTCCTTATAACGTGGTATTCTTACATATTCTTTCGAGAGAAAACTCTCCTGTGCGTTCCCTTTTGAGGCTACATGCTTTGACATACACGCAACACCAAAGCTTTTCGAGTTACAATGTGTTGTTTAGGAAAAACAAGATAATTTAGCAAGATGCGGGATTTCCTTAAACGTGGTTTTCTGACAAATTTTGACGAAAGAAAATACTCCTGTGGGTTCTCTTTGGAGGCTACACATTTAGACGTACACACCACATCAAATCTTTGCGAGTTACATCGTGTTGTTTAGGAGATACAAGCTAATTTTTTTACGAAGCGTTATTTCTTCTCATAAAGTATAAGTGTTTCCATTACGTAAATATTTGCCTTTAATCTGCAACACTGTATTTCCTTATAACGTGGTATTCTTGCATATTCTTTCGAGAGAAAACTCTCCTTGCATTCCTTTTAGAGGCTACACACTTAGATATACATGCAACACCAAAGCTTTTCGAGTTACAACGTGTTGTTTAGGAAAAACAAGATAATTTCGCACGATGCGGGATTTCCTTAAAACGTGATTTTCTGAAAAATTTTGACGAAAGAAAATTCTCCTTTTGGTTCTCTTTAGATGCTACATGTTAAGACGTACACGCCACAACAATTCTTTTCGAGATACAACGTGTAGTTTTGGAGATACAAGCTAATTTTGTACTATGCGTTATTTCTTCTCGTAAAGAGTTTCCAATACGTACGTATATGTCTTTACTCTGCAAAACTGTATTTCCTTATGAAGTGGTATTCTTACATATCCTTTCGAGAGAAAACTGTCCTGTGCCTTCTCTTTTGAGGCTACACACTTAGACATACACGCAACATGAAAGCTTTTCGACTTACAACGTGTTGTTTAGGAAAAACAAGATAATTTCGCACGATGCGGGATTTCCTTAAAACGTGATTTTCTGAAAAATTTTGACGAAAGAAAATTCTCCTTTTGGTTCTCTTTAGATGCTACATGTTAAGACGTACACGCCACAACAATTCTTTTCGAGTTACAACGTGTAGTTTTGGAGATACAAGCTAATTTTGTACTATGCGTTATTTCTTCTCGTAAAGAGTTTCCAATACGTACGTATTTGTCTTTACTCTCCAAAATTGTACTTCCTTATAACGGGGTATTCTACAATATTCTTTCGAGAGAAAACTGTCCTGTGCCTTCTCTTTTGAGGCTACACACTTAGACATACACGCAACATGAAAGCTTTTCGACTTACAACGTGTTGTTTAGGAAAAACAAGATAATTTCGCACGATGCGGGATTTCCTTAAAACGTGATTTTCTGAAAAATTTTGACGAAAGAAAATTCTCCTTTTGGTTCTCTTTAGATGCTACATGTTAAGACGTACACGCCACAACAATTCTTTTCGAGATACAACGTGTAGTTTTGGAGATACAAGCTAATTTTGTACTATGCGTTATTTCTTCTCGTAAAGAGTTTCCAATGCGTACGTATATGTCTTTACTCTGCAAAACTGTATTTCCTTATGAAGTGGTATTCTTACATATCCTTTCGAGAGAAAACTGTCCTGTGCCTTCTCTTTTGAGGCTACACACTTAGACATACACGCAACATGAAAGCTTTTCGACTTACAACGTGTTGTTTAGGAAAAACAAGATAATTTCGCACGATGCGGGATTTCCTTAAAACGTGATTTTCTGAAAAATTTTGACGAAAGAAAATTCTCCTTTTGGTTCTCTTTAGATGCTACATGTTAAGACGTACACGCCACAACAATTCTTTTCGAGATACAACGTGTAGTTTTGGAGATACAAGCTAATTTTGTACGATGCGTTATTTCTTCTCGTAAAGAGTTTCCAATGCGTACGTATATGTCTTTACTCTGCAAAACTGTATTTCCTTATGAAGTGGTATTCTTACATATCCTTTCGAGAGAAAACTGTCCTGTGCCTTCTCTTTTGAGGCTACACACTTAGACATACACGCAACATGAAAGCTTTTCGACTTACAACGTGTTGTTTAGGAAAAACAAGATAATTTCGCACGATGCGGGATTTCCTTAAAACGTGATTTTCTGAAAAATTTTGACAAAAGAAAATTCTCCTTTTGGTTCTCTTTAGATGCTACATGTTAAGACGTACACGCCACAACAATTCTTTTCGAGATACAACGTGTAGTTTTGGAAATACAAGCTAATTTTGTACTATGCGTTATTTCTTCTCGTAAAGAGTTTCCAATGCGTACGTATATGTCTTTACTCTGCAAAACTGTATTTCCTTATGAAGTGGTATTCTTACATATCCTTTCGAGAGAAAACTGTCCTGTGCCTTCTCTTTTGAGGCTACACACTTAGACATACACGCAACATGAAAGCTTTTCGACTTACAACGTGTTGTTTAGGAAAAACAAGATAATTTCGCACGATGCGGGATTTCCTTAAAACGTGATTTTCTGAAAAATTTTGACGAAAGAAAATTCTCCTTTTGGTTCTCTTTAGATGCTACATGTTAAGACGTACACGCCACAACAATTCTTTTCGAGATACAACGTGTAGTTTTGGAGATACAAGCTAATTTTGTACGATGCGTTATTTCTTCTCGTAAAGAGTTTCCAATGCGTACGTATATGTCTTTACTCTGCAAAACTGTATTTCCTTATGAAGTGGTATTCTTACATATCCTTTGAGAGAAAACTGTCCTGTGCCTTCTCTTTTGAGGCTACACACTTAGACATACACGCAACATGAAAGCTTTTCGACTTACAACGTGTTGTTTAGGAAAAACAAGATAATTTCGCACGATGCGGGATTTCCTTAAAACGTGATTTTCTGAAAAATTTTGACGAAAGAAAATTCTCCTTTTGGTTCTCTTTAGATGCTACATGTTAAGACGTACACGCCACAACAATTCTTTTCGAGTTACAACGTGTAGTTTTGGAGATACAAGCTAATTTTGTACTATGCGTTATTTCTTCTCGTAAAGAGTTTCCAATACGTACGTATTTGTCTTTACTCTCCAAAATTGTACTTCCTTATAACGGGGTATTCTACAATATTCTTTCGAGAGAAAACTGTCCTGTGCCTTCTCTTTTGAGGCTACACACTTAGACATACACGCAACATGAAAGCTTTTCGACTTACAACGTGTTGTTTAGGAAAAACAAGATAATTTCGCACGATGCGGGATTTCCTTAAAACGTGATTTTCTGAAAAATTTTGACGAAAGAAAATTCTCCTTTTGGTTCTCTTTAGATGCTACATGTTAAGACGTACATGCCACAACAATTCTTTTCGAGATACAACGTGTAGTTTTGGAGATACAAGCTAATTTTGTACTATGCGTTATTTCTTCTCGTAAAGAGTTTCCAATGCGTACGTATATGTCTTTACTCTGCAAAACTGTATTTCCTTATGAAGTGGTATTCTTACATATCCTTTCGAGAGAAAACTGTCCTGTGCCTTCTCTTTTGAGGCTACACACTTAGACATACACGCAACATGAAAGCTTTTCGACTTACAACGTGTTGTTTAGGAAAAACAAGATAATTTCGCACGATGCGGGATTTCCTTAAAACGTGATTTTCTGAAAAATTTTGACGAAAGAAAATTCTCCTTTTGGTTCTCTTTAGATGCTACATGTTAAGACGTACACGCCACAACAATTCTTTTCGAGATACAACGTGTAGTTTTGGAGATACAAGCTAATTTTGTACGATGCGTTATTTCTTCTCGTAAAGAGTTTCCAATGCGTACGTATATGTCTTTACTCTGCAAAACTGTATTTCCTTATGAAGTGGTATTCTTACATATCCTTTCGAGAGAAAACTGTCCTGTGCCTTCTCTTTTGAGGCTACACACTTAGACATACACGCAACATGAAAGCTTTTCGACTTACAACGTGTTGTTTAGGAAAAACAAGATAATTTCGCACGATGCGGGATTTCCTTATAACGTGATTTTCTGAAAAATTTTGACGAAAGAAAATTCTCCTTTTGGTTCTCTTTAGATGCTACATGTTAAGACGTACACGCCACAACAATTCTTTTCGAGATACAACGTGTAGTTTTGGAGATACAAGCTAATTTTGTACTATGCGTTATTTCTTCTCGTAAAGAGTTTCCAATGCGTACGTATATGTCTTTACTCTGCAAAACTGTATTTCCTTATGAAGTGGTATTCTTACATATCCTTTCGAGAGAAAACTGTCCTGTGCCTTCTCTTTTGAGGCTACACACTTAGACATACACGCAACATGAAAGCTTTTCGACTTACAACGTGTTGTTTAGGAAAAACAAGATAATTTCGCACGATGCGGGATTTCCTTAAAACGTGATTTTCTGAAAAATTTTGACGAAAGAAAATTCTCCTTTTGGTTCTCTTTAGATGCTACATGTTAAGACGTACACGCCACAACAATTCTTTTCGAGATACAACGTGTAGTTTTGGAGATACAAGCTAATTTTGTATGATGCGTTATTTCTTCTCGTAAAGAGTTTCCAATGCGTACGTATATGTCTTTACTCTGCAAAACTGTATTTCCTTATGAAGTGGTATTCTTACATATCCTTTCGAGAGAAAACTGTCCTGTGCCTTCTCTTTTGAGGCTACACACTTAGACATACACGCAACATGAAAGCTTTTCGACTTACAACGTGTTGTTTAGGAAAAACAAGATAATTTCGCACGATGCGGGATTTCCTTAAAACGTGATTTTCTGAAAAATTTTGACGAAAGAAAATTCTCCTTTTGGTTCTCTTTAGATGCTACATGTTAAGACGTACACGCCACAACAATTCTTTTCGAGATACAACGTGTAGTTTTGGAGATACAAGCTAATTTTGTACTATGCGTTATTTCTTCTCATAAAGAGTTTCCAATACGTACGTATATGTCTTTACTCTGCAAAACTGTATTTCCTTATGAAGTGGTATTCTTACATATCCTTTCGAGAGAAAACTGTCCTGTGCCTTCTCTTTTGAGGCTACACACTTAGACATACACGCAACATGAAAGCTTTTCGACTTACAACGTGTTGTTTAGGAAAAACAAGATAATTTCGCACGATGCGGGATTTCCTTAAAACGTGATTTTCTGAAAAATTTTGACGAAAGAAAATTCTCCTTTTGGTTCTCTTTAGATGCTACATGTTAAGACGTACACGCCACAACAATTCTTTTCGAGATACAACGTGTAGTTTTGGAGATACAAGCTAATTTTGTACTATGCGTTATTTCTTCTCGTAAAGAGTTTCCAATGCGTACGTATATGTCTTTACTCTGCAAAACTGTATTTCCTTATGAAGTGGTATTCTTACATATCCTTTCGAGAGAAAACTGTCCCGTGCCTTCTCTTTTGAGGCTACACACTTAGACATACACGCAACATGAAAGCTTTTCGACTTACAACGTGTTGTTTAGGAAAAACAAGATAATTTCGCACGATGCGGGATTTCCTTAAAACGTGATTTTCTGAAAAATTTTGACGAAAGAAAATTCTCCTTTTGGTTCTCTTTAGATGCTACATGTTAAGACGTACACGCCACAACAATTCTTTTCGGGATACAACGTGTAGTTTTGGAGATACAAGCTAATTTTGTACGATGCGTTATTTCTTCTCGTAAAGAGTTTCCAATGCGTACGTATATGTCTTTACTCTGCAAAACTGTATTTCCTTATGAAGTGGTATTCTTACATATCCTTTCGAGAGAAAACTGTCCTGTGCCTTCTCTTTTGAGGCTACACACTTAGACATACACGCAACATGAAAGCTTTTCGACTTACAACGTGTTGTTTAGGAAAAACAAGATAATTTCGCACGATGCGGGATTTCCTTATAACGTGATTTTCTGAAAAATTTTGACGAAAGAAAATTCTCCTTTTGGTTCTCTTTAGATGCTACATGTTAAGACGTACACGCCACAACAATTCTTTTCGAGATACAACGTGTAGTTTTGGAGATACAAGCTAATTTTGTATGATGCGTTATTTCTTCTCGTAAAGAGTTTCCAATGCGTACGTATATGTCTTTACTCTGCAAAACTGTATTTCCTTATGAAGTGGTATTCTTACATATCCTTTCGAGAGAAAACTGTCCTGTGCCTTCTCTTTTGAGGCTACACACTTAGACATACACGCAACATGAAAGCTTTTCGACTTACAACGTGTTGTTTAGGAAAAACAAGATAATTTCGCACGATGCGGGATTTCCTTAAAACGTGATTTTCTGAAAAATTTTGACGAAAGAAAATTCTCCTTTTGGTTCTCTTTAGATGCTACATGTTAAGACGTACACGCCACAACAATTCTTTTCGAGATACAACGTGTAGTTTTGGAGATACAAGCCTATTTTGTACTATGCGTTATTTCTTCTCATAAAGAGTTTCCAATACGTACGTATATGTCTTTACTCTGCAAAACTGTATTTCCTTATGAAGTGGTATTCTTACATATCCTTTCGAGAGAAAACTGTCCTGTGCCTTCTCTTTTGAGGCTACACACTTAGACATACACGCAACATGAAAGCTTTTCGACTTACAACGTGTTGTTTAGGAAAAACAAGATAATTTCGCACGATGCGGGATTTCCTTAAAACGTGATTTTCTGAAAAATTTTGACGAAAGAAAATTCTCCTTTTGGTTCTCTTTAGATGCTACATGTTAAGACGTACACGCCACAACAATTCTTTTCGAGATACAACGTGTAGTTTTGGAGATACAAGCTAATTTTGTACGATGCGTTATTTCTTCTCGTAAAGAGTTTCCAATGCGTACGTATATGTCTTTACTCTGCAAAACTGTATTTCCTTATGAAGTGGTATTCTTACATATCCTTTCGAGAGAAAACTGTCCTGTGCCTTCTCTTTTGAGGCTACACACTTAGACATACACGCAACATGAAAGCTTTTCGACTTACAACGTGTTGTTTAGGAAAAACAAGATAATTTCGCACGATGCGGGATTTCCTTAAAACGTGATTTTCTGAAAAATTTTGACGAAAGAAAATTCTCCTTTTGGTTCTCTTTAGATGCTACATGTTAAGACGTACACGCCACAACAATTCTTTTCGAGTTACAACGTGTAGTTTTGGAGATACAAGCTAATTTTGTACTATGCGTTATTTCTTCTCGTAAAGAGTTTCCAATACGTACGTATTTGTCTTTACTCTCCAAAATTGTACTTCCTTATAACGGGGTATTCTACAATATTCTTTCGAGAGAAAACTGTCCTGTGCCTTCTCTTTTGAGGCTACACACTTAGACATACACGCAACATGAAAGCTTTTCGACTTACAACGTGTTGTTTAGGAAAAACAAGATAATTTCGCACGATGCGGGATTTCCTTAAAACGTGATTTTCTGAAAAATTTTGACGAAAGAAAATTCTCCTTTTGGTTCTCTTTAGATGCTACATGTTAAGAAGTACATGCCACAACAATTCTTTTCGAGATACAACGTGTAGTTTTGGAGATACAAGCTAATTTTGTACTATGCGTTATTTCTTCTCGTAAAGAGTTTCCAATGCGTACGTATATGTCTTTACTCTGCAAAACTGTATTTCCTTATGAAGTGGTATTCTTACATATCCTTTGAGAGAAAACTGTCCTGTGCCTTCTCTTTTGAGGCTACACACTTAGACATACACGCAACATGAAAGCTTTTCGACTTACAACGTGTTGTTTAGGAAAAACAAGATAATTTCGCACGATGCGGGATTTCCTTAAAACGTGATTTTCTGAAAAATTTTGACGAAAGAAAATTCTCCTTTTGGTTCTCTTTAGATGCTACATGTTAAGACGTACACGCCACAACAATTCTTTTCGAGATACAACGTGTAGTTTTGGAGATACAAGCTAATTTTGTACGATGCGTTATTTCTTCTCGTAAAGAGTTTCCAATGCGTACGTATATGTCTTTACTCTGCAAAACTGTATTTCCTTATGAAGTGGTATTCTTACATATCCTTTCGAGAGAAAACTGTCCTGTGCCTTCTCTTTTGAGGCTACACACTTAGACATACACGCAACATGAAAGCTTTTCGACTTACAACGTGTTGTTTAGGAAAAACAAGATAATTTCGCACGATGCGGGATTTCCTTATAACGTGATTTTCTGAAAAATTTTGACGAAAGAAAATTCTCCTTTTGGTTCTCTTTAGATGCTACATGTTAAGACGTACACGCCACAACAATTCTTTTCGAGATACAACGTGTAGTTTTGGAGATACAAGCTAATTTTGTACTATGCGTTATTTCTTCTCGTAAAGAGTTTCCAATGCGTACGTATATGTCTTTACTCTGCAAAACTGTATTTCCTTATGAAGTGGTATTCTTACATATCCTTTCGAGAGAAAACTGTCCTGTGCCTTCTCTTTTGAGGCTACACACTTAGACATACACGCAACATGAAAGCTTTTCGACTTACAACGTGTTGTTTAGGAAAAACAAGATAATTTCGCACGATGCGGGATTTCCTTAAAACGTGATTTTCTGAAAAATTTTGACGAAAGAAAATTCTCCTTTTGGTTCTCTTTAGATGCTACATGTTAAGACGTACACGCCACAACAATTCTTTTCGAGATACAACGTGTAGTTTTGGAGATACAAGCTAATTTTGTATGATGCGTTATTTCTTCTCGTAAAGAGTGTCCAATGCGTACGTATATGTCTTTACTCTGCAAAACTGTATTTCCTTATGAAGTGGTATTCTTACATATCCTTTCGAGAGAAAACTGTCCTGTGCCTTCTCTTTTGAGGCTACACACTTAGACATACACGCAACATGAAAGCTTTTCGACTTACAACGTGTTGTTTAGGAAAAACAAGATAATTTCGCACGATGCGGGATTTCCTTAAAACGTGATTTTCTGAAAAATTTTGACGAAAGAAAATTCTCCTTTTGGTTCTCTTTAGATGCTACATGTTAAGACGTACACGCCACAACAATTCTTTTCGAGATACAACGTGTAGTTTTGGAGATACAAGCTAATTTTGTACTATGCGTTATTTCTTCTCATAAAGAGTTTCCAATACGTACGTATATGTCTTTACTCTGCAAAACTGTATTTCCTTATGAAGTGGTATTCTTACATATCCTTTCGAGAGAAAACTGTCCTGTGCCTTCTCTTTTGAGGCTACACACTTAGACATACACGCAACATGAAAGCTTTTCGACTTACAACGTGTTGTTTAGGAAAAACAAGATAATTTCGCACGATGCGGGATTTCCTTAAAACGTGATTTTCTGAAAAATTTTGACGAAAGAAAATTCTCCTTTTGGTTCTCTTTAGATGCTACATGTTAAGACGTACACGCCACAACAATTCTTTTCGAGATACAACGTGTAGTTTTGGAGATACAAGCTAATTTTGTACTATGCGTTATTTCTTCTCGTAAAGAGTTTCCAATGCGTACGTATATGTCTTTACTCTGCAAAACTGTATTTCCTTATGAAGTGGTATTCTTACATATCCTTTCGAGAGAAAACTGTCCTGTGCCTTCTCTTTTGAGGCTACACACTTAGACATACACGCAACATGAAAGCTTTTCGACTTACAACGTGTTGTTTAGGAAAAACAAGATAATTTCGCACGATGCGGGATTTCCTTAAAACGTGATTTTCTGAAAAATTTTGACGAAAGAAAATTCTCCTTTTGGTTCTCTTTAGATGCTACATGTTAAGACGTACACGCCACAACAATTCTTTTCGGGATACAACGTGTAGTTTTGGAGATACAAGCTAATTTTGTACTATGCGTTATTTCTTCTCGTAAAGAGTTTCCAATGCGTACGTATATGTCTTTACTCTGCAAAACTGTATTTCCTTATGAAGTGGTATTCTTACATATCCTTTCGAGAGAAAACTGTCCTGTGCCTTCTCTTTTGAGGCTACACACTTAGACATACACGCAACATGAAAGCTTTTCGACTTACAACGTGTTGTTTAGGAAAAACAAGATAATTTCGCACGATGCGGGATTTCCTTATAACGTGATTTTCTGAAAAATTTTGACGAAAGAAAATTCTCCTTTTGGTTCTCTTTAGATGCTACATGTTAAGACGTACACGCCACAACAATTCTTTTCGAGATACAACGTGTAGTTTTGGAGATACAAGCTAATTTTGTATGATGCGTTATTTCTTCTCGTAAAGAGTTTCCAATGCGTACGTATATGTCTTTACTCTGCAAAACTGTATTTCCTTATGAAGTGGTATTCTAACATATCCTTTCGAGAGAAAACTGTCCTGTGCCTTCTCTTTTGAGGCTACACACTTAGACATACACGCAACATGAAAGCTTTTCGACTTACAACGTGTTGTTTAGGAAAAACAAGATAATTTCGCACGATGCGGGATTTCCTTAAAACGTGATTTTCTGAAAAATTTTGACGAAAGAAAATTCTCCTTTTGGTTCTCTTTAGATGCTACATGTTAAGACGTACACGCCACAACAATTCTTTTCGAGATACAACGTGTAGTTTTGGAGATACAAGCTAATTTTGTACTATGCGTTATTTCTTCTCATAAAGAGTTTCCAATACGTACATATATGTCTTTACTCTGCAAAACTGTATTTCCTTATGAAGTGGTATTCTTACATATCCTTTCGAGAGAAAACTGTCCTGTGCCTTCTCTTTTGAGGCTACACACTTAGACATACACGCAACATGAAAGCTTTTCGACTTACAACGTGTTGTTTAGGAAAAACAAGATAATTTCGCACGATGCGGGATTTCCTTAAAACGTGATTTTCTGAAAAATTTTGACGAAAGAAAATTCTCCTTTTGGTTCTCTTTAGATGCTACATGTTAAGACGTACACGCCACAACAATTCTTTTCGAGATACAACGTGTAGTTTTGGAGATACAAGCTAATTTTGTACTATGCGTTATTTCTTCTCGTAAAGAGTTTCCAATGCGTACGTATATGTCTTTACTCTGCAAAACTGTATTTCCTTATGAAGTGGTATTCTTACATATCCTTTCGAGAGAAAACTGTCCTGTGCCTTCTCTTTTGAGGCTACACACTTAGACATACACGCAACATGAAAGCTTTTCGACTTACAACGTGTTGTTTAGGAAAAACAAGATAATTTCGCACGATGCGGGATTTCCTTAAAACGTGATTTTCTGAAAAATTTTGACGAAAGAAAATTCTCCTTTTGGTTCTCTTTAGATGCTACATGTTAAGACGTACACGCCACAACAATTCTTTTCGGGATACAACGTGTAGTTTTGGAGATACAAGCTAATTTTGTACGATGCGTTATTTCTTCTCGTAAAGAGTTTCCAATGCGTACGTATATGTCTTTACTCTGCAAAACTGTATTTCCTTATGAAGTGGTATTCTTACATATCCTTTCGAGAGAAAACTGTCCTGTGCCTTCTCTTTTGAGGCTACACACTTAGACATACACGCAACATGAAAGCTTTTCGACTTACAACGTGTTGTTTAGGAAAAACAAGATAATTTCGCACGATGCGGGATTTCCTTAAAACGTGATTTTCTGAAAAATTTTGACGAAAGAAAATTCTCCTTTTGGTTCTCTTTAGATGCTACATGTTAAGACGTACACGCCACAACAATTCTTTTCGAGATACAACGTGTAGTTTTGGAGATACAAGCTAATTTTGTACTATGCGTTATTTCTTCTCGTAAAGAGTTTCCAATGCGTACGTATATGTCTTTACTCTGCAAAACTGTATTTCCTTATGAAGTGGTATTCTTACATATCCTTTCGAGAGAAAACTGTCCTGTGCCTTCTCTTTTGAGGCTACACACTTAGACATACACGCAACATGAAAGCTTTTCGACTTACAACGTGTTGTTTAGGAAAAACAAGATAATTTCGCACGATGCGGGATTTCCTTAAAACGTGATTTTCTGAAAAATTTTGACGAAAGAAAATTCTCCTTTTGGTTCTCTTTAGATGCTACATGTTAAGACGTACACGCCACAACAATTCTTTTCGAGATACAACGTGTAGTTTTGGAGATACAAGCTAATTTTGTACTATGCGTTATTTCTTCTCATAAAGAGTTTCCAATACGTACGTATATGTCTTTACTCTGCAAAACTGTATTTCCTTATGAAGTGGTATTCTTACATATCCTTTCGAGAGAAAACTGTCCTGTGCCTTCTCTTTTGAGGCTACACACTTAGACATACACGCAACATGAAAGCTTTTCGACTTACAACGTGTTGTTTAGGAAAAACAAGATAATTTCGCACGATGCGGGATTTCCTTAAAACGTGATTTTCTGAAAAATTTTGACGAAAGAAAATTCTCCTTTTGGTTCTCTTTAGATGCTACATGTTAAGACGTACACGCCACAACAATTCTTTTCGAGATACAACGTGTAGTTTTGGAGATACAAGCTAATTTTGTACTATGCGTTATTTCTTCTCGTAAAGAGTTTCCAATGCGTACGTATATGTCTTTACTCTGCAAAACTGTATTTCCTTATGAAGTGGTATTCTTACATATCCTTTCGAGAGAAAACTGTCCTGTGCCTTCTCTTTTGAGGCTACACACTTAGACATACACGCAACATGAAAGCTTTTCGACTTACAACGTGTTGTTTAGGAAAAACAAGATAATTTCGCACGATGCGGGATTTCCTTAAAACGTGATTTTCTGAAAAATTTTGACGAAAGAAAATTCTCCTTTTGGTTCTCTTTAGATGCTACATGTTAAGACGTACACGCCACAACAATTCTTTTCGAGATACAACGTGTAGTTTTGGAGATACAAGCTAATTTTGTACTATGCGTTATTTCTTCTCGTAAAGAGTTTCCAATGCGTACGTATATGTCTTTACTCTGCAAAACTGTATTTCCTTATGAAGTGGTATTCTTACATATCCTTTCGAGAGAAAACTGTCCCGTGCCTTCTCTTTTGAGGCTACACACTTAGACATACACGCAACATGAAAGCTTTTCGACTTACAACGTGTTGTTTAGGAAAAACAAGATAATTTCGCACGATGCGGGATTTCCTTAAAACGTGATTTTCTGAAAAATTTTGACGAAAGAAAATTCTCCTTTTGGTTCTCTTTAGATGCTACATGTTAAGACGTACATGCCACAACAATTCTTTTCGAGATACAACGTGTAGTTTTGGAGATACAAGCTAATTTTGTACTATGCGTTATTTCTTCTCGTAAAGAGTTTCCAATGCGTACGTATATGTCTTTACTCTGCAAAACTGTATTTCCTTATGAAGTGGTATTCTTACATATCCTTTCGAGAGAAAACTGTCCTGTGCCTTCTCTTTTGAGGCTACACACTTAGACATACACGCAACATGAAAGCTTTTCGACTTACAACGTGTTGTTTAGGAAAAACAAGATAATTTCGCACGATGCGGGATTTCCTTAAAACGTGATTTTCTGAAAAATTTTGACGAAAGAAAATTCTCCTTTTGGTTCTCTTTAGATGCTACATGTTAAGACGTACACGCCACAACAATTCTTTTCGAGATACAACGTGTAGTTTTGGAGATACAAGCTAATTTTGTACGATGCGTTATTTCTTCTCGTAAAGAGTTTCCAATGCGTACGTATATGTCTTTACTCTGCAAAACTGTATTTCCTTATGAAGTGGTATTCTTACATATCCTTTCGAGAGAAAACTGTCCTGTGCCTTCTCTTTTGAGGCTACACACTTAGACATACACGCAACATGAAAGCTTTTCGACTTACAACGTGTTGTTTAGGAAAAACAAGATAATTTCGCACGATGCGGGATTTCCTTATAACGTGATTTTCTGAAAAATTTTGACGAAAGAAAATTCTCCTTTTGGTTCTCTTTAGATGCTACATGTTAAGACGTACACGCCACAACAATTCTTTTCGAGATACAACGTGTAGTTTTGGAGATACAAGCTAATTTTGTACTATGCGTTATTTCTTCTCGTAAAGAGTTTCCAATGCGTACGTATATGTCTTTACTCTGCAAAACTGTATTTCCTTATGAAGTGGTATTCTTACATATCCTTTCGAGAGAAAACTGTCCTGTGCCTTCTCTTTTGAGGCTACACACTTAGACATACACGCAACATGAAAGCTTTTCGACTTACAACGTGTTGTTTAGGAAAAACAAGATAATTTCGCACGATGCGGGATTTCCTTAAAACGTGATTTTCTGAAAAATTTTGACGAAAGAAAATTCTCCTTTTGGTTCTCTTTAGATGCTACATGTTAAGACGTACACGCCACAACAATTCTTTTCGAGATACAACGTGTAGTTTTGGAGATACAAGCTAATTTTGTATGATGCGTTATTTCTTCTCGTAAAGAGTTTCCAATGCGTACGTATATGTCTTTACTCTGCAAAACTGTATTTCCTTATGAAGTGGTATTCTTACATATCCTTTCGAGAGAAAACTGTCCTGTGCCTTCTCTTTTGAGGCTACACACTTAGACATACACGCAACATGAAAGCTTTTCGACTTACAACGTGTTGTTTAGGAAAAACAAGATAATTTCGCACGATGCGGGATTTCCTTAAAACGTGATTTTCTGAAAAATTTTGACGAAAGAAAATTCTCCTTTTGGTTCTCTTTAGATGCTACATGTTAAGACGTACACGCCACAACAATTCTTTTCGAGATACAACGTGTAGTTTTGGAGATACAAGCTAATTTTGTACTATGCGTTATTTCTTCTCATAAAGAGTTTCCAATACGTACGTATATGTCTTTACTCTGCAAAACTGTATTTCCTTATGAAGTGGTATTCTTACATATCCTTTCGAGAGAAAACTGTCCTGTGCCTTCTCTTTTGAGGCTACACACTTAGACATACACGCAACATGAAAGCTTTTCGACTTACAACGTGTTGTTTAGGAAAAACAAGATAATTTCGCACGATGCGGGATTTCCTTAAAACGTGATTTTCTGAAAAATTTTGACGAAAGAAAATTCTCCTTTTGGTTCTCTTTAGATGCTACATGTTAAGACGTACACGCCACAACAATTCTTTTCGGGATACAACGTGTAGTTTTGGAGATACAAGCTAATTTTGTACGATGCGTTATTTCTTCTCGTAAAGAGTTTCCAATGCGTACGTATATGTCTTTACTCTGCAAAACTGTATTTCCTTATGAAGTGGTATTCTTACATATCCTTTCGAGAGAAAACTGTCCTGTGCCTTCTCTTTTGAGGCTACACACTTAGACATACACGCAACATGAAAGCTTTTCGACTTACAACGTGTTGTTTAGGAAAAACAAGATAATTTCGCACGATGCGGGATTTCCTTATAACGTGATTTTCTGAAAAATTTTGACGAAAGAAAATTCTCCTTTTGGTTCTCTTTAGATGCTACATGTTAAGACGTACACGCCACAACAATTCTTTTCGGGATACAACGTGTAGTTTTGGAGATACAAGCTAATTTTGTATGATGCGTTATTTCTTCTCGTAAAGAGTTTCCAATGCGTACGTATATGTCTTTACTCTGCAAAACTGTATTTCCTTATGAAGTGGTATTCTAACATATCCTTTCGAGAGAAAACTGTCCTGTGCCTTCTCTTTTGAGGCTACACACTTAGACATACACGCAACATGAAAGCTTTTCGACTTACAACGTGTTGTTTAGGAAAAACAAGATAATTTCGCACGATGCGGGATTTCCTTAAAACGTGATTTTCTGAAAAATTTTGACGAAAGAAAATTCTCCTTTTGGTTCTCTTTAGATGCTACATGTTAAGACGTACACGCCACAACAATTCTTTTCGAGATACAACGTGTAGTTTTGGAGATACAAGCTAATTTTGTACTATGCGTTATTTCTTCTCGTAAAGAGTTTCCAATACGTACGTATATGTCTTTACTCTGCAAAACTGTATTTCCTTATGAAGTGGTATTCTTACATATCCTTTCGAGAGAAAACTGTCCTGTGCCTTCTCTTTTGAGGCTACACACTTAGACATACACGCAACATGAAAGCTTTTCGACTTACAACGTGTTGTTTAGGAAAAACAAGATAATTTCGCACGATGCGGGATTTCCTTAAAACGTGATTTTCTGAAAAATTTTGACGAAAGAAAATTCTCCTTTTGGTTCTCTTTAGATGCTACATGTTAAGACGTACACGCCACAACAATTCTTTTCGAGATACAACGTGTAGTTTTGGAGATACAAGCTAATTTTGTACTATGCGTTATTTCTTCTCGTAAAGAGTTTCCAATGCGTACGTATATGTCTTTACTCTGCAAAACTGTATTTCCTTATGAAGTGGTATTCTTACATATCCTTTCGAGAGAAAACTGTCCTGTGCCTTCTCTTTTGAGGCTACACACTTAGACATACACGCAACATGAAAGCTTTTCGACTTACAACGTGTTGTTTAGGAAAAACAAGATAATTTCGCACGATGCGGGATTTCCTTAAAACGTGATTTTCTGAAAAATTTTGACGAAAGAAAATTCTCCTTTTGGTTCTCTTTAGATGCTACATGTTAAGACGTACACGCCACAACAATTCTTTTCGAGATACAACGTGTAGTTTTGGAGATACAAGCTAATTTTGTACGATGCGTTATTTCTTCTCGTAAAGAGTTTCCAATGCGTACGTATATGTCTTTACTCTGCAAAACTGTATTTCCTTATGAAGTGGTATTCTTACATATCCTTTCGAGAGAAAACTGTCCTGTGCCTTCTCTTTTGAGGCTACACACTTAGACATACACGCAACATGAAAGCTTTTCGACTTACAACGTGTTGTTTAGGAAAAACAAGATAATTTCGCACGATGCGGGATTTCCTTAAAACGTGATTTTCTGAAAAATTTTGACGAAAGAAAATTCTCCTTTTGGTTCTCTTTAGATGCTACATGTTAAGACGTACACGCCACAACAATTCTTTTCGGGATACAACGTGTAGTTTTGGAGATACAAGCTAATTTTGTACTATGCGTTATTTCTTCTCGTAAAGAGTTTCCAATGCGTACGTATATGTCTTTACTCTGCAAAACTGTATTTCCTTATGAAGTGGTATTCTTACATATCCTTTCGAGAGAAAACTGTCCTGTGCCTTCTCTTTTGAGGCTACACACTTAGACATACACGCAACATGAAAGCTTTTCGACTTACAACGTGTTGTTTAGGAAAAACAAGATAATTTCGCACGATGCGGGATTTCCTTAAAACGTGATTTTCTGAAAAATTTTGACGAAAGAAAATTCTCCTTTTGGTTCTCTTTAGATGCTACATGTTAAGACGTACACGCCACAACAATTCTTTTCGAGATACAACGTGTAGTTTTGGAGATACAAGCTAATTTTGTACTATGCGTTATTTCTTCTCATAAAGAGTTTCCAATACGTACGTATATGTCTTTACTCTGCAAAACTGTATTTCCTTATGAAGTGGTATTCTTACATATCCTTTCGAGAGAAAACTGTCCTGTGCCTTCTCTTTTGAGGCTACACACTTAGACATACACGCAACATGAAAGCTTTTCGACTTACAACGTGTTGTTTAGGAAAAACAAGATAATTTCGCACGATGCGGGATTTCCTTAAAACGTGATTTTCTGAAAAATTTTGACGAAAGAAAATTCTCCTTTTGGTTCTCTTTAGATGCTACATGTTAAGACGTACACGCCACAACAATTCTTTTCGAGATACAACGTGTAGTTTTGGAGATACAAGCTAATTTTGTACTATGCGTTATTTCTTCTCGTAAAGAGTTTCCAATGCGTACGTATATGTCTTTACTCTGCAAAACTGTATTTCCTTATGAAGTGGTATTCTTACATATCCTTTCGAGAGAAAACTGTCCTGTGCCTTCTCTTTTGAGGCTACACACTTAGACATACACGCAACATGAAAGCTTTTCGACTTACAACGTGTTGTTTAGGAAAAACAAGATAATTTCGCACGATGCGGGATTTCCTTAAAACGTGATTTTCTGAAAAATTTTGACGAAAGAAAATTCTCCTTTTGGTTCTCTTTAGATGCTACATGTTAAGACGTACACGCCACAACAATTCTTTTCGGGATACAACGTGTAGTTTTGGAGATACAAGCTAATTTTGTACTATGCGTTATTTCTTCTCGTAAAGAGTTTCCAATGCGTACGTATATGTCTTTACTCTGCAAAACTGTATTTCCTTATGAAGTGGTATTCTTACATATCCTTTCGAGAGAAAACTGTCCCGTGCCTTCTCTTTTGAGGCTACACACTTAGACATACACGCAACATGAAAGCTTTTCGACTTACAACGTGTTGTTTAGGAAAAACAAGATAATTTCGCACGATGCGGGATTTCCTTAAAACGTGATTTTCTGAAAAATTTTGACGAAAGAAAATTCTCCTTTTGGTTCTCTTTAGATGCTACATGTTAAGACGTACATGCCACAACAATTCTTTTCGAGATACAACGTGTAGTTTTGGAGATACAAGCTAATTTTGTACTATGCGTTATTTCTTCTCGTAAAGAGTTTCCAATGCGTACGTATATGTCTTTACTCTGCAAAACTGTATTTCCTTATGAAGTGGTATTCTTACATATCCTTTCGAGAGAAAACTGTCCTGTGCCTTCTCTTTTGAGGCTACACACTTAGACATACACGCAACATGAAAGCTTTTCGACTTACAACGTGTTGTTTAGGAAAAACAAGATAATTTCGCACGATGCGGGATTTCCTTAAAACGTGATTTTCTGAAAAATTTTGACGAAAGAAAATTCTCCTTTTGGTTCTCTTTAGATGCTACATGTTAAGACGTACACGCCACAACAATTCTTTTCGAGATACAACGTGTAGTTTTGGAGATACAAGCTAATTTTGTACTATGCGTTATTTCTTCTCATAAAGAGTTTCCAATACGTACGTATATGTCTTTACTCTGCAAAACTGTATTTCCTTATGAAGTGGTATTCTTACATATCCTTTCGAGAGAAAACTGTCCTGTGCCTTCTCTTTTGAGGCTACACACTTAGACATACACGCAACATGAAAGCTTTTCGACTTACAACGTGTTGTTTAGGAAAAACAAGATAATTTCGCACGATGCGGGATTTCCTTAAAACGTGATTTTCTGAAAAATTTTGACGAAAGAAAATTCTCCTTTTGGTTCTCTTTAGATGCTACATGTTAAGACGTACACGCCACAACAATTCTTTTCGAGATACAACGTGTAGTTTTGGAGATACAAGCTAATTTTGTACTATGCGTTATTTCTTCTCGTAAAGAGTTTCCAATGCGTACGTATATGTCTTTACTCTGCAAAACTGTATTTCCTTATGAAGTGGTATTCTTACATATCCTTTCGAGAGAAAACTGTCCTGTGCCTTCTCTTTTGAGGCTACACACTTAGACATACACGCAACATGAAAGCTTTTCGACTTACAACGTGTTGTTTAGGAAAAACAAGATAATTTCGCACGATGCGGGATTTCCTTAAAACGTGATTTTCTGAAAAATTTTGACGAAAGAAAATTCTCCTTTTGGTTCTCTTTAGATGCTACATGTTAAGACGTACACGCCACAACAATTCTTTTCGGGATACAACGTGTAGTTTTGGAGATACAAGCTAATTTTGTACGATGCGTTATTTCTTCTCGTAAAGAGTTTCCAATGCGTACGTATATGTCTTTACTCTGCAAAACTGTATTTCCTTATGAAGTGGTATTCTTACATATCCTTTCGAGAGAAAACTGTCCTGTGCCTTCTCTTTTGAGGCTACACACTTAGACATACACGCAACATGAAAGCTTTTCGACTTACAACGTGTTGTTTAGGAAAAACAAGATAATTTCGCACGATGCGGGATTTCCTTAAAACGTGATTTTCTGAAAAATTTTGACGAAAGAAAATTCTCCTTTTGGTTCTCTTTAGATGCTACATGTTAAGACGTACACGCCACAACAATTCTTTTCGAGATACAACGTGTAGTTTTGGAGATACAAGCTAATTTTGTACTATGCGTTATTTCTTCTCGTAAAGAGTTTCCAATGCGTACGTATATGTCTTTACTCTGCAAAACTGTATTTCCTTATGAAGTGGTATTCTTACATATCCTTTCGAGAGAAAACTGTCCTGTGCCTTCTCTTTTGAGGCTACACACTTAGACATACACGCAACATGAAAGCTTTTCGACTTACAACGTGTTGTTTAGGAAAAACAAGATAATTTCGCACGATGCGGGATTTCCTTAAAACGTGATTTTCTGAAAAATTTTGACGAAAGAAAATTCTCCTTTTCGTTCTCTTTAGATGCTACATGTTAAGACGTACACGCCACAACAATTCTTTTCGAGATACAACGTGTAGTTTTGGAGATACAAGCTAATTTTGTACTATGCGTTATTTCTTCTCGTAAAGAGTTTCCAATGCGTACGTATATGTCTTTACTCTGCAAAACTGTATTTCCTTATGAAGTGGTATTCTTACATATCCTTTCGAGAGAAAACTGTCCTGTGCCTTCTCTTTTGAGGCTACACACTTAGACATACACGCAACATGAAAGCTTTTCGACTTACAACGTGTTGTTTAGGAAAAACAAGATAATTTCGCACGATGCGGGATTTCCTTAAAACGTGATTTTCTGAAAAATTTTGACGAAAGAAAATTCTCCTTTTGGTTCTCTTTAGATGCTACATGTTAAGACGTACACGCCACAACAATTCTTTTCGGGATACAACGTGTAGTTTTGGAGATACAAGCTAATTTTGTACTATGCGTTATTTCTTCTCGTAAAGAGTTTCCAATGCGTACGTATATGTCTTTACTCTGCAAAACTGTATTTCCTTATGAAGTGGTATTCTTACATATCCTTTCGAGAGAAAACTGTCCTGTGCCTTCTCTTTTGAGGCTACACACTTAGACATACACGCAACATGAAAGCTTTTCGACTTACAACGTGTTGTTTAGGAAAAACAAGATAATTTCGCACGATGCGGGATTTCCTTATAACGTGATTTTCTGAAAAATTTTGACGAAAGAAAATTCTCCTTTTGGTTCTCTTTAGATGCTACATGTTAAGACGTACACGCCACAACAATTCTTTTCGGGATACAACGTGTAGTTTTGGAGATACAAGCTAATTTTGTATGATGCGTTATTTCTTCTCGTAAAGAGTTTCCAATGCGTACGTATATGTCTTTACTCTGCAAAACTGTATTTCCTTATGAAGTGGTATTCTTACATATCCTTTCGAGAGAAAACTGTCCTGTGCCTTCTCTTTTGAGGCTACACACTTAGACATACACGCAACATGAAAGCTTTTCGACTTACAACGTGTTGTTTAGGAAAAACAAGATAATTTCGCACGATGCGGGATTTCCTTAAAACGTGATTTTCTGAAAAATTTTGACGAAAGAAAATTCTCCTTTTGGTTCTCTTTAGATGCTACATGTTAAGACGTACACGCCACAACAATTCTTTTCGAGATACAACGTGTAGTTTTGGAGATACAAGCTAATTTTGTACTATGCGTTATTTCTTCTCGTAAAGAGTTTCCAATACGTACGTATATGTCTTTACTCTGCAAAACTGTATTTCCTTATGAAGTGGTATTCTTACATATCCTTTCGAGAGAAAACTGTCCTGTGCCTTCTCTTTTGAGGCTACACACTTAGACATACACGCAACATGAAAGCTTTTCGACTTACAACGTGTTGTTTAGGAAAAACAAGATAATTTCGCACGATGCGGGATTTCCTTAAAACGTGATTTTCTGAAAAATTTTGACGAAAGAAAATTCTCCTTTTGGTTCTCTTTAGATGCTACATGTTAAGACGTACACGCCACAACAATTCTTTTCGAGATACAACGTGTAGTTTTGGAGATACAAGCTAATTTTGTACTATGCGTTATTTCTTCTCATAAAGAGTTTCCAATACGTACGTATATGTCTTTACTCTGCAAAACTGTATTTCCTTATGAAGTGGTATTCTTACATATCCTTTCGAGAGAAAACTGTCCTGTGCCTTCTCTTTTGAGGCTACACACTTAGACATACACGCAACATGAAAGCTTTTCGACTTACAACGTGTTGTTTAGGAAAAACAAGATAATTTCGCACGATGCGGGATTTCCTTAAAACGTGATTTTCTGAAAAATTTTGACGAAAGAAAATTCTCCTTTTGGTTCTCTTTAGATGCTACATGTTAAGACGTACACGCCACAACAATTCTTTTCGAGATACAACGTGTAGTTTTGGAGATACAAGCTAATTTTGTACTATGCGTTATTTCTTCTCGTAAAGAGTTTCCAATGCGTACGTATATGTCTTTACTCTGCAAAACTGTATTTCCTTATGAAGTGGTATTCTTACATATCCTTTCGAGAGAAAACTGTCCTGTGCCTTCTCTTTTGAGGCTACACACTTAGACATACACGCAACATGAAAGCTTTTCGACTTACAACGTGTTGTTTAGGAAAAACAAGATAATTTCGCACGATGCGGGATTTCCTTAAAACGTGATTTTCTGAAAAATTTTGACGAAAGAAAATTCTCCTTTTGGTTCTCTTTAGATGCTACATGTTAAGACGTACACGCCACAACAATTCTTTTCGAGATACAACGTGTAGTTTTGGAGATACAAGCTAATTTTGTACTATGCGTTATTTCTTCTCATAAAGAGTTTCCAATACGTACGTATATGTCTTTACTCTGCAAAACTGTATTTCCTTATGAAGTGGTATTCTTACATATCCTTTCGAGAGAAAACTGTCCTGTGCCTTCTCTTTTGAGGCTACACACTTAGACATACACGCAACATGAAAGCTTTTCGACTTACAACGTGTTGTTTAGGAAAAACAAGATAATTTCGCACGATGCGGGATTTCCTTAAAACGTGATTTTCTGAAAAATTTTGACGAAAGAAAATTCTCCTTTTGGTTCTCTTTAGATGCTACATGTTAAGACGTACACGCCATAACAATTCTTTTCGAGATACAACGTGTAGTTTTGGAGATACAAGCTAATTTTGTACTATGCGTTATTTCTTCTCGTAAAGAGTTTCCAATGCGTACGTATATGTCTTTACTCTGCAAAACTGTATTTCCTTATGAAGTGGTATTCTTACATATCCTTTCGAGAGAAAACTGTCCTGTGCCTTCTCTTTTGAGGCTACACACTTAGACATACACGCAACATGAAAGCTTTTCGACTTACAACGTGTTGTTTAGGAAAAACAAGATAATTTCGCACGATGCGGGATTTCCTTAAAACGTGATTTTCTGAAAAATTTTGACGAAAGAAAATTCTCCTTTTGGTTCTCTTTAGATGCTACATGTTAAGACGTACACGCCACAACAATTCTTTTCGAGATACAACGTGTAGTTTTGGAGATACAAGCTAATTTTGTACTATGCGTTATTTCTTCTCGTAAAGAGTTTCCAATGCGTACGTATATGTCTTTACTCTGCAAAACTGTATTTCCTTATGAAGTGGTATTCTTACATATCCTTTCGAGAGAAAACTGTCCTGTGCCTTCTCTTTTGAGGCTACACACTTAGACATACACGCAACATGAAAGCTTTTCGACTTACAACGTGTTGTTTAGGAAAAACAAGATAATTTCGCACGATGCGGGATTTCCTTAAAACGTGATTTTCTGAAAAATTTTGACGAAAGAAAATTCTCCTTTTGGTTCTCTTTAGATGCTACATGTTAAGACGTACACGCCACAACAATTCTTTTCGAGATACAACGTGTAGTTTTGGAGATACAAGCTAATTTTGTACTATGCGTTATTTCTTCTCGTAAAGAGTTTCCAATGCGTACGTATATGTCTTTACTCTGCAAAACTGTATTTCCTTATGAAGTGGTATTCTTACATATCCTTTCGAGAGAAAACTGTCCTGTGCCTTCTCTTTTGAGGCTACACACTTAGACATACACGCAACATGAAAGCTTTTCGACTTACAACGTGTTGTTTAGGAAAAACAAGATAATTTCGCACGATGCGGGATTTCCTTAAAACGTGATTTTCTGAAAAATTTTGACGAAAGAAAATTCTCCTTTTGGTTCTCTTTAGATGCTACATGTTAAGACGTACACGCCACAACAATTCTTTTCGAGATACAACGTGTAGTTTTGGAGATACAAGCTAATTTTGTACGATGCGTTATTTCTTCTCGTAAAGAGTTTCCAATGCGTACGTATATGTCTTTACTCTGCAAAACTGTATTTCCTTATGAAGTGGTATTCTTACATATCCTTTCGAGAGAAAACTGTCCTGTGCCTTCTCTTTTGAGGCTACACACTTAGACATACACGCAACATGAAAGCTTTTCGACTTACAACGTGTTGTTTAGGAAAAACAAGATAATTTCGCACGATGCGGGATTTCCTTAAAACGTGATTTTCTGAAAAATTTTGACGAAAGAAAATTCTCCTTTTGGTTCTCTTTAGATGCTACATGTTAAGACGTACACGCCACAACAATTCTTTTCGAGATACAACGTGTAGTTTTGGAGATACAAGCTAATTTTGTACTATGCGTTATTTCTTCTCGTAAAGAGTTTCCAATGCGTACGTATATGTCTTTACTCTGCAAAACTGTATTTCCTTATGAAGTGGTATTCTTACATATCCTTTCGAGAGAAAACTGTCCTGTGCCTTCTCTTTTGAGGCTACACACTTAGACATACACGCAACATGAAAGCTTTTCGACTTACAACGTGTTGTTTAGGAAAAACAAGATAATTTCGCACGATGCGGGATTTCCTTAAAACGTGATTTTCTGAAAAATTTTGACGAAAGAAAATTCTCCTTTTGGTTCTCTTTAGATGCTACATGTTAAGACGTACACGCCACAACAATTCTTTTCGAGTTACAACGTGTAGTTTTGGAGATACAAGCTAATTTTGTACTATGCGTTATTTCTTCTCGTAAAGAGTTTCCAATACGTACGTATTTGTCTTTACTCTCCAAAATTGTACTTCCTTATAACGGGGTATTCTACAATATTCTTTCGAGAGAAAACTGTCCTGTGCCTTCTCTTTTGAGGCTACACACTTAGACATACACGCAACATGAAAGCTTTTCGACTTACAACGTGTTGTTTAGGAAAAACAAGATAATTTCGCACGATGCGGGATTTCCTTAAAACGTGATTTTCTGAAAAATTTTGACGAAAGAAAATTCTCCTTTTGGTTCTCTTTAGATGCTACATGTTAAGACGTACACGCCACAACAATTCTTTTCGAGATACAACGTGTAGTTTTGGAGATACAAGCTAATTTTGTACTATGCGTTATTTCTTCTCGTAAAGAGTTTCCAATGCGTACGTATATGTCTTTACTCTGCAAAACTGTATTTCCTTATGAAGTGGTATTCTTACATATCCTTTCGAGAGAAAACTGTCCTGTGCCTTCTCTTTTGAGGCTACACACTTAGACATACACGCAACATGAAAGCTTTTCGACTTACAACGTGTTGTTTAGGAAAAACAAGATAATTTCGCACGATGCGGGATTTCCTTAAAACGTGATTTTCTGAAAAATTTTGACGAAAGAAAATTCTCCTTTTGGTTCTCTTTAGATGCTACATGTTAAGACGTACACGCCACAACAATTCTTTTCGAGATACAACGTGTAGTTTTGGAGATACAAGCTAATTTTGTACTATGCGTTATTTCTTCTCGTAAAGAGTTTCCAATGCGTACGTATATGTCTTTACTCTGCAAAACTGTATTTCCTTATGAAGTGGTATTCTTACATATCCTTTCGAGAGAAAACTGTCCTGTGCCTTCTCTTTTGAGGCTACACACTTAGACATACACGCAACATGAAAGCTTTTCGACTTACAACGTGTTGTTTAGGAAAAACAAGATAATTTCGCACGATGCGGGATTTCCTTAAAACGTGATTTTCTGAAAAATTTTGACGAAAGAAAATTCTCCTTTTGGTTCTCTTTAGATGCTACATGTTAAGACGTACACGCCACAACAATTCTTTTCGAGATACAACGTGTAGTTTTGGAGATACAAGCTAATTTTGTACTATGCGTTATTTCTTCTCGTAAAGAGTTTCCAATGCGTACGTATATGTCTTTACTCTGCAAAACTGTATTTCCTTATGAAGTGGTATTCTTACATATCCTTTCGAGAGAAAACTGTCCTGTGCCTTCTCTTTTGAGGCTACACACTTAGACATACACGCAACATGAAAGCTTTTCGACTTACAACGTGTTGTTTAGGAAAAACAAGATAATTTCGCACGATGCGGGATTTCCTTAAAACGTGATTTTCTGAAAAATTTTGACGAAAGAAAATTCTCCTTTTGGTTCTCTTTAGATGCTACATGTTAAGACGTACACGCCACAACAATTCTTTTCGAGATACAACGTGTAGTTTTGGAGATACAAGCTAATTTTGTACTATGCGTTATTTCTTCTCGTAAAGAGTTTCCAATGCGTACGTATATGTCTTTACTCTGCAAAACTGTATTTCCTTATGAAGTGGTATTCTTACATATCCTTTCGAGAGAAAACTGTCCTGTGCCTTCTCTTTTGAGGCTACACACTTAGAAATACACGCAACATGAAAGCTTTTCGACTTACAACGTGTTGTTTAGGAAAAACAAGATAATTTCGCACGATGCGGGATTTCCTTGAAACGTGATTTTCTGAAAAATTTTGACGAAAGAAAATTCTCCTTTTGGTTCTCTTTAGATGCTACATGTTAAGACGTACACGCCACAACAATTCTTTTCGAGATACAACGTGTAGTTTTGGAGATACAAGCTAATTTTGTACTATGCGTTATTTCTTCTCATAAAGAGTTTCCAATACGTACGTATATGTCTTTACTCTGCAAAACTGTATTTCCTTATGAAGTGGTATTCTTACATATCCTTTCGAGAGAAAACTGTCCTGTGCCTTCTCTTTTGAGGCTACACACTTAGACATACACGCAACATGAAAGCTTTTCGACTTACAACGTGTTGTTTAGGAAAAACAAGATAATTTCGCACGATGCGGGATTTCCTTAAAACGTGATTTTCTGAAAAATTTTGACGAAAGAAAATTCTCCTTTTGGTTCTCTTTAGATGCTACATGTTAAGACGTACACGCCACAACAATTCTTTTCGAGTTACAACGTGTAGTTTTGGAGATACAAGCTAATTTTGTACTATGCGTTATTTCTTCTCGTAAAGAGTTTCCAATACGTACGTATTTCTCTTTACTCTCCAAAATTGTACTTCCTTATAACGGGGTATTCTACAATATTCTTTCGAGAGAAAACTGTCCTGTGCCTTCTCTTTTGAGGCTACACACTTAGACATACACGCAACATGAAAGCTTTTCGACTTACAACGTGTTGTTTAGGAAAAACAAGATAATTTCGCACGATGCGGGATTTCCTTAAAACGTGATTTTCTGAAAAATTTTGACGAAAGAAAATTCTCCTTTTGGTTCTCTTTAGATGCTACATGTTAAGACGTACACGCCACAACAATTCTTTTCGAGATACAACGTGTAGTTTTGGAGATACAAGCTAATTTTGTACTATGCGTTATTTCTTCTCGTAAAGAGTTTCCAATGCGTACGTATATGTCTTTACTCTGCAAAACTGTATTTCCTTATGAAGTGGTATTCTTACATATCCTTTCGAGAGAAAACTGTCCTGTGCCTTCTCTTTTGAGGCTACACACTTAGACATACACGCAACATGAAAGCTTTTCGACTTACAACGTGTTGTTTAGGAAAAACAAGATAATTTCGCACGATGCGGGATTTCCTTAAAACGTGATTTTCTGAAAAATTTTGACGAAAGAAAATTCTCCTTTTGGTTCTCTTTAGATGCTACATGTTAAGACGTACACGCCACAACAATTCTTTTCGAGATACAACGTGTAGTTTTGGAGATACAAGCTAATTTTGTACTATGCGTTATTTCTTCTCGTAAAGAGTTTCCAATGCGTACGTATATGTCTTTACTCTGCAAAACTGTATTTCCTTATGAAGTGGTATTCTTACATATCCTTTCGAGAGAAAACTGTCCTGTGCCTTCTCTTTTGAGGCTACACACTTAGACATACACGCAACATGAAAGCTTTTCGACTTACAACGTGTTGTTTAGGAAAAACAAGATAATTTCGCACGATGCGGGATTTCCTTAAAACGTGATTTTCTGAAAAATTTTGACGAAAGAAAATTCTCCTTTTGGTTCTCTTTAGATGCTACATGTTAAGACGTACACGCCACAACAATTCTTTTCGAGATACAACGTGTAGTTTTGGAGATACAAGCTAATTTTGTACTATGCGTTATTTCTTCTCGTAAAGAGTTTCCAATGCGTACGTATATGTCTTTACTCTGCAAAACTGTATTTCCTTATGAAGTGGTATTCTTACATATCCTTTCGAGAGAAAACTGTCCTGTGCCTTCTCTTTTGAGGCTACACACTTAGACATACACGCAACATGAAAGCTTTTCGACTTACAACGTGTTGTTTAGGAAAAACAAGATAATTTCGCACGATGCGGGATTTCCTTAAAACGTGATTTTCTGAAAAATTTTGACGAAAGAAAATTCTCCTTTTGGTTCTCTTTAGATGCTACATGTTAAGACGTACACGCCACAACAATTCTTTTCGAGATACAACGTGTAGTTTTGGAGATACAAGCTAATTTTGTACTATGCGTTATTTCTTCTCGTAAAGAGTTTCCAATGCGTACGTATATGTCTTTACTCTGCAAAACTGTATTTCCTTATGAAGTGGTATTCTTACATATCCTTTCGAGAGAAAACTGTCCTGTGCCTTCTCTTTTGAGGCTACACACTTAGACATACACGCAACATGAAAGCTTTTCGACTTACAACGTGTTGTTTAGGAAAAACAAGATAATTTCGCACGATGCGGGATTTCCTTAAAACGTGATTTTCTGAAAAATTTTGACGAAAGAAAATTCTCCTTTTGGTTCTCTTTAGATGCTACATGTTAAGACGTACACGCCACAACAATTCTTTTCGAGATACAACGTGTAGTTTTGGAGATACAAGCTAATTTTGTACTATGCGTTATTTCTTCTCGTAAAGAGTTTCCAATGCGTACGTATATGTCTTTACTCTGCAAAACTGTATTTCCTTATGAAGTGGTATTCTTACATATCCTTTCGAGAGAAAACTGTCCTGTGCCTTCTCTTTTGAGGCTACACACTTAGACATACACGCAACATGAAAGCTTTTCGACTTACAACGTGTTGTTTAGGAAAAACAAGATAATTTCGCACGATGCGGGATTTCCTTAAAACGTGATTTTCTGAAAAATTTTGACGAAAGAAAATTCTCCTTTTGGTTCTCTTTAGATGCTACATGTTAAGACGTACACGCCACAACAATTCTTTTCGAGATACAACGTGTAGTTTTGGAGATACAAGCTAATTTTGTACTATGCGTTATTTCTTCTCGTAAAGAGTTTCCAATGCGTACGTATATGTCTTTACTCTGCAAAACTGTATTTCCTTATGAAGTGGTATTCTTACATATCCTTTCGAGAGAAAACTGTCCTGTGCCTTCTCTTTTGAGGCTACACACTTAGACATACACGCAACATGAAAGCTTTTCGACTTACAACGTGTTGTTTAGGAAAAACAAGATAATTTCGCACGATGCGGGATTTCCTTAAAACGTGATTTTCTGAAAAATTTTGACGAAAGAAAATTCTCCTTTTGGTTCTCTTTAGATGCTACATGTTAAGACGTACACGCCACAACAATTCTTTTCGAGATACAACGTGTAGTTTTGGAGATACAAGCTAATTTTGTACTATGCGTTATTTCTTCTCGTAAAGAGTTTCCAATGCGTACGTATATGTCTTTACTCTGCAAAACTGTATTTCCTTATGAAGTGGTATTCTTACATATCCTTTCGAGAGAAAACTGTCCTGTGCCTTCTCTTTTGAGGCTACACACTTAGACATACACGCAACATGAAAGCTTTTCGACTTACAACGTGTTGTTTAGGAAAAACAAGATAATTTCGCACGATGCGGGATTTCCTTAAAACGTGATTTTCTGAAAAATTTTGACGAAAGAAAATTCTCCTTTTGGTTCTCTTTAGATGCTACATGTTAAGACGTACACGCCACAACAATTCTTTTCGAGATACAACGTGTAGTTTTGGAGATACAAGCTAATTTTGTACTATGCGTTATTTCTTCTCGTAAAGAGTTTCCAATACGTACGTATATGTCTTTACTCTGCAAAACTGTATTTCCTTATGAAGTGGTATTCTTACATATCCTTTCGAGAGAAAACTGTCCTGTGCCTTCTCTTTTGAGGCTACACACTTAGACATACACGCAACATGAAAGCTTTTCGACTTACAACGTGTTGTTTAGGAAAAACAAGATAATTTCGCACGATGCGGGATTTCCTTAAAACGTGATTTTCTGAAAAATTTTGACGAAAGAAAATTCTCCTTTTGGTTCTCTTTAGATGCTACATGTTAAGACGTACACGCCACAACAATTCTTTTCGAGTTACAACGTGTAGTTTTGGAGATACAAGCTAATTTTGTACTATGCGTTATTTCTTCTCGTAAAGAGTTTCCAATACGTACGTATTTGTCTTTACTCTCCAAAATTGTACTTCCTTATAACGGGGTATTCTACAATATTCTTTCGAGAGAAAACTGTCCTGTGCCTTCTCTTTTGAGGCTACACACTTAGACATACACGCAACATGAAAGCTTTTCGACTTACAACGTGTTGTTTAGGAAAAACAAGATAATTTCGCACGATGCGGGATTTCCTTAAAACGTGATTTTCTGAAAAATTTTGACGAAAGAAAATTCTCCTTTTGGTTCTCTTTAGATGCTACATGTTAAGACGTACACGCCACAACAATTCTTTTCGAGATACAACGTGTAGTTTTGGAGATACAAGCTAATTTTGTACTATGCGTTATTTCTTCTCGTAAAGAGTTTCCAATGCGTACGTATATGTCTTTACTCTGCAAAACTGTATTTCCTTATGAAGTGGTATTCTTACATATCCTTTCGAGAGAAAACTGTCCTGTGCCTTCTCTTTTGAGGCTACACACTTAGACATACACGCAACATGAAAGCTTTTCGACTTACAACGTGTTGTTTAGGAAAAACAAGATAATTTCGCACGATGCGGGATTTCCTTAAAACGTGATTTTCTGAAAAATTTTGACGAAAGAAAATTCTCCTTTTGGTTCTCTTTAGATGCTACATGTTAAGACGTACACGCCACAACAATTCTTTTCGAGATACAACGTGTAGTTTTGGAGATACAAGCTAATTTTGTACTATGCGTTATTTCTTCTCGTAAAGAGTTTCCAATGCGTACGTATATGTCTTTACTCTGCAAAACTGTATTTCCTTATGAAGTGGTATTCTTACATATCCTTTCGAGAGAAAACTGTCCTGTGCCTTCTCTTTTGAGGCTACACACTTAGACATACACGCAACATGAAAGCTTTTCGACTTACAACGTGTTGTTTAGGAAAAACAAGATAATTTCGCACGATGCGGGATTTCCTTAAAACGTGATTTTCTGAAAAATTTTGACGAAAGAAAATTCTCCTTTTGGTTCTCTTTAGATGCTACATGTTAAGACGTACACGCCACAACAATTCTTTTCGAGATACAACATGTAGTTTTGGAGATACAAGCTAATTTTGTACTATGCGTTATTTCTTCTCGTAAAGAGTTTCCAATGCGTACGTATATGTCTTTACTCTGCAAAACTGTATTTCCTTATGAAGTGGTATTCTTACATATCCTTTCGAGAGAAAACTGTCCTGTGCCTTCTCTTTTGAGGCTACACACTTAGACATACACGCAACATGAAAGCTTTTCGACTTACAACGTGTTGTTTAGGAAAAACAAGATAATTTCGCACGATGCGGGATTTCCTTAAAACGTGATTTTCTGAAAAATTTTGACGAAAGAAAATTCTCCTTTTGGTTCTCTTTAGATGCTACATGTTAAGACGTACACGCCACAACAATTCTTTTCGAGATACAACGTGTAGTTTTGGAGATACAAGCTAATTTTGTACTATGCGTTATTTCTTCTCATAAAGAGTTTCCAATACGTACGTATATGTCTTTACTCTGCAAAACTGTATTTCCTTATGAAGTGGTATTCTTACATATCCTTTCGAGAGAAAACTGTCCTGTGCCTTCTCTTTTGAGGCTACACACTTAGACATACACGCAACATGAAAGCTTTTCGACTTACAACGTGTTGTTTAGGAAAAACAAGATAATTTCGCACGATGCGGGATTTCCTTAAAACGTGATTTTCTGAAAAATTTTGACGAAAGAAAATTCTCCTTTTGGTTCTCTTTAGATGCTACATGTTAAGACGTACACGCCACAACAATTCTTTTCGAGTTACAACGTGTAGTTTTGGAGATACAAGCTAATTTTGTACTATGCGTTATTTCTTCTCGTAAAGAGTTTCCAATACGTACGTATTTGTCTTTACTCTCCAAAATTGTACTTCCTTATAACGGGGTATTCTACAATATTCTTTCGAGAGAAAACTGTCCTGTGCCTTCTCTTTTGAGGCTACACACTTAGACATACACGCAACATGAAAGCTTTTCGACTTACAACGTGTTGTTTAGGAAAAACAAGATAATTTCGCACGATGCGGGATTTCCTTAAAACGTGATTTTCTGAAAAATTTTGACGAAAGAAAATTCTCCTTTTGGTTCTCTTTAGATGCTACATGTTAAGACGTACACGCCACAACAATTCTTTTCGAGATACAACGTGTAGTTTTGGAGATACAAGCTAATTTTGTACTATGCGTTATGTCTTCTCGTAAAGAGTTTCCAATGCGTACGTATATGTCTTTACTCTGCAAAACTGTATTTCCTTATGAAGTGGTATTCTTACATATCCTTTCGAGAGAAAACTGTCCTGTGCCTTCTCTTTTGAGGCTACACACTTAGACATACACGCAACATGAAAGCTTTTCGACTTACAACGTGTTGTTTAGGAAAAACAAGATAATTTCGCACGATGCGGGATTTCCTTAAAACGTGATTTTCTGAAAAATTTTGACGAAAGAAAATTCTCCTTTTGGTTCTCTTTAGATGCTACATGTTAAGACGTACACGCCACAACAATTCTTTTCGAGATACAACGTGTAGTTTTGGAGATACAAGCTAATTTTGTACTATGCGTTATTTCTTCTCGTAAAGAGTTTCCAATGCGTACGTATATGTCTTTACTCTGCAAAACTGTATTTCCTTATGAAGTGGTATTCTTACATATCCTTTCGAGAGAAAACTGTCCTGTGCCTTCTCTTTTGAGGCTACACACTTAGACATACACACAACATGAAAGCTTTTCGACTTACAACGTGTTGTTTAGGAAAAACAAGATAATTTCGCACGATGCGGGATTTCCTTAAAACGTGATTTTCTGAAAAATTTTGACGAAAGAAAATTCTCCTTTTGGTTCTCTTTAGATGCTACATGTTAAGACGTACACGCCACAACAATTCTTTTCGAGATACAACGTGTAGTTTTGGAGATACAAGCTAATTTTGTACTATGCGTTATTTCTTCTCGTAAAGAGTTTCCAATGCGTACGTACATGTCTTTACTCTGCAAAACTGTATTTCCTTATGAAGTGGTATTCTTACATATCCTTTCGAGAGAAAACTGTCCTGTGCCTTCTCTTTTGAGGCTACACACTTAGACATACACGCAACATGAAAGCTTTTCGACTTACAACGTGTTGTTTAGGAAACAAGATAATTTCGCACGATGCGGGATTTCCTTAAAACGTGATTTTCTGAAAAATTTTGACGAAAGAAAATTCTCCTTTTGGTTCTCTTTAGATGCTACATGTTAAGACGTACACGCCACAACAATTCTTTCCGAGATACAACGTGTAGTTTTGGAGATACAAGCTAATTTTGTACTATGCGTTATTTCTTCTCGTAAAGAGTTTCCAATGCGTACGTATATGTCTTTACTCTGCAAAACTGTATTTCCTTATGAAGTGGTATTCTTACATATCCTTTCGAGAGAAAACTGTCCTGTGCCTTCTCTTTTGAGGCTACACACTTAGACATACACGCAACATGAAAGCTTTTCGACTTACAACGTGTTGTTTAGGAAAAACAAGATAATTTCGCACGATGCGGGATTTCCTTAAAACGTGATTTTCTGAAAAATTTTGACGAAAGAAAATTCTCCTTTTGGTTCTCTTTAGATGCTACATGTTAAGACGTACACGCCACAACAATTCTTTTCGAGATACAACGTGTAGTTTTGGAGATACAAGCTAATTTTGTACTATGCGTTATTTCTTCTCGTAAAGAGTTTCCAATGCGTACGTATATGTCTTTACTCTGCAAAACTATTTCCTTATGAAGTGGTATTCTTACATATCCTTTCGAGAGAAAACTGTCCTGTGCCTTCTCTTTTGAGGCTACACACTTAGACATACACGCAACATGAAAGCTTTTCGACTTACAACGTGTTGTTTAGGAAAAACAAGATAATTTCGCACGATGCGGGATTTTCTTAAAACGTGATTTTCTGAAAAATTTTGACGAAAGAAAATTCTCCTTTTGGTTCTCTTTAGATGCTACATGTTAAGACGTACACGCCACAACAATTCTTTTCGAGATACAACGTGTAGTTTTGGAGATACAAGCTAATTTTGTACTATGCGTTATTTCTTCTCGTAAAGAGTTTCCAATGCGTACGTATATGTCTTTACTCTGCAAAACTGTATTTCCTTATGAAGTGGTATTCTTACATATCCTTTCGAGAGAAAACTGTCCTGTGCCTTCTCTTTTGAGGCTACACACTTAGACATACACGCAACATGAAAGCTTTTCGACTTACAACGTGTTGTTTAGGAAAAACAAGATAATTTCGCACGATGCGGGATTTCCTTAAAACGTGATTTTCTGAAAAATTTTGACGAAAGAAAATTCTCCTTTTGGTTCTCTTTAGATGCTACATGTTAAGACGTACACGCCACAACAATTCTTTTCGAGATACAACGTGTAGTTTTGGAGATAAAAGCTAATTTTGTACTATGCGTTATTTCTTCTCGTAAAGAGTTTCCAATGCGTACGTATATGTCTTTACTCTGCAAAACTGTATTTCCTTATGAAGTGGTATTCTTACATATCCTTTCGAGAGAAAACTGTCCTGTGCCTTCTCTTTTGAGGCTACACACTTAGACATACACGCAACATGAAAGCTTTTCGACTTACAACGTGTTGTTTAGGAAAAACAAGATAATTTCGCACGATGCGGGATTTCCTTAAAACGTGATTTTCTGAAAAATTTTGACGAAAGAAAATTCTCCTTTTGGTTCTCTTTAGATGCTACATGTTAAGACGTACACGCCACAACAATTCTTTTCGAGATACAACGTGTAGTTTTGGAGATACAAGCTAATTTTGTACTATGCGTTATGTCTTCTCGTAAAGAGTTTCCAATGCGTACGTATATGTCTTTACTCTGCAAAACTGTATTTCCTTATGAAGTGGTATTCTTACATATCCTTTCGAGAGAAAACTGTCCTGTGCCTTCTCTTTTGAGGCTACACACTTAGACATACACGCAACATGAAAGCTTTTCGACTTACAACGTGTTGTTTAGGAAAAACAAGATAATTTCGCACGATGCGGGATTTCCTTAAAACGTGATTTTCTGAAAAATTTTGACGAAAGAAAATTCTCCTTTTGGTTCTCTTTAGATGCTACATGTTAAGACGTACACGCCACAACAATTCTTTTCGAGATACAACGTGTAGTTTTGGAGATACAAGCTAATTTTGTACTATGCGTTATTTCTTCTCGTAAAGAGTTTCCAATGCGTACGTATATGTCTTTACTCTGCAAAACTGTATTTCCTTATGAAGTGGTATTCTTACATATCCTTTCGAGAGAAAACTGTCCTGTGCCTTCTCTTTTGAGGCTACACACTTAGACATACACGCAACATGAAAGCTTTTCGACTTACAACGTGTTGTTTAGGAAAAACAAGATAATTTCGCACGATGCGGGATTTCCTTAAAACGTGATTTTCTGAAAAATTTTGACGAAAGAAAATTCTCCTTTTGGTTCTCTTTAGATGCTACATGTTAAGACGTACACGCCACAACAATTCTTTTCGAGATACAACGTGTAGTTTTGGAGATACAAGCTAATTTTGTACTATGCGTTATGTCTTCTCGTAAAGAGTTTCCAATGCGTACGTATATGTCTTTACTCTGCAAAACTGTATTTCCTTATGAAGTGGTATTCTTACATATCCTTTCGAGAGAAAACTGTCCTGTGCCTTCTCTTTTGAGGCTACACACTTAGACATACACGCAACATGAAAGCTTTTCGACTTACAACGTGTTGTTTAGGAAAAACAAGATAATTTCGCACGATGCGGGATTTCCTTAAAACGTGATTTTCTGAAAAATTTTGACGAAAGAAAATTCTCCTTTTGGTTCTCTTTAGATGCTACATGTTAAGACGTACACGCCACAACAATTCTTTTCGAGATACAACGTGTAGTTTTGGAGATACAAGCTAATTTTGTACTATGCGTTATTTCTTCTCGTAAAGAGTTTCCAATGCGTACGTACATGTCTTTACTCTGCAAAACTGTATTTCCTTATGAAGTGGTATTCTTACATATCCTTTCGAGAGAAAACTGTCCTGTGCCTTCTCTTTTGAGGCTACACACTTAGACATACACGCAACATGAAAGCTTTTCGACTTACAACGTGTTGTTTAGGAAAAACAAGATAATTTCGCACGATGCGGGATTTCCTTAAAACGTGATTTTCTGAAAAATTTTGACGAAAGAAAATTCTCCTTTTGGTTCTCTTTAGATGCTACATGTTAAGACGTACACGCCACAACAATTCTTTCCGAGATACAACGTGTAGTTTTGGAGATACAAGCTAATTTTGTACTATGCGTTATTTCTTCTCGTAAAGAGTTTCCAATGCGTACGTATATGTCTTTACTCTGCAAAACTGTATTTCCTTATGAAGTGGTATTCTTACATATCCTTTCGAGAGAAAACTGTCCTGTGCCTTCTCTTTTGAGGCTACACACTTAGACATACACGCAACATGAAAGCTTTTCGACTTACAACGTGTTGTTTAGGAAAAACAAGATAATTTCGCACGATGCGGGATTTCCTTAAAACGTGATTTTCTGAAAAATTTTGACGAAAGAAAATTCTCCTTTTGGTTCTCTTTAGATGCTACATGTTAAGACGTACACGCCACAACAATTCTTTTCGAGATACAACGTGTAGTTTTGGAGATACAAGCTAATTTTGTACTATGCGTTATTTCTTCTCGTAAAGAGTTTCCAATGCGTACGTATATGTCTTTACTCTGCAAAACTATTTCCTTATGAAGTGGTATTCTTACATATCCTTTCGAGAGAAAACTGTCCTGTGCCTTCTCTTTTGAGGCTACACACTTAGACATACACGCAACATGAAAGCTTTTCGACTTACAACGTGTTGTTTAGGAAAAACAAGATAATTTCGCACGATGCAGGATTTTCTTAAAACGTGATTTTCTGAAAAATTTTGACGAAAGAAAATTCTCCTTTTGGTTCTCTTTAGATGCTACATGTTAAGACGTACACGCCACAACAATTCTTTTCGAGATACAACGTGTAGTTTTGGAGATACAAGCTAATTTTGTACTATGCGTTATTTCTTCTCGTAAAGAGTTTCCAATGCGTACGTATATGTCTTTACTCTGCAAAACTGTATTTCCTTATGAAGTGGTATTCTTACATATCCTTTCGAGAGAAAACTGTCCTGTGCCTTCTCTTTTGAGGCTACACACTTAGACATACACGCAACATGAAAGCTTTTCGACTTACAACGTGTTGTTTAGGAAAAACAAGATAATTTCGCACGATGCGGGATTTCCTTAAAACGTGATTTTCTGAAAAATTTTGACGAAAGAAAATTCTCCTTTTGGTTCTCTTTAGATGCTACATGTTAAGACGTACACGCCACAACAATTCTTTTCGAGATACAACGTGTAGTTTTGGAGATAAAAGCTAATTTTGTACTATGCGTTATTTCTTCTCGTAAAGAGTTTCCAATGCGTACGTATATGTCTTTACTCTGCAAAACTGTATTTCCTTATGAAGTGGTATTCTTACATATCCTTTCGAGAGAAAACTGTCCTGTGCCTTCTCTTTTGAGGCTACACACTTAGACATACACGCAACATGAAAGCTTTTCGACTTACAACGTGTTGTTTAGGAAAAACAAGATAATTTCGCACGATGCGGGATTTCCTTAAAACGTGATTTTCTGAAAAATTTTGACGAAAGAAAATTCTCCTTTTGGTTCTCTTTAGATGCTACATGTTAAGACGTACACGCCACAACAATTCTTTTCGAGATACAACGTGTAGTTTTGGAGATACAAGCTAATTTTGTACTATGCGTTATGTCTTCTCGTAAAGAGTTTCCAATGCGTACGTATATGTCTTTACTCTGCAAAACTGTATTTCCTTATGAAGTGGTATTCTTACATATCCTTTCGAGAGAAAACTGTCCTGTGCCTTCTCTTTTGAGGCTACACACTTAGACATACACGCAACATGAAAGCTTTTCGACTTACAACGTGTTGTTTAGGAAAAACAAGATAATTTCGCACGATGCGGGATTTCCTTAAAACGTGATTTTCTGAAAAATTTTGACGAAAGAAAATTCTCCTTTTGGTTCTCTTTAGATGCTACATGTTAAGACGTACACGCCACAACAATTCTTTTCGAGATACAACGTGTAGTTTTGGAGATACAAGCTAATTTTGTACTATGCGTTATTTCTTCTCGTAAAGAGTTTCCAATGCGTACGTACATGTCTTTACTCTGCAAAACTGTATTTCCTTATGAAGTGGTATTCTTACATATCCTTTCGAGAGAAAACTGTCCTGTGCCTTCTCTTTTGAGGCTACACACTTAGACATACACGCAACATGAAAGCTTTTCGACTTACAACGTGTTGTTTAGGAAAAACAAGATAATTTCGCACGATGCGGGATTTCCTTAAAACGTGATTTTCTGAAAAATTTTGACGAAAGAAAATTCTCCTTTTGGTTCTCTTTAGATGCTACATGTTAAGACGTACACGCCACAACAATTCTTTCCGAGATACAACGTGTAGTTTTGGAGATACAAGCTAATTTTGTACTATGCGTTATTTCTTCTCGTAAAGAGTTTCCAATACGTACGTATTTGTCTTTACTCTCCAAAATTGTACTTCCTTATAACGGGGTATTCTACAATATTCTTTCGAGAGAAAACTGTCCTGTGCCTTCTCTTTTGAGGCTACACACTTAGACATACACGCAACATGAAAGCTTTTCGACTTACAACGTGTTGTTTAGGAAAAACAAGATAATTTCGCACGATGCGGGATTTCCTTAAAACGTGATTTTCTGAAAAATTTTGACGAAAGAAAATTCTCCTTTTGGTTCTCTTTAGATGCTACATGTTAAGACGTACACGCCACAACAATTCTTTTCGAGATACAACGTGTAGTTTTGGAGATACAAGCTAATTTTGTACGATGCGTTATTTCTTCTCGTAAAGAGTTTCCAATGCGTACGTATATGTCTTTACCCTGCAAAACTGTATTTCCTTATGAAGTGGTATTCTTACATATCCTTTCGAGAGAAAACTGTCCTGTGCCTTCTCTTTTGAGGCTACACACTTAGACATACACGCAACATGAAAGCTTTTCGACTTACAACGTGTTGTTTAGGAAAAACAAGATAATTTCGCACGATGCGGGATTTCCTTAAAACGCGATTTTCTGAAAAATTTTGACGAAAGAAAATTCTCCTTTTGGTTCTCTTTAGATGCTACATGTTAAGACGTACACGCCACAACAATTCTTTTCGAGATACAACGTGTAGTTTTGGAGATACATGCTAATTTTGTACTGTGCGTTATTTCTTCTCGTAAAGAGTTTCCAATGCGTACGTATATGTCTTTACTCTGCAAAACTGTATTTCCTTATGAAGTGGTATTCTTACATATCCTTTCAAGAGAAAACTGTCCTGTGCCTTCTCTTTTGAGGCTACACACTTAGACATACACGCAACATGAAAGCTTTTCGACTTACAACGTGTTGTTTAGGAAAAACAAGATAATTTCGCACGATGCGGGATTTCCTTAAAACGCGATTTTCTGAAAAATTTTGACGAAAGAAAATTCTCCTTTTGGTTCTCTTTAGATGCTACATGTTAAGACGTACACGCCACAACAATTCTTTTCGAGATACAACGTGTAGTTTTGGAGATACAAGCTAATTTTGTACTATGCGTTATTTCTTCTCGTAAAGAGTTTCCAATGCGTACGTATATGTCTTTACTCTGCAAAACTGTATTTCCTTATGAAGTGGTATTCTTACATATCCTTTCGAGAGAAAACTGTCCTGTGCCTTCTCTTTTGAGGCTACACACTTAGACATACACGCAACATGAAAGCTTTTCGACTTACAACGTGTTGTTTAGGAAAAACAAGATAATTTCGCACGATGCGGGATTTCCTTAAAACGTGATTTTCTGAAAAATTTTGACGAAAGAAAATTCTCCTTTTGGTTCTCTTTAGATGCTACATGTTAAGACGTACACGCCACAACAATTCTTTTCGAGATACAACGTGTAGTTTTGGAGATACAAGCTAATTTTGTACTATGCGTTATTTCTTCTCGTAAAGAGTTTCCAATGCGTACGTATATGTCTTTACTCTGCAAAACTGTATTTCCTTATGAAGTGGTATTCTTACATATCCTTTCGAGAGAAAACTGTCCTGTGCCTTCTCTTTTGAGGCTACACACTTAGACATACACGCAACATGAAAGCTTTTCGACTTACAACGTGTTGTTTAGGAAAAACAAGATAATTTCGCACGATGCGGGATTTCCTTAAAACGTGATTTTCTGAAAAATTTTGACGAAAGAAAATTCTCCTTTTGGTTCTCTTTAGATGCTACATGTTAAGACGTACACGCCACAACAATTCTTTTCGAGATACAACGTGTAGTTTTGGAGATAAAAGCTAATTTTGTACTATGCGTTATTTCTTCTCGTAAAGAGTTTCCAATGCGTACGTATATGTCTTTACTCTGCAAAACTGTATTTCCTTATGAAGTGGTATTCTTACATATCCTTTCGAGAGAAAACTGTCCTGTGCCTTCTCTTTTGAGGCTACACACTTAGACATACACGCAACATGAAAGCTTTTCGACTTACAACGTGTTGTTTAGGAAAAACAAGATAATTTCGCACGATGCGGGATTTCCTTAAAACGTGATTTTCTGAAAAATTTTGACGAAAGAAAATTCTCCTTTTGGTTCTCTTTAGATGCTACATGTTAAGACGTACACGCCACAACAATTCTTTTCGAGATACAACGTGTAGTTTTGGAGATACAAGCTAATTTTGTACTATGCGTTATGTCTTCTCGTAAAGAGTTTCCAATGCGTACGTATATGTCTTTACTCTGCAAAACTGTATTTCCTTATGAAGTGGTATTCTTACATATCCTTTCGAGAGAAAACTGTCCTGTGCCTTCTCTTTTGAGGCTACACACTTAGACATACACGCAACATGAAAGCTTTTCGACTTACAACGTGTTGTTTAGGAAAAACAAGATAATTTCGCACGATGCGGGATTTCCTTAAAACGTGATTTTCTGAAAAATTTTGACGAAAGAAAATTCTCCTTTTGGTTCTCTTTAGATGCTACATGTTAAGACGTACACGCCACAACAATTCTTTTCGAGATACAACGTGTAGTTTTGGAGATACAAGCTAATTTTGTACTATGCGTTATTTCTTCTCGTAAAGAGTTTCCAATGCGTACGTACATGTCTTTACTCTGCAAAACTGTATTTCCTTATGAAGTGGTATTCTTACATATCCTTTCGAGAGAAAACTGTCCTGTGCCTTCTCTTTTGAGGCTACACACTTAGACATACACGCAACATGAAAGCTTTTCGACTTACAACGTGTTGTTTAGGAAAAACAAGATAATTTCGCACGATGCGGGATTTCCTTAAAACGTGATTTTCTGAAAAATTTTGACGAAAGAAAATTCTCCTTTTGGTTCTCTTTAGATGCTACATGTTAAGACGTACACGCCACAACAATTCTTTCCGAGATACAACGTGTAGTTTTGGAGATACAAGCTAATTTTGTACTATGCGTTATTTCTTCTCGTAAAGAGTTTCCAATGCGTACGTATATGTCTTTACTCTGCAAAACTGTATTTCCTTATGAAGTGGTATTCTTACATATCCTTTCGAGAGAAAACTGTCCTGTGCCTTCTCTTTTGAGGCTACACACTTAGACATACACGCAACATGAAAGCTTTTCGACTTACAACGTGTTGTTTAGGAAAAACAAGATAATTTCGCACGATGCGGGATTTCCTTAAAACGTGATTTTCTGAAAAATTTTGACGAAAGAAAATTCTCCTTTTGGTTCTCTTTAGATGCTACATGTTAAGACGTACACGCCACAACAATTCTTTTCGAGATACAACGTGTAGTTTTGGAGATACAAGCTAATTTTGTACTATGCGTTATTTCTTCTCGTAAAGAGTTTCCAATACGTACGTATTTGTCTTTACTCTCCAAAATTGTACTTCCTTATAACGGGGTATTCTACAATATTCTTTCGAGAGAAAACTGTCCTGTGCCTTCTCTTTTGAGGCTACACACTTAGACATACACGCAACATGAAAGCTTTTCGACTTACAACGTGTTGTTTAGGAAAAACAAGATAATTTCGCACGATGCGGGATTTCCTTAAAACGTGATTTTCTGAAAAATTTTGACGAAAGAAAATTCTCCTTTTGGTTCTCTTTAGATGCTACATGTTAAGACGTACACGCCACAACAATTCTTTTCGAGATACAACGTGTAGTTTTGGAGATACAAGCTAATTTTGTACGATGCGTTATTTCTTCTCGTAAAGAGTTTCCAATGCGTACGTATATGTCTTTACCCTGCAAAACTGTATTTCCTTATGAAGTGGTATTCTTACATATCCTTTCGAGAGAAAACTGTCCTGTGCCTTCTCTTTTGAGGCTACACACTTAGACATACACGCAACATGAAAGCTTTTCGACTTACAACGTGTTGTTTAGGAAAAACAAGATAATTTCGCACGATGTGGGATTTCCTTAAAACGCGATTTTCTGAAAAATTTTGACGAAAGAAAATTCTCCTTTTGGTTCTCTTTAGATGCTACATGTTAAGACGTACACGCCACAACAATTCTTTTCGAGATACAACGTGTAGTTTTGGAGATACATGCTAATTTTGTACTGTGCGTTATTTCTTCTCGTAAAGAGTTTCCAATGCGTACGTATATGTCTTTACTCTGCAAAACTGTATTTCCTTATGAAGTGGTATTCTTACATATCCTTTCAAGAGAAAACTGTCCTGTGCCTTCTCTTTTGAGGCTACACACTTAGACATACACGCAACATGAAAGCTTTTCGACTTACAACGTGTTGTTTAGGAAAAACAAGATAATTTCGCACGATGCGGGATTTCCTTAAAACGTGATTTTCTGAAAAATTTTGACGAAAGAAAATTCTCCTTTTGGTTCTCTTTAGATGCTACATGTTAAGACGTACACGCCACAACAATTCTTTTCGAGATACAACGTGTAGTTTTGGAGATACAAGCTAATTTTGTACGATGCGTTATTTCTTCTCGTAAAGAGTTTCCAATGCGTACGTATATGTATTTACTCTGCAAAACTGTATTTCCTTATGAAGTGGTATTCTTACATATCCTTTCGAGAGAAAACTGTCCTGTGCCTTCTCTTTTGAGGCTACACACTTAGACATACACGCAACATGAAAGCTTTTCGACTTACAACGTGTTGTTTAGGAAAAACAAGATAATTTCGCACGATGCGGGATTTCCTTAAAACGCGATTTTCTGAAAAATTTTGACGAAAGAAAATTCTCCTTTTGGTTCTCTTTAGATGCTACATGTTAAGACGTACACGCCACAACAATTCTTTTCGAGATACAACGTGTAGTTTTGGAGATACAAGCTAATTTTGTACTATGCGTTATTTCTTCTCGTAAAGAGTTTCCAATGCGTACGTATATGTCTTTACTCTGCAAAACTGTATTTCCTTATGAAGTGGTATTCTTACATATCCTTTCGAGAGAAAACTGTCCTGTGCCTTCTCTTTTGAGGCTACACACTTAGACATACACGCAACATGAAAGCTTTTCGACTTACAACGTGTTGTTTAGGAAAAACAAGATAATTTCGCACGATGCGGGATTTCCTTAAAACGTGATTTTCTGAAAAATTTTGACGAAAGAAAATTCTCCTTTTGGTTCTCTTTAGATGCTACATGTTAAGACGTACACGCCACAACAATTCTTTTCGAGATACAACGTGTAGTTTTGGAGATACAAGCTAATTTTGTACGATGCCTTATTTCTTCTCGTAAAGAGCTTCCAATGCGTACGTATATGTCTTTACTCTGCAAAACTGTATTTCCTTATGAAGTGGTATTCTTACATATCCTTTCGAGAGAAAACTGTCCTGTGCCTTCTCTTTTGAGGCTACACACTTAGACATACACGCAACATGAAAGCTTTTCGACTTACAACGTGTTGTTTAGGAAAAACAAGATAATTTCGCACGATGCGGGATTTCCTTAAAACGCGATTTTCTGAAAAATTTTGACGAAAGAAAATTCTCCTTTTGGTTCTCTTTAGATGCTACATGTTAAGACGTACACGCCACAACAATTCTTTTCGAGATACAACGTGTAGTTTTGGAGATACAAGCTAATTTTGTACTATGCGTTATTTCTTCTCGTAAAGAGTTTCCAATGCGTACGTATATGTCTTTACTCTGCAAAACTGTATTTCCTTATGAAGTGGTATTCTTACATATCCTTTCGAGAGAAAACTGTCCTGTGCCTTCTCTTTTGAGGCTACACACTTAGACATACACGCAACATGAAAGCTTTTCGACTTACAACGTGTTGTTTAGGAAAAACAAGATAATTTCGCACGATGCGGGATTTCCTTAAAACGTGATTTTCTGAAAAATTTTGACGAAAGAAAATTCTCCTTTTGGTTCTCTTTAGATGCTACATGTTAAGACGTACACGCCACAACAATTCTTTTCGAGATACAACGTGTAGTTTTGGAGATACAAGCTAATTTTGTACTATGCGTTATTTCTTCTCGTAAAGAGTTTCCAATGCGTACGTATATGTCTTTACTCTGCAAAACTGTATTTCCTTATGAAGTGGTATTCTTACATATCCTTTCGAGAGAAAACTGTCCTGTGCCTTCTCTTTTGAGGCTACACACTTAGACATACACGCAACATGAAAGCTTTTCGACTTACAACGTGTTGTTTAGGAAAAACAAGATAATTTCGCACGATGCGGGATTTCCTTAAAACGTGATTTTCTGAAAAATTTTGACGAAAGAAAATTCTCCTTTTGGTTCTCTTTAGATGCTACATGTTAAGACGTACACGCCACAACAATTCTTTTCGAGATACAACGTGTAGTTTTGGAGATACAAGCTAATTTTGTACTATGCGTTATTTCTTCTCGTAAAGAGTTTCCAATGCGTACGTATATGTCTTTACTCTGCAAAACTGTATTTCCTTATGAAGTGGTATTCTTACATATCCTTTCGAGAGAAAACTGTCCTGTGCCTTCTCTTTTGAGGCTACACACTTAGACATACACGCAACATGAAAGCTTTTCGACTTACAACGTGTTGTTTAGGAAAAACAAGATAATTTCGCACGATGCGGGATTTCCTTAAAACGTGATTTTCTGAAAAATTTTGACGAAAGAAAATTCTCCTTTTGGTTCTCTTTAGATGCTACATGTTAAGACGTACACGCCACAACAATTCTTTTCGAGATACAACGTGTAGTTTTGGAGATACAAGCTAATTTTGTACTATGCGTTATTTCTTCTCGTAAAGAGTTTCCAATGCGTACGTATATGTCTTTACTCTGCAAAACTGTATTTCCTTATGAAGTGGTATTCTTACATATCCTTTCGAGAGAAAACTGTCCTGTGCCTTCTCTTTTGAGGCTACACACTTAGACATACACGCAACATGAAAGCTTTTCGACTTACAACGTGTTGTTTAGGAAAAACAAGATAATTTCGCACGATGCGGGATTTCCTTAAAACGTGATTTTCTGAAAAATTTTGACGAAAGAAAATTCTCCTTTTGGTTCTCTTTAGATGCTACATGTTAAGACGTACACGCCACAACAATTCTTTTCGAGATACAACGTGTAGTTTTGGAGATACAAGCTAATTTTGTACTATGCGTTATTTCTTCTCGTAAAGAGTTTCCAATGCGTACGTACATGTCTTTACTCTGCAAAACTGTATTTCCTTATGAAGTGGTATTCTTACATATCCTTTCGAGAGAAAACTGTCCTGTGCCTTCTCTTTTGAGGCTACACACTTAGACATACACGCAACATGAAAGCTTTTCGACTTACAACGTGTTGTTTAGGAAAAACAAGATAATTTCGCACGATGCGGGATTTCCTTAAAACGTGATTTTCTGAAAAATTTTGACGAAAGAAAATTCTCCTTTTGGTTCTCTTTAGATGCTACATGTTAAGACGTACACGCCACAACAATTCTTTTCGAGATACAACGTGTAGTTTTGGAGATAAAAGCTAATTTTGTACTATGCGTTATTTCTTCTCGTAAAGAGTTTCCAATGCGTACGTATATGTCTTTACTCTGCAAAACTGTATTTCCTTATGAAGTGGTATTCTTACATATCCTTTCGAGAGAAAACTGTCCTGTGCCTTCTCTTTTGAGGCTACACACTTAGACATACACGCAACATGAAAGCTTTTCGACTTACAACGTGTTGTTTAGGAAAAACAAGATAATTTCGCACGATGCGGGATTTCCTTAAAACGTGATTTTCTGAAAAATTTTGACGAAAGAAAATTCTCCTTTTGGTTCTCTTTAGATGCTACATGTTAAGACGTACACGCCACAACAATTCTTTTCGAGATACAACGTGTAGTTTTGGAGATACAAGCTAATTTTGTACTATGCGTTATGTCTTCTCGTAAAGAGTTTCCAATGCGTACGTATATGTCTTTACTCTGCAAAACTGTATTTCCTTATGAAGTGGTATTCTTACATATCCTTTCGAGAGAAAACTGTCCTGTGCCTTCTCTTTTGAGGCTACACACTTAGACGTACACGCAACATGAAAGCTTTTCGACTTACAACGTGTTGTTTAGGAAAAACAAGATAATTTCGCACGATGCGGGATTTCCTTAAAACGTGATTTTCTGAAAAATTTTGACGAAAGAAAATTCTCCTTTTGGTTCTCTTTAGATGCTACATGTTAAGACGTACACGCCACAACAATTCTTTTCGAGATACAACGTGTAGTTTTGGAGATACAAGCTAATTTTGTACTATGCGTTATTTCTTCTCGTAAAGAGTTTCCAATGCGTATGTACATGTCTTTACTCTGCAAAACTGTATTTCCTTATGAAGTGGTATTCTTACATATCCTTTCGAGAGAAAACTGTCCTGTGCCTTCTCTTTTGAGGCTACACACTTAGACATACACGCAACATGAAAGCTTTTCGACTTACAACGTGTTGTTTAGGAAAAACAAGATAATTTCGCACGATGCGGGATTTCCTTAAAACGTGATTTTCTGAAAAATTTTGACGAAAGAAAATTCTCCTTTTGGTTCTCTTTAGATGCTACATGTTAAGACGTACACGCCACAACAATTCTTTCCGAGATACAACGTGTAGTTTTGGAGATACAAGCTAATTTTGTACTATGCGTTATTTCTTCTCGTAAAGAGTTTCCAATGCGTACGTATATGTCTTTACTCTGCAAAACTGTATTTCCTTATGAAGTGGTATTCTTACATATCCTTTCGAGAGAAAACTGTCCTGTGCCTTCTCTTTTGAGGCTACACACTTAGACATACACGCAACATGAAAGCTTTTCGACTTACAACGTGTTGTTTAGGAAAAACAAGATAATTTCGCACGATGCGGGATTTCCTTAAAACGTGATTTTCTGAAAAATTTTGACGAAAGAAAATTCTCCTTTTGGTTCTCTTTAGATGCTACATGTTAAGACGTACACGCCACAACAATTCTTTTCGAGATACAACGTGTAGTTTTGGAGATACAAGCTAATTTTGTACTATGCGTTATTTCTTCTCGTAAAGAGTTTCCAATACGTACGTATTTGTCTTTACTCTCCAAAATTGTACTTCCTTATAACGGGGTATTCTACAATATTCTTTCGAGAGAAAACTGTCCTGTGCCTTCTCTTTTGAGGCTACACACTTAGACATACACGCAACATGAAAGCTTTTCGACTTACAACGTGTTGTTTAGGAAAAACAAGATAATTTCGCACGATGCGGGATTTCCTTAAAACGTGATTTTCTGAAAAATTTTGACGAAAGAAAATTCTCCTTTTGGTTCTCTTTAGATGCTACATGTTAAGACGTACACGCCACAACAATTCTTTTCGAGATACAACGTGTAGTTTTGGAGATACAAGCTAATTTTGTACGATGCGTTATTTCTTCTCGTAAAGAGTTTCCAATGCGTACGTATATGTCTTTACCCTGCAAAACTGTATTTCCTTATGAAGTGGTATTCTTACATATCCTTTCGAGAGAAAACTGTCCTGTGCCTTCTCTTTTGAGGCTACACACTTAGACATACACGCAACATGAAAGCTTTTCGACTTACAACGTGTTGTTTAGGAAAAACAAGATAATTTCGCACGATGCGGGATTTCCTTAAAACGCGATTTTCTGAAAAATTTTGACGAAAGAAAATTCTCCTTTTGGTTCTCTTTAGATGCTACATGTTAAGACGTACACGCCACAACAATTCTTTTCGAGATACAACGTGTAGTTTTGGAGATACATGCTAATTTTGTACTGTGCGTTATTTCTTCTCGTAAAGAGTTTCCAATGCGTACGTATATGTCTTTACTCTGCAAAACTGTATTTCCTTATGAAGTGGTATTCTTACATATCCTTTCGAGAGAAAACTGTCCTGTGCCTTCTCTTTTGAGGCTACACACTTAGACATACACGCAACATGAAAGCTTTTCGACTTACAACGTGTTGTTTAGGAAAAACAAGATAATTTCGCACGATGCGGGATTTCCTTAAAACGTGATTTTCTGAAAAATTTTGACGAAAGAAAATTCTCCTTTTGGTTCTCTTTAGATGCTACATGTTAAGACGTACACGCCACAACAATTCTTTTCGAGATACAACGTGTAGTTTTGGAGATACAAGCTAATTTTGTACGATGCGTTATTTCTTCTCGTAAAGAGTTTCCAATGCGTACGTATATGTCTTTACTCTGCAAAACTGTATTTCCTTATGAAGTGGTATTCTTACATATCCTTTCGAGAGAAAACTGTCCTGTGCCTTCTCTTTTGAGGCTACACACTTAGACATACACGCAACATGAAAGCTTTTCGACTTACAACGTGTTGTTTAGGAAAAACAAGATAATTTCGCACGATGCGGGATTTCCTTAAAACGCGATTTTCTGAAAAATTTTGACGAAAGAAAATTCTCCTTTTGGTTCTCTTTAGATGCTACATGTTAAGACGTACACGCCACAACAATTCTTTTCGAGATACAACGTGTAGTTTTGGAGATACAAGCTAATTTTGTACTATGCGTTATTTCTTCTCGTAAAGAGTTTCCAATGCGTACGTATATGTCTTTACTCTGCAAAACTGTATTTCCTTATGAAGTGGTATTCTTACATATCCTTTCGAGAGAAAACTGTCCTGTGCCTTCTCTTTTGAGGCTACACACTTAGACATACACGCAACATGAAAGCTTTTCGACTTACAACGTGTTGTTTAGGAAAAACAAGATAATTTCGCACGATGCGGGATTTCCTTAAAACGTGATTTTCTGAAAAATTTTGACGAAAGAAAATTCTCCTTTTGGTTCTCTTTAGATGCTACATGTTAAGACGTACACGCCACAACAATTCTTTTCGAGATACAACGTGTAGTTTTGGAGATACAAGCTAATTTTGTACTATGCGTTATTTCTTCTCGTAAAGAGTTTCCAATGCGTACGTATATGTCTTTACTCTGCAAAACTGTATTTCCTTATGAAGTGGTATTCTTACATATCCTTTCGAGAGAAAACTGTCCTGTGCCTTCTCTTTTGTGGCTACACACTTAGACATACACGCAACATGAAAGCTTTTCGACTTACAACGTGTTGTTTAGGAAAAACAAGATAATTTCGCACGATGCGGGATTTCCTTAAAACGCGATTTTCTGAAAAATTTTGACGAAAGAAAATTCTCCTTTTGGTTCTCTTTAGATGCTACATGTTAAGACGTACACGCCACAACAATTCTTTTCGAGATACAACGTGTAGTTTTGGAGATACAAGCTAATTTTTTACTATGCGTTATTGCTTCTCGTAAAGAGTTTCCAATGCGTACGTATATGTCTTTACTCTGCAAAACTGTATTTCCTTATGAAGTGGTATTCTTACATATCCTTTCGAGAGAAAACTGTCCTGTGCCTTCTCTTTTGAGGCTACACACTTAGACATACACGCAACATGAAAGCTTTTCGACTTACAACGTGTTGTTTAGGAAAAACAAGATAATTTCGCACGATGCGGGATTTCCTTAAAACGTGATTTTCTGAAAAATTTTGACGAAAGAAAATTCTCCTTTTGGTTCTCTTTAGATGCTACATGTTAAGACGTACACGCCACAACAATTCTTTTCGAGATACAACGTGTAGTTTTGGAGATACAAGCTAATTTTGTACTATGCGTTATTTCTTCTCGTAAAGAGTTTCCAATGCGTACGTATATGTCTTTACTCTGCAAAACTGTATTTCCTTATGAAGTGGTATTCTTACATATCCTTTCGAGAGAAAACTGTCCTGTGCCTTCTCTTTTGAGGCTACACACTTAGACATACACGCAACATGAAAGCTTTTCGACTTACAACGTGTTGTTTAGGAAAAACAAGATAATTTCGCACGATGCGGGATTTCCTTAAAACGTGATTTTCTGAAAAATTTTGACGAAAGAAAATTCTCCTTTTGGTTCTCTTTAGATGCTACATGTTAAGACGTACACGCCACAACAATTCTTTTCGAGATACAACGTGTAGTTTTGGAGATACAAGCTAATTTTGTACTATGCGTTATTTCTTCTCGTAAAGAGTTTCCAATGCGTACGTATATGTCTTTACTCTGCAAAACTGTATTTCCTTATGAAGTGGTATTCTTACATATCCTTTCGAGAGAAAACTGTCCTGTGCCTTCTCTTTTGAGGCTACACACTTAGACATACACGCAACATGAAAGCTTTTCGACTTACAACGTGTTGTTTAGGAAAAACAAGATAATTTCGCACGATGCGGGATTTCCTTAAAACGTGATTTTCTGAAAAATTTTGACGAAAGAAAATTCTCCTTTTGGTTCTCTTTAGATGCTACATGTTAAGACGTACACGCCACAACAATTCTTTTCGAGATACAACGTGTAGTTTTGGAGATACAAGCTAATTTTGTACTATGCGTTATTTCTTCTCGTAAAGAGTTTCCAATGCGTACGTACATGTCTTTACTCTGCAAAACTGTATTTCCTTATGAAGTGGTATTCTTACATATCCTTTCGAGAGAAAACTGTCCTGTGCCTTCTCTTTTGAGGCTACACACTTAGACATACACGCAACATGAAAGCTTTTCGACTTACAACGTGTTGTTTAGGAAAAACAAGATAATTTCGCACGATGCGGGATTTCCTTAAAACGTGATTTTCTGAAAAATTTTGACGAAAGAAAATTCTCCTTTTGGTTCTCTTTAGATGCTACATGTTAAGACGTACACGCCACAACAATTCTTTCCGAGATACAACGTGTAGTTTTGGAGATACAAGCTAATTTTGTACTATGCGTTATTTCTTCTCGTAAAGAGTTTCCAATGCGTACGTATATGTCTTTACTCTGCAAAACTGTATTTCCTTATGAAGTGGTATTCTTACATATCCTTTCGAGAGAAAACTGTCCTGTGCCTTCTCTTTTGAGGCTACACACTTAGACATACACGCAACATGAAAGCTTTTCGACTTACAACGTGTTGTTTAGGAAAAACAAGATAATTTCGCACGATGCGGGATTTCCTTAAAACGTGATTTTCTGAAAAATTTTGACGAAAGAAAATTCTCCTTTTGGTTCTCTTTAGATGCTACATGTTAAGACGTACACGCCACAACAATTCTTTTCGAGATACAACGTGTAGTTTTGGAGATACAAGCTAATTTTGTACTATGCGTTATTTCTTCTCGTAAAGAGTTTCCAATGCGTACGTATATGTCTTTACTCTGCAAAACTGTATTTCCTTATGAAGTGGTATTCTTACATATCCTTTCGAGAGAAAACTGTCCTGTGCCTTCTCTTTTGAGGCTACACACTTAGACATACACGCAACATGAAAGCTTTTCGACTTACAACGTGTTGTTTAGGAAAAACAAGATAATTTCGCACGATGCGGGATTTCCTTAAAACGTGATTTTCTGAAAAATTTTGACGAAAGAAAATTCTCCTTTTGGTTCTCTTTAGATGCTACATGTTAAGACGTACACGCCACAACAATTCTTTTCGAGATACAACGTGTAGTTTTGGAGATACAAGCTAATTTTGTACGATGCGTTATTTCTTCTCGTAAAGAGTTTCCAATGCGTACGTATATGTCTTTACTCTGCAAAACTGTATTTCCTTATGAAGTGGTATTCTTACATATCCTTTCGAGAGAAAACTGTCCTGTGCCTTCTCTTTTGAGGCTACACACTTAGACATACACGCAACATGAAAGCTTTTCGACTTACAACGTGTTGTTTAGGAAAAACAAGATAATTTCGCACGATGCGGGATTTCCTTAAAACGTGATTTTCTGAAAAATTTTGACGAAAGAAAATTCTCCTTTTGGTTCTCTTTAGATGCTACATGTTAAGACGTACACGCCACAACAATTCTTTTCGAGATACAACGTGTAGTTTTGGAGATACAAGCTAATTTTGTACTATGCGTTATTTCTTCTCGTAAAGAGTTTCCAATGCGTACGTATATGTCTTTACTCTGCAAAACTGTATTTCCTTATGAAGTGGTATTCTTACATATCCTTTCGAGAGAAAACTGTCCTGTGCCTTCTCTTTTGAGGCTACACACTTAGACATACACGCAACATGAAAGCTTTTCGACTTACAACGTGTTGTTTAGGAAAAACAAGATAATTTCGCACGATGCGGGATTTCCTTAAAACGTGATTTTCTGAAAAATTTTGACGAAAGAAAATTCTCCTTTTGGTTCTCTTTAGATGCTACATGTTAAGACGTACACGCCACAACAATTCTTTTCGAGATACAACGTGTAGTTTTGGAGATACAAGCTAATTTTGTACTATGCGTTATTTCTTCTCGTAAAGAGTTTCCAATGCGTACGTATATGTCTTTACTCTGCAAAACTGTATTTCCTTATGAAGTGGTATTCTTACATATCCTTTCGAGAGAAAACTGTCCTGTGCCTTCTCTTTTGAGGCTACACACTTAGACATACACGCAACATGAAAGCTTTTCGACTTACAACGTGTTGTTTAGGAAAAACAAGATAATTTCGCACGATGCGGGATTTCCTTAAAACGTGATTTTCTGAAAAATTTTGACGAAAGAAAATTCTCCTTTTGGTTCTCTTTAGATGCTACATGTTAAGACGTACACGCCACAACAATTCTTTTCGAGATACAACGTGTAGTTTTGGAGATACAAGCTAATTTTGTACTATGCGTTATTTCTTCTCGTAAAGAGTTTCCAATGCGTACGTATATGTCTTTACTCTGCAAAACTGTATTTCCTTATGAAGTGGTATTCTTACATATCCTTTCGAGAGAAAACTGTCCTGTGCCTTCTCTTTTGAGGCTACACACTTAGACATACACGCAACATGAAAGCTTTTCGACTTACAACGTGTTGTTTAGGAAAAACAAGATAATTTCGCACGATGCGGGATTTCCTTAAAACGTGATTTTCTGAAAAATTTTGACGAAAGAAAATTCTCCTTTTGGTTCTCTTTAGATGCTACATGTTAAGACGTACACGCCACAACAATTCTTTTCGAGATACAACGTGTAGTTTTGGAGATACAAGCTAATTTTGTACTATGCGTTATTTCTTCTCGTAAAGAGTTTCCAATGCGTACGTATATGTCTTTACTCTGCAAAACTGTATTTCCTTATGAAGTGGTATTCTTACATATCCTTTCGAGAGAAAACTGTCCTGTGCCTTCTCTTTTGAGGCTACACACTTAGACATACACGCAACATGAAAGCTTTTCGACTTACAACGTGTTGTTTAGGAAAAACAAGATAATTTCGCACGATGCGGGATTTCCTTAAAACGTGATTTTCTGAAAAATTTTGACGAAAGAAAATTCTCCTTTTGGTTCTCTTTAGATGCTACATGTTAAGACGTACACGCCACAACAATTCTTTCCGAGATACAACGTGTAGTTTTGGAGATACAAGCTAATTTTGTACTATGCGTTATTTCTTCTCGTAAAGAGTTTCCAATGCGTACGTACATGTCTTTACTCTGCAAAACTGTATTTCCTTATGAAGTGGTATTCTTACATATCCTTTCGAGAGAAAACTGTCCTGTGCCTTCTCTTTTGAGGCTACACACTTAGACATACACGCAACATGAAAGCTTTTCGACTTACAACGTGTTGTTTAGGAAAAACAAGATAATTTCGCACAATGCGGGATTTCCTTAAAACGTGATTTTCTGAAAAATTTTGACGAAAGAAAATTCTCCTTTTGGTTCTCTTTAGATGCTACATGTTAAGACGTACACGCCACAACAATTCTTTTCGAGATACAACGTGTAGTTTTGGAGATACAAGCTAATTTTGTACTATGCGTTATTTCTTCTCGTAAAGAGTTTCCAATGCGTACGTATATGTCTTTACTCTGCAAAACTGTATTTCCTTATGAAGTGGTATTCTTACATATCCTTTCGAGAGAAAACTGTCCTGTGCCTTCTCTTTTGAGGCTACACACTTAGACATACACGCAACATGAAAGCTTTTCGACTTACAACGTGTTGTTTAGGAAAAACAAGATAATTTCGCACGATGCGGGATTTCCTTAAAACGTGATTTTCTGAAAAATTTTGACGAAAGAAAATTCTCCTTTTGGTTCTCTTTAGATGCTACATGTTAAGACGTACACGCCACAACAATTCTTTTCGAGATACAACGTGTAGTTTTGGAGATAAAAGCTAATTTTGTACTATGCGTTATTTCTTCTCGTAAAGAGTTTCCAATGCGTACGTATATGTCTTTACTCTGCAAAACTGTATTTCCTTATGAAGTGGTATTCTTACATATCCTTTCGAGAGAAAACTGTCCTGTGCCTTCTCTTTTGAGGCTACACACTTAGACATACACGCAACATGAAAGCTTTTCGACTTACAACGTGTTGTTTAGGAAAAACAAGATAATTTCGCACGATGCGGGATTTCCTTAAAACGTGATTTTCTGAAAAATTTTGACGAAAGAAAATTCTCCTTTTGGTTCTCTTTAGATGCTACATGTTAAGACGTACACGCCACAACAATTCTTTTCGAGATACAACGTGTAGTTTTGGAGATAAAAGCTAATTTTGTACTATGCGTTATTTCTTCTCGTAAAGAGTTTCCAATGCGTACGTATATGTCTTTACTCTGCAAAACTGTATTTCCTTATGAAGTGGTATTCTTACATATCCTTTCGAGAGAAAACTGTCCTGTGCCTTCTCTTTTGAGGCTACACACTTAGACGTTACACGCAACATGAAAGCTTTTCGACTTACAACGTGTTGTTTAGGAAAAACAAGATAATTTCGCACGATGCGGGATTTCCTTAAAACGTGATTTTCTGAAAAATTTTGACGAAAGAAAATTCTCCTTTTGGTTCTCTTTAGATGCTACATGTTAAGACGTACACGCCACAACAATTCTTTTCGAGATACAACGTGTAGTTTTGGAGATACAAGCTAATTTTGTACTATGCGTTATGTCTTCTCGTAAAGAGTTTCAATGCGTACGTATATGTCTTTACTCTGCAAAACTGTATTTCCTTATGAAGTGGTATTCTTACATATCCTTTCGAGAGAAAACTGTCCTGTGCCTTCTCTTTTGAGGCTACACACTTAGACGTACACGCAACATGAAAGCTTTTCGACTTACAACGTGTTGTTTAGGAAAAACAAGATAATTTCGCACGATGCGGGATTTCCTTAAAACGTGATTTTCTGAAAAATTTTGACGAAAGAAAATTCTCCTTTTGGTTCTCTTTAGATGCTACATGTTAAGACGTACACGCCACAACAATTCTTTTCGAGATACAACGTGTAGTTTTGGAGATACAAGCTAATTTTGTACTATGCGTTATTTCTTCTCGTAAAGAGTTTCCAATGCGTACGTACATGTCTTTACTCTGCAAAACTGTATTTCCTTATGAAGTGGTATTCTTACATATCCTTTCGAGAGAAAACTGTCCTGTGCCTTCTCTTTTGAGGCTACACACTTAGACATACACGCAACATGAAAGCTTTTCGACTTACAACGTGTTGTTTAGGAAAAACAAGATAATTTCGCACGATGCGGGATTTCCTTAAAACGTGATTTTCTGAAAAATTTTGACGAAAGAAAATTCTCCTTTTGGTTCTCTTTAGATGCTACATGTTAAGACGTACACGCCACAACAATTCTTTTCGAGATACAACGTGTAGTTTTGGAGATACAAGCTAATTTTGTACTATGCGTTATTTCTTCTCGTAAAGAGTTTCCAATGCGTACGTATATGTCTTTACTCTGCAAAACTGTATTTCCTTATGAAGTGGTATTCTTACATATCCTTTCGAGAGAAAACTGTCCTGTGCCTTCTCTTTTGAGGCTACACACTTAGACATACACGCAACATGAAAGCTTTTCGACTTACAACGTGTTGTTTAGGAAAAACAAGATAATTTCGCACGATGCGGGATTTCCTTAAAACGTGATTTTCTGAAAAATTTTGACGAAAGAAAATTCTCCTTTTGGTTCTCTTTAGATGCTACATGTTAAGACGTACACGCCACAACAATTCTTTTCGAGATACAACGTGTAGTTTTGGAGATACAAGCTAATTTTGTACTATGCGTTATTTCTTCTCGTAAAGAGTTTCCAATAAGTACGTATTTGTCTTTACTCTCCAAAATTGTACTTCCTTATAACGGGGTATTCTACAATATTCTTTCGAGAGAAAACTGTCCTGTGCCTTCTCTTTTGAGGCTACACACTTAGACATACACGCAACATGAAAGCTTTTCGACTTACAACGTGTTGTTTAGGAAAAACAAGATAATTTCGCACGATGCGGGATTTCCTTAAAACGTGATTTTCTGAAAAATTTTGACGAAAGAAAATTCTCCTTTTGGTTCTCTTTAGATGCTACATGTTAAGACGTACACGCCACAACAATTCTTTTCGAGATACAACGTGTAGTTTTGGAGATACAAGCTAATTTTGTACTATGCGTTATTTCTTCTCGTAAAGAGTTTCCAATGCGTACGTATATGTCTTTACTCTGCAAAACTGTATTTCCTTATGAAGTGGTATTCTTACATATCCTTTCGAGAGAAAACTGTCCTGTGCCTTCTCTTTTGTGGCTACACACTTAGACATACACGCAACATGAAAGCTTTTCGACTTACAACGTGTTGTTTAGGAAAAACAAGATAATTTCGCACGATGCGGGATTTCCTTAAAACGCGATTTTCTGAAAAATTTTGACGAAAGAAAATTCTCCTTTTGGTTCTCTTTAGATGCTACATGTTAAGACGTACACGCCACAACAATTCTTTTCGAGATACAACGTGTAGTTTTGGAGATACAAGCTAATTTTGTACTATGCGTTATTTCTTCTCGTAAAGAGTTTCCAATGCGTACGTATATGTCTTTACTCTGCAAAACTGTATTTCCTTATGAAGTGGTATTCTTACATATCCTTTCGAGAGAAAACTGTCCTGTGCCTTCTCTTTTGAGGCTACACACTTAAACATACACGCAACATGAAAGCTTTTCGACTTACAACGTGTTGTTTAGGAAAAACAAGATAATTTCGCACGATGCGGGATTTCCTTAAAACGTGATTTTCTGAAAAATTTTGACGAAAGAAAATTCTCCTTTTGGTTCTCTTTAGATGCTACATGTTAAGACGTACACGCCACAACAATTCTTTTCGAGATACAACGTGTAGTTTTGGAGATACAAGCTAATTTTGTACTATGCGTTATTTCTTCTCGTAAAGAGTTTCCAATGCGTACGTATATGTCTTTACTCTGCAAAACTGTATTTCCTTATGAAGTGGTATTCTTACATATCCTTTCGAGAGAAAACTGTCCTGTGCCTTCTCTTTTGAGGCTACACACTTAGACATACACGCAACATGAAAGCTTTTCGACTTACAACGTGTTGTTTAGGAAAAACAAGATAATTTCGCACGATGCGGGATTTCCTTAAAACGTGATTTTCTGAAAAATTTTGACGAAAGAAAATTCTCCTTTTGGTTCTCTTTAGATGCTACATGTTAATACGTACACGCCACAACAATTCTTTTCGAGATACAACGTGTAGTTTTGGAGATACAAGCTAATTTTGTACTATGCGTTATTTCTTCTCGTAAAGAGTTTCCAATGCGTACGTATATGTCTTTACTCTGCAAAACTGTATTTCCTTATGAAGTGGTATTCTTACATATCCTTTCGAGAGAAAACTGTCCTGTGCCTTCTCTTTTGAGGCTACACACTTAGACATACACGCAACATGAAAGCTTTTCGACTTACAACGTGTTGTTTAGGAAAAACAAGATAATTTCGCACGATGCGGGATTTCCTTAAAACGTGATTTTCTGAAAAATTTTGACGAAAGAAAATTCTCCTTTTGGTTCTCTTTAGATGCTACATGTTAAGACGTACACGCCACAACAATTCTTTTCGAGATACAACGTGTAGTTTTGGAGATACAAGCTAATTTTGTACTATGCGTTATTTCTTCTCGTAAAGAGTTTCCAATGCGTACGTACATGTCTTTACTCTGCAAAACTGTATTTCCTTATGAAGTGGTATTCTTACATATCCTTTCGAGAGAAAACTGTCCTGTGCCTTCTCTTTTGAGGCTACACACTTAGACATACACGCAACATGAAAGCTTTTCGACTTACAACGTGTTGTTTAGGAAAAACAAGATAATTTCGCACGATGCGGGATTTCCTTAAAACGTGATTTTCTGAAAAATTTTGACGAAAGAAAATTCTCCTTTTGGTTCTCTTTAGATGCTACATGTTAAGACGTACACGCCACAACAATTCTTTCCGAGATACAACGTGTAGTTTTGGAGATACAAGCTAATTTTGTACTATGCGTTATTTCTTCTCCTAAAGAGTTTCCAATGCGTACGTATATGTCTTTACTCTGCAAAACTGTATTTCCTTATGAAGTGGTATTCTTACATATCCTTTCGAGAGAAAACTGTCCTGTGCCTTCTCTTTTGAGGCTACACACTTAGACATACACGCAACATGAAAGCTTTTCGACTTACAACGTGTTGTTTAGGAAAAACAAGATAATTTCGCACGATGCGGGATTTCCTTAAAACGTGATTTTCTGAAAAATTTTGACGAAAGAAAATTCTCCTTTTGGTTCTCTTTAGATGCTACATGTTAAGACGTACACGCCACAACAATTCTTTTCGAGATACAACGTGTAGTTTTGGAGATACAAGCTAATTTTGTACTATGCGTTATTTCTTCTCGTAAAGAGTTTCCAATGCGTACGTATATGTCTTTACTCTGCAAAACTGTATTTCCTTATGAAGTGGTATTCTTACATATCCTTTTGAGAGAAAACTGTCCTGTGCCTTCTCTTTTGAGGCTACACACTTAGACATACACGCAACATGAAAGCTTTTCGACTTACAACGTGTTGTTTAGGAAAAACAAGATAATTTCGCACGATGCGGGATTTCCTTAAAACGTGATTTTCTGAAAAATTTTGACGAAAGAAAATTCTCCTTTTGGTTCTCTTTAGATGCTACATGTTAAGACGTACACGCCACAACAATTCTTTTCGAGATACAACGTGTAGTTTTGGAGATACAAGCTAATTTTGTACGATGCGTTATTTCTTCTCGTAAAGAGTTTCCAATGCGTACGTATATGTCTTTACTCTGCAAAACTGTATTTCCTTATGAAGTGGTATTCTTACATATCCTTTCGAGAGAAAACTGTCCTGTGCCTTCTCTTTTGAGGCTACACACTTAGACATACACGCAACATGAAAGCTTTTCGACTTACAACGTGTTGTTTAGGAAAAACAAGATAATTTCGCACGATGCGGGATTTCCTTAAAACGTGATTTTCTGAAAAATTTTGACGAAAGAAAATTCTCCTTTTGGTTCTCTTTAGATGCTACATGTTAAGACGTACACGCCACAACAATTCTTTTCGAGATACAACGTGTAGTTTTGGAGATACAAGCTAATTTTGTACTATGCGTTATTTCTTCTCGTAAAGAGTTTCCAATGCGTACGTATATGTCTTTACTCTGCAAAACTGTATTTCCTTATGAAGTGGTATTCTTACATATCCTTTCGAGAGAAAACTGTCCTGTGCCTTCTCTTTTGAGGCTACACACTTAGACATACACGCAACATGAAAGCTTTTCGACTTACAACGTGTTGTTTAGGAAAAACAAGATAATTTCGCACGATGCGGGATTTCCTTAAAACGTGATTTTCTGAAAAATTTTGACGAAAGAAAATTCTCCTTTTGGTTCTCTTTAGATGCTACATGTTAAGACGTACACGCCACAACAATTCTTTTCGAGATACAACGTGTAGTTTTGGAGATACAAGCTAATTTTGTACTATGCGTTATTTCTTCTCGTAAAGAGTTTCCAATGCGTACGTATATGTCTTTACTCTGCAAAACTGTATTTCCTTATGAAGTGGTATTCTTACATATCCTTTCGAGAGAAAACTGTCCTGTGCCTTCTCTTTTGAGGCTACACACTTAGACATACACGCAACATGAAAGCTTTTCGACTTACAACGTGTTGTTTAGGAAAAACAAGATAATTTCGCACGATGCGGGATTTCCTTAAAACGTGATTTTCTGAAAAATTTTGACGAAAGAAAATTCTCCTTTTGGTTCTCTTTAGATGCTACATGTTAAGACGTACACGCCACAACAATTCTTTTCGAGATACAACGTGTAGTTTTGGAGATACAAGCTAATTTTGTACTATGCGTTATTTCTTCTCGTAAAGAGTTTCCAATGCGTACGTACATGTCTTTACTCTGCAAAACTGTATTTCCTTATGAAGTGGTATTCTTACATATCCTTTCGAGAGAAAACTGTCCTGTGCCTTCTCTTTTGAGGCTACACACTTAGACATACACGCAACATGAAAGCTTTTCGACTTACAACGTGTTGTTTAGGAAAAACAAGATAATTTCGCACGATGCGGGATTTCCTTAAAACGTGATTTTCTGAAAAATTTTGACGAAAGAAAATTCTCCTTTTGGTTCTCTTTAGATGCTACATGTTAAGACGTACACGCCACAACAATTCTTTCCGAGATACAACGTGTAGTTTTGGAGATACAAGCTAATTTTGTACTATGCGTTATTTCTTCTCGTAAAGAGTTTCCAATGCGTACGTATATGTCTTTACTCTGCAAAACTGTATTTCCTTATGAAGTGGTATTCTTACATATCCTTTCGAGAGAAAACTGTCCTGTGCCTTCTCTTTTGAGGCTACACACTTAGACATACACGCAACATGAAAGCTTTTCGACTTACAACGTGTTGTTTAGGAAAAACAAGATAATTTCGCACGATGCGGGATTTCCTTAAAACGTGATTTTCTGAAAAATTTTGACGAAAGAAAATTCTCCTTTTGGTTCTCTTTAGATGCTACATGTTAAGACGTACACGCCAAAACAATTCTTTTCGAGATACAACGTGTAGTTTTGGAGATACAAGCTAATTTTGTACTATGCGTTATTTCTTCTCGTAAAGAGTTTCCAATACGTACGTATTTGTCTTTACTCTCCAAAATTGTACTTCCTTATAACGGGGTATTCTACAATATTCGTTCGAGAGAAAACTGTCCTGTGCCTTCTCTTTTGAGGCTACACACTTAGACATACACGCAACATGAAAGCTTTTCGACTTACAACGTGTTGTTTAGGAAAAACAAGATAATTTCGCACGATGCGGGATTTCCTTAAAACGTGATTTTCTGAAAAATTTTGACGAAAGAAAATTCTCCTTTTGGTTCTCTTTAGATGCTACATGTTAAGACGTACACGCCACAACAATTCTTTTCGAGATACAACGTGTAGTTTTGGAGATACAAGCTAATTTTGTACGATGCGTTATTTCTTCTCGTAAAGAGTTTCCAATGCGTACGTATATGTCTTTACCCTGCAAAACTGTATTTCCTTATGAAGTGGTATTCTTACATATCCTTTCGAGAGAAAACTGTCCTGTGCCTTCTCTTTTGAGGCTACACACTTAGACATACACGCAACATGAAAGCTTTTCGACTTACAACGTGTTGTTTAGGAAAAACAAGATAATTTCGCACGATGCGGGATTTCCTTAAAACGCGATTTTCTGAAAAATTTTGACGAAAGAAAATTCTCCTTTTGGTTCTCTTTAGATGCTACATGTTAAGACGTACACGCCACAACAATTCTTTTTGAGATACAACGTGTAGTTTTGGAGATACAAGCTAATTTTGTACTATGCGTTATTTCTTCTCGTAAAGAGTTTCCAATGCGTACGTATATGTCTTTACTCTGCAAAACTGTATTTCCTTATGAAGTGGTATTCTTACATATCCTTTTGAGTGAAAACTGTCCTGTGCCTTCTCTTTTGAGGCTACACACTTAGACATACACGCAACATGAAAGCTTTTCGACTTACAACGTGTTGTTTAGGAAAAACAAGATAATTTCGCACGATGCGGGATTTCCTTAAAACGTGATTTTCTGAAAAATTTTGACGAAAGAAAATTCTCCTTTTGGTTCTCTTTAGATGCTACATGTTAAGACGTACACGCCACAACAATTCTTTTCGAGATACAACGTGTAGTTTTGGAGATACAAGCTAATTTTGTACTATGCGTTATTTCTTCTCGTAAAGAGTTTCCAATACGTACGTATTTGTCTTTACTCTCCAAAATTGTACTTCCTTATAACGGGGTATTCTACAATATTCTTTCGAGAGAAAACTGTCCTGTGCCTTCTCTTTTGAGGCTACACACTTAGACATACACGCAACATGAAAGCTTTTCGACTTACAACGTGTTGTTTAGGAAAAACAAGATAATTTCGCACGATGCGGGATTTCCTTAAAACGTGATTTTCTGAAAAATTTTGACGAAAGAAAATTCTCCTTTTGGTTCTCTTTAGATGCTACATGTTAAGACGTACACGCCACAACAATTCTTTTCGAGATACAACGTGTAGTTTTGGAGATACAAGCTAATTTTGTACGATGCGTTATTTCTTCTCGTAAAGAGTTTCCAATGCGTACGTATATGTCTTTACCCTGCAAAACTGTATTTCCTTATGAAGTGGTATTCTTACATATCCTTTCGAGAGAAAACTGTCCTGTGCCTTCTCTTTTGAGGCTACACACTTAGACATACACGCAACATGAAAGCTTTTCGACTTACAACGTGTTGTTTAGGAAAAACAAGATAATTTCGCACGATGCGGGATTTCCTTAAAACGCGATTTTCTGAAAAATTTCGACGAAAGAAAATTCTCCTTTTGGTTCTCTTTAGATGCTACATGTTAAGACGTACACGCCACAACAATTCTTTTCGAGATACAACGTGTAGTTTTGGAGATACATGCTAATTTTGTACTGTGCGTTATTTCTTCTCGTAAAGAGTTTCCAATGCGTACGTATATGTCTTTACTCTGCAAAACTGTATTTCCTTATGAAGTGGTATTCTTACATATCCTTTCGAGAGAAAACTGTCCTGTGCCTTCTCTTTTGAGGCTAAACACTTAGACATACACGCAACATGAAAGCTTTCGACTTACAACGTGTTGTTTAGGAAAAACAAGATAATTTCGCACGATGCGGGATTTCCTTAAAACGTGATTTTCTGAAAAATTTTGACGAAAGAAAATTCTCCTTTTGGTTCTCTTTAGATGCTACATGTTAAGACGTACACGCCACAACAATTCTTTTCGAGATACAACGTGTAGTTTTGGAGATACAAGCTAATATTGTACGATGCGTTATTTCTTCTCGTAAAGAGTTTCCAATGCGTACGTATATGTCTTTACTCTGCAAAACTGTATTTCCTTATGAAGTGGTATTCTTACATATCCTTTCGAGAGAAAACTGTCCTGTGCCTTCTCTTTTGAGGCTACACACTTAGACATACACGCAACATGAAAGCTTTTCGACTTACAACGTGTTGTTTAGGAAAAACAAGATAATTTCGCACGATGCGGGATTTCCTTAAAACGCGATTTTCTGAAAAATTTTGAGGAAAGAAAATTCTCCTTTTGGTTCTCTTTAGATGCTACATGTTAAGACGTACACGCCACAACAATTCTTTTCGAGATACAACGTGTAGTTTTGGAGATACAAGCTAATTTTGTACTATGCGTTATTTCTTCTCGTAAAGAGTTTCCAATGCGTACGTATATGTCTTTACTCTGCAAAACTGTATTTCCTTATGAAGTGGTATTCTTACATATCCTTTCGAGAGAAAACTGTCCTGTGCCTTCTCTTTTGAGGCTACACACTTAGACATACACGCAACATGAAAGCTTTTCGACTTACAACGTGTTGTTTAGGAAAAACAAGATAATTTCGCACGATGCGGGATTTCCTTAAAAAGTGATTTTCTGAAAAATTTTGACGAAAGAAAATTCTCCTTTTGGTTCTCTTTAGATGCTACATGTTAAGACGTACACGCCACAACAATTCTTTTCGAGATACAACGTGTAGTTTTGGAGATACAAGCTAATTTTGTACGATGCGTTATTTCTTCTCGTAAAGAGTTTCCAATGCGTACGTATATGTCTTTACACTGCAAAACTGTATTTCCTTATGAAGTGGTATTCTTACATATCCTTTCGAGAGAAAACTGTCCTGTGCCTTCTCTTTTGAGGCTACACACTTAGACATACACGCAACATGAAAGCTTTTCGACTTACAACGTGTTGTTTAGGAAAAACAAGATAATTTCGCACGATGCGGGATTACCTTAAAACGCGATTTTCTGAAAAATTTTGACGAAAGAAAATTCTCCTTTTGGTTCTCTTTAGATGCTACATGTTAAGACGTACACGCCACAACAATTCTTTTCGAGATACAACGTGTAGTTTTGGAGATACAAGCTAATTTTGTACTATGCGTTATTTCTTCTCGTAAAGAGTTTCCAATGCGTACGTATATGTCTTTACTCTGCAAAACTGTATTTCCTTATGAAGTGGTATTCTTACATATCCTTTCGAGAGAAAACTGTCCTGTGCCTTCTCTTTTGAGGCTACACACTTAGACATACACGCAACATGAAAGCTTTTCGACTTACAACGTGTTGTTTAGGAAAAACAAGATAATTTCGCACGATGCGGGATTTCCTTAAAACGTGATTTTCTGAAAAATTTTGACGAAAGAAAATTCTCCTTTTGGTTCTCTTTAGATGCTACATGTTAAGACGTACACGCCACAACAATTCTTTTCGAGATACAACGTGTAGTTTTGGAGATACAAGCTAATTTTGTACGATGCGTTATTTCTTCTCGTAAAGAGTTTCCAATGCGTACGTATATGTCTTTACTCTGCAAAACTGTATTTCCTTATGAAGTGGTATTCTTACATATCCTTTCGAGAGAAAACTGTCCTGTGCCTTCTCTTTTGAGGCTACACACTTAGACATACACGCAACATGAAAGCTTTTCGACTTACAACGTGTTGTTTAGGAAAAACAAGATAATTTCGCACGATGCGGGATTTCCTTAAAACGTGATTTTCTGAAAAATTTTGACGAAAGAAAATTCTCCTTTTGGTTCTCTTTAGATGCTACATGTTAAGACGTACACGCCAAAACAATTCTTTTCGAGATACAACGTGTAGTTTTGGAGATACAAGCTAATTTTGTACGATGCGTTATTTCTTCTCGTAAAGAGTTGCCAATGCGTACGTATATGTCTTTACTCTGCAAAACTGTATTTCCTTATGAAGTGGTATTCTTACATATCCTTTCGAGAGAAAACTGTCCTGTGCCTTCTCTTTTGAGGCTACACACTTAGACATACACGCAACATGAAAGCTTTTCGACTTACAACGTGTTGTTTAGGAAAAACAAGATAATTTCGCACGATGCGGGATTTCCTTAAAACGTGATTTTCTGAAAAATTTTGACGAAAGAAAATTCTCCTTTTGGTTCTCTTTAGATGCTACATGTTAAGACGTACACGCCACAACAATTCTTTTCGAGATACAACGTGTAGTTTTGGAGATACAAGCTAATTTTGTACGATGCGTTATTTCTTCTCGTAAAGAGTTTCCAATGCGTACGTATATGTCTTTACTCTGCAAAACTGTATTTCCTTATGAAGTGGTATTCTTACATATCCTTTCGAGAGAAAACTGTCCTGTGCCTTCTCTTTTGAGGCTACACACTTAGACATACACGCAACATGAAAGCTTTTCGACTTACAACGTGTTGTTTAGGAAAAACAAGATAATTTCGCACGATGCGGGATTTCCTTAAAACGTGATTTTCTGAAAAATTTTGACGAAAGAAAATTCTCCTTTTGGTTCTCTTTAGATGCTACATGTTAAGACGTACACGCCACAACAATTCTTTTCGAGATACAACGTGTAGTTTTGGAGATACAAGCTAATTTTGTACGATGCGTTATTTCTTCTCGTAAAGAGTTTCCAATGCGTACGTGTATGTCTTTACTCTGCAAAACTGTATTTCCTTATGAAGTGGTATTCTTACGTATCCTTTCGAGAGAAAACTGTCCTGTGCCTTCTCTTTTGAGGCTACACACTTAGACATGCACGCAACATGAAAGCTTTTCGACTTACAACGTGTTGTTTAGGAAAAACAAGATAATTTCGCACGATGCGGGATTTCCTTAAAACGTGATTTTCTGAAAAATTTTGACGAAAGAAAATTCTCCTTTTGGTTCTCTTTAGATGCTACATGTTAAGACGTACACGCCACAACAATTCTTTTCGAGATACAACGTGTAGTTTTGGAGATACAAGCTAATTTTGTACGATGCGTTATTTCTTCTCGTAAAGAGTTTCCAATGCGTACGTATATGTCTTTACTCTGCAAAACTGTATTTCCTTATGAAGTGGTATTCTTACATATCCTTTCGAGAGAAAACTGTCCTGTGCCTTCTCTTTTGAGGCTACACACTTAGACATACACGCAACATGAAAGCTTTTCGACTTACAACGTGTTGTTTAGGAAAAACAAGATAATTTCGCACGATGCGGGATTTCCTTACAACGTGATTTTCTGAAAAATTTTGACAAAAGAAAATTCTCCTTTTGGTTCTCTTTAATGCTACATGTTAAGACGTACACGCCACAACAATTCTTTTCGAGATACAACGTGTAGTTTTGGAGATACAAGCTAATTTTGTACGATGCGTTATTTCTTCTCGTAAAGAGTTTCCAATGCGTACGTATATGTCTTTACTCTGCAAAACTGTATTTCCTTATGAAGTGGTATTCTTACATATCCTTTCGAGAGAAAACTGTCCTGTGCCTTCTCTTTTGAGGCTACACACTTAGACATACACGCAACATGAAAGCTTTTCGACTTACAACGTGTTGTTTAGGAAAAACAAGATAATTTCGCACGATGCGGGATTTCCTTAAAACGTGATTTTCTGAAAAATTTTGACAAAAGAAAATTCTCCTTTTGGTTCTCTTTAGATGCTACATGTTTAGACGTACACGCCACAACAATTCTTTTCGAGATACAACGTGTAGTTTTGGAGATACAAGCTAATTTTGTACGATGCGTTATTTCTTCTCGTAAAGAGTTTCCAATGCGTACGTATATGTCTTTACTCTGCAAAACTGTATTTCCTTATGAAGTGGTATTCTTACATATCCTTTCGAGAGAAAACTGTCCTGTGCCTTCTCTTTTGAGGCTACACACTTAGACGTACACGCAACATGAAAGCTTTTCGACTTACAACGTGTTGTTTAGGAAAAACAAGATAATTTCGCACGATGCGGGATTTCCTTAAAACGTGATTTTCTGAAAAATATTGACGAAAGAAAATTCTCCTTTTGGTTCTCTTTAGATGCTACATGTTTAGACGTACACGCCACAACAATTCTTTTCGAGATACAACGTGTAGTTTTGGAGATACAAGCTAATTTTGTACGATGCGTTATTTCTTCTCGTAAAGAGTTTCCAATGCGTACGTATATGTCTTTACTCTGCAAAACTGTATTTCCTTATGAAGTGGTATTCTTACATATCCTTTCGAGAGAAAACTGTCCTGTGCCTTCTCTTTTGAGGCTACACACTTAGACATACACGCAACATGAAAGCTTTTCGACTTACAACGTGTTGTTTAGGAAAAACAAGATAATTTCGCACGATGCGGGATTTCCTTAAAACGTGATTTTCTGAAAAATTTTGACGAAAGAAAATTCTCCTTTTGGTTCTCTTTAGATGCTACATGTTAAGACGTACACGCCACAACAATTCTTTTCGAGATACAACGTGTAGTTTTGGCGATACAAGCTAACTTTGTACGATGCGTTATTTCTTCTCGTAAAGGGTTTCCAATGCGTACGTATATGTCTTTACGCTGCAAAACTGTATTTCCTTATGAAGTGGTATTCTTACATATCCTTTCGAGAGAAAACTGTCCTGTGCCTTCTCTTTTGAGGCTACACACTTAGACATACACGCAACATGAAAGCTTTTCGACTTACAACGTGTTGTTTAGGAAAAACAAGATAATTTCGCACGATGCGGGATTTCCTTAAAACGTGATTTTCTGAAAAATTTTGACGAAAGAAAATTCTCCTTTTGGCTCTCTTTAGATGCTACATGTTAAGACGTACACGCCACAACAATTCTTTTCGAGATACAACGTGTAGTTTTGGAGATACAAGCTAACTTTGTACGATGCGTTATTTCTTCTCGTAAAGAGTTTCCAATGCGTACGTATATGTCTTTACGCTGCAAAACTGTATTTCCTTATGAAGTGGTATTCTTACATATCCTTTCGAGAGAAAACTGTCCTGTGCCTTCTCTTTTGAGGCTACACACTTAGACATACACGCAACATGAAAGCTTTTCGACTTACAACGTGTTGTTTAGGAAAAACAAGATAATTTCGCACGATGCGGGATTTCCTTAAAACGTGATATTCTGAAAAATTTTGACGAAAGAAAATTCTCCTTTTGGCTCTCTTTAGATGCTACATGTTAAGACGTACACGCCACAACAATTCTTTTCGAGATACAACGTGTAGTTTTGGAGATACAAGCTAATTTTTACGATGCGTTATTTCTTCTCGTAAAGAGTTTCCAATGCGTACGTATATGTCTTTACTCTGCAAAACTGTATTTCCTTATGAAGTGGTATTCTTACATATCCTTTCGAGAGAAAACTGTCCTGTGCCTTCTCTTTTGAGGCTACACACTTAGACATACACGCAACATGAAAGCTTTTCGACTTACAACGTGTTGTTTAGGAAAAACAAGATAATTTCGCACGATGCGGGATTTCCTTAAAACGTGATTTTCTGAAAAATTTTGACAAAAGAAAATTCTCCTTTTGGTTCTCTTTAGATGCTACATGTTTAGACGTACACGCCACAACAATTCTTTTCGAGATACAACGTGTAGTTTTGGAGATACAAGCTAATTTTGTACGATGCGTTATTTCTTCTCGTAAAGAGTTTCCAATGCGTACGTATATGTCTTTACTCTGCAAAACTGTATTTCCTTATGAAGTGGTATTCTTACATATCCTTTCGAGAGAAAACTGTCCTGTGCCTTCTCTTTTGAGGCTACACACTTAGACGTACACGCAACATGAAAGCTTTTCGACTTACAACGTGTTGTTTAGGAAAAACAAGATAATTTCGCACGATGCGGGATTTCCTTAAAACGTGATTTTCTGAAAAATATTGACGAAAGAAAATTCTCCTTTTGGTTCTCTTTAGATGCTACATGTTTAGACGTACACGCCACAACAATTCTTTTCGAGATACAACGTGTAGTTTTGGAGATACAAGCTAATTTTGTACGATGCGTTATTTCTTCTCGTAAAGAGTTTCCAATGCGTACGTATATGTCTTTACTCTGCAAAACTGTATTTCCTTATGAAGTGGTATTCTTACATATCCTTTCGAGAGAAAACTGTCCTGTGCCTTCTCTTTTGAGGCTACACACTTAGACATACACGCAACATGAAAGCTTTTCGACTTACAACGTGTTGTTTAGGAAAAACAAGATAATTTCGCACGATGCGGGATTTCCTTAAAACGTGATTTTCTGAAAAATTTTGACGAAAGAAAATTCTCCTTTTGGTTCTCTTTAGATGCTACATGTTAAGACGTACACGCCACAACAATTCTTTTCGAGATACAACGTGTAGTTTTGGAGATACAAGCTAATTTTGTACGATGCGTTATTTCTTCTCGTAAAGGGTTTCCAATGCGTACGTATATGTCTTTACGCTGCAAAACTGTATTTCCTTATGAATTGGTATTCTTACATATCCTTTCGAGAGAAAACTGTCCTGTGCCTTCTCTTTTGAGGCTACACACTTAGACATACACGCAACATGAAAGCTTTTCGACTTACAACGTGTTGTTTAGGAAAAACAAGATAATTTCGCACGATGCGGGATTTTCTTAAAACGTGATTTTCTGAAAAATTTTGACGAAAGAAAATTCTCCTTTTGGCTCTCTTTAGATGCTACATGTTAAGACGTACACGCCACAACAATTCTTTTCGAGATACAACGTGTAGTTTTGGAGATACAAGCTAACTTTGTACGATGCGTTATTTCTTCTCGTAAAGAGTTTCCAATGCGTACGTATATGTCTTTACGCTGCAAAACTGTATTTCCTTATGAAGTGGTATTCTTACATATCCTTTCGAGAGAAAACTGTCCTGTGCCTTCTCTTTTGAGGCTACACACTTAGACATACACGCAACATGAAAGCTTTTCGACTTACAACGTGTTGTTTAGGAAAAACAAGATAATTTCGCACGATGCGGGATTTCCTTAAAACGTGATATTCTGAAAAATTTTGACGAAAGAAAATTCTCCTTTTGGCTCTCTTTAGATGCTACATGTTAAGACGTACACGCCACAACAATTCTTTTCGAGATACAACGTGTAGTTTTGGAGATACAAGCTAATTTTGTACGATGCGTTATTTCTTCTCGTAAAGAGTTTCCAATGCGTACGTATATGTCTTTACTCTGCAAAACTGTATTTCCTTATGAAGTGGTATTCTTACATATCCTTTCGAGAGAAAACTGTCCTGTGCCTTCTCTTTTGAGGCTACACACTTAGACATACACGCAACATGAAAGCTTTTCGACTTACAACGTGTTGTTTAGGAAAAACAAGATAATTTCGCACGATGCGGGATTTCCTTAAAACGTGATATTCTGAAAAATTTTGACGAAAGAAAATTCTCCTTTTGGTTCTCTTTAGATGCTACATGTTAAGACGTACACGCCACAACAATTCTTTTCGAGATACAACGTGTAGTTTTGGAGATACAAGCTAATTTTGTACGATGCGTTATTTCTTCTCGTAAAGAGTTTCCAATGCGTACGTGTATGTCTTTACTCTGCAAAACTGTATTTCCTTATGAAGTGGTATTCTTACGTATCCTTTCGAGAGAAAACTGTCCTGTGCCTTCTCTTTTGAGGCTACACACTTAGACATACACGCAACATGAAAGCTTTTCGACTTACAACGTGTTGTTTAGGAAAAACAAGATAATTTCGCACGATGCGGGATTTCCTTAAAACGTGATTTTCTGAAAAATTTTGACGAAAGAAAATTCTCCTTTTGGTTCTCTTTAGATGCTACATGTTAAGACGTACACGCCACAACAATTCTTTTCGAGATACAACGTGTAGTTTTGGAGATACAAGCTAATTTTGTACGATGCGTTATTTCTTCTCGTAAAGAGTTTCCAATGCGTACGTATATGTCTTTACGCTGCAAAACTGTATTTCCTTATGAAGTGGTATTCTTACATATCCTTTCGAGAGAAAACTGTCCTGTGCCTTCTCTTTTGAGGCTACACACTTAGACATACACGCAACATGAAAGCTTTTCGACTTACAACGTGTTGTTTAGGAAAAACAAGATAATTTCGCACGATGCGGGATTTCCTTAAAACGTGATTTTCTGAAAAATTTTGACGAAAGAAAATTCTCCTTTTGGTTCTCTTTAGATGCTACATGTTAAGACGTACACGCCACAACAATTCTTTTCGAGATACAACGTGTAGTTTTGGAGATACAAGCTAATTTTGTACGATGCGTTATTTCTTCTCGTAAAGGGTTTCCAATGCGTACGTATATGTCTTTACGCTGCAAAACTGTATTTCCTTATGAAGTGGTATTCTTACATATCCTTTCGAGAGAAAACTGTCCTGTGCCTTCTCTTTTGAGGCTACACACTTAGACATACACGCAACATGAAAGCTTTTCGACTTACAACGTGTTGTTTAGGAAAAAAAAGATAATTTCGCACGATGCGGGATTTCCTTAAAACGTGATTTTCTGAAAAATTTTGACGAAAGAAAATTCTCCTTTTGGCTCTCTTTAGATGCTACATGTTAAGACGTACACGCCACAACAATTCTTTTCGAGATACAACGTGTAGTTTTGGAGATACAATCTAATTTTGTACGATGCGTTATTTCTTCTCGTAAAGAGTTTCCAATGCGTACGTATATGTCTTTACGCTGCAAAACTGTATTTCCTTATGAAGTGGTATTCTTAAATATCCTTTCGAGAGAAAACTGTCCTGTGCCTTCTCTTTTGAGGCTACACACTTAGACATACACGCAACATGAAAGCTTTTCGACTTACAACGTGTTGTTTAGGAAAAACAAGATAATTTCGCACGATGCGGGATTTCCTTAAAACGTGATATTCTGAAAAATTTTGACGAAAGAAAATTCTCCTTTTGGCTCTCTTTAGATGCTACATGTTAAGACGTACACGCCACAACAATTCTTTTCGAGATACAACGTGTAGTTTTGGAGATACAAGCTAATTTTGTACGATGCGTTATTTCTTCTCGTAAAGAGTTTCCAATGCGTACGTATATGTCTTTACTCTGCAAAACTGTATTTCCTTATGAAGTGGTATTCTTACATATCCTTTCGAGAGAAAACTGTCCTGTGCCTTCTCTTTTGAGGCTACACACTTAGACATACACGCAACATGAAAGCTTTTCGACTTACAACGTGTTGTTTAGGAAAAACAAGATAATTTCGCACGATGCGGGATTTCCTTAAAACGTGATTTTCTGAAAAATTTTGACGAAAGAAAATTCTCCTTTTGGTTCTCTTTAGATGCTACATGTTAAGACGTACACGCCACAACAATTCTTTTCGAGATACAACGTGTAGTTTTGGAGATACAAGCTAATTTTGTACGATGCGTTATTTCTTCTCGTAAAGGGTTTCCAATGCGTACGTATATGTCTTTACGCTGCAAAACTGTATTTCCTTATGAATTGGTATTCTTACATATCCTTTCGAGAGAAAACTGTCCTGTGCCTTCTCTTTTGAGGCTACACACTTAGACATACACGCAACATGAAAGCTTTTCGACTTACAACGTGTTGTTTAGGAAAAACAAGATAATTTCGCACGATGCGGGATTTTCTTAAAACGTGATTTTCTGAAAAATTTTGACGAAAGAAAATTCTCCTTTTGGCTCTCTTTAGATGCTACATGTTAAGACGTACACGCCACAACAATTCTTTTCGAGATACAACGTGTAGTTTTGGAGATACAAGCTAACTTTGTACGATGCGTTATTTCTTCTCGTAAAGAGTTTCCAATGCGTACGTATATGTCTTTACGCTGCAAAACTGTATTTCCTTATGAAGTGGTATTCTTACATATCCTTTCGAGAGAAAACTGTCCTGTGCCTTCTCTTTTGAGGCTACACACTTAGACATACACGCAACATGAAAGCTTTTCGACTTACAACGTGTTGTTTAGGAAAAACAAGATAATTTCGCACGATGCGGGATTTCCTTAAAACGTGATATTCTGAAAAATTTTGACGAAAGAAAATTCTCCTTTTGGCTCTCTTTAGATGCTACATGTTAAGACGTACACGCCACAACAATTCTTTTCGAGATACAACGTGTAGTTTTGGAGATACAAGCTAATTTTGTACGATGCGTTATTTCTTCTCGTAAAGAGTTTCCAATGCGTACGTATATGTCTTTACTCTGCAAAACTGTATTTCCTTATGAAGTGGTATTCTTACATATCCTTTCGAGAGAAAACTGTCCTGTGCCTTCTCTTTTGAGGCTACACACTTAGACATACACGCAACATGAAAGCTTTTCGACTTACAACGTGTTGTTTAGGAAAAACAAGATAATTTCGCACGATGCGGGATTTCCTTAAAACGTGATATTCTGAAAAATTTTGACGAAAGAAAATTCTCCTTTTGGTTCTCTTTAGATGCTACATGTTAAGACGTACACGCCACAACAATTCTTTTCGAGATACAACGTGTAGTTTTGGAGATACAAGCTAATTTTGTACGATGCGTTATTTCTTCTCGTAAAGAGTTTCCAATGCGTACGTATATGTCTTTACTCTGCAAAACTGTATTTCCTTATGAAGTGGTATTCTTACATATCCTTTCGAGAGAAAACTGTCCTGTGCCTTCTCTTTTGAGGCTACACACTTAGACATACACGCAACATGAAAGCTTTTCGACTTACAACGTGTTGTTTAGGAAAAACAAGATAATTTCGCACGATGCGGGATTTCCTTAAAACGTGATTTTCTGAAAAATTTTGACGAAAGAAAATTCTCCTTTTGGTTCTCTTTAGATGCTACATGTTAAGACGTACACGCCACAACAATTCTTTTCGAGATACAACGTGTAGTTTTGGAGATACAAGCTAATTTTGTACGATGCGTTATTTCTTCTCGTAAAGAGTTTCCAATGCGTACGTATATGTCTTTACGCTGCAAAACTGTATTTCCTTATGAAGTGGTATTCTTACATATCCTTTCGAGAGAAAACTGTCCTGTGCCTTCTCTTTTGAGGCTACACACTTAGACATACACGCAACATGAAAGCTTTTCGACTTACAACGTGTTGTTTAGGAAAAACAAGATAATTTCGCACGATGCGGGATTTCCTTAAAACGTGATTTTCTGAAAAATTTTGACGAAAGAAAATTCTCCTTTTGGTTCTCTTTAGATGCTACATGTTAAGACGTACACGCCACAACAATTCTTTTCGAGATACAACGTGTAGTTTTGGAGATACAAGCTAATTTTGTACGATGCGTTATTTCTTCTCGTAAAGGGTTTCCAATGCGTACGTATATGTCTTTACGCTGCAAAACTGTATTTCCTTATGAAGTGGTATTCTTACATATCCTTTCGAGAGAAAACTGTCCTGTGCCTTCTCTTTTGAGGCTACACACTTAGACATACACGCAACATGAAAGCTTTTCGACTTACAACGTGTTGTTTAGGAAAAAAAAGATAATTTCGCACGATGCGGGATTTCCTTAAAACGTGATTTTCTGAAAAATTTTGACGAAAGAAAATTCTCCTTTTGGCTCTCTTTAGATGCTACATGTTAAGACGTACACGCCACAACAATTCTTTTCGAGATACAACGTGTAGTTTTGGAGATACAATCTAATTTTGTACGATGCGTTATTTCTTCTCGTAAAGAGTTTCCAATGCGTACGTATATGTCTTTACGCTGCAAAACTGTATTTCCTTATGAAGTGGTATTCTTAAATATCCTTTCGAGAGAAAACTGTCCTGTGCCTTCTCTTTTGAGGCTACACACTTAGACATACACGCAACATGAAAGCTTTTCGACTTACAACGTGTTGTTTAGGAAAAACAAGATAATTTCGCACGATGCGGGATTTCCTTAAAACGTGATATTCTGAAAAATTTTGACGAAAGAAAATTCTCCTTTTGGCTCTCTTTAGATGCTACATGTTAAGACGTACACGCCACAACAATTCTTTTCGAGATACAACGTGTAGTTTTGGAGATACAAGCTAATTTTGTACGATGCGTTATTTCTTCTCGTAAAGAGTTTCCAATGCGTACGTATATGTCTTTACTCTGCAAAACTGTATTTCCTTATGAAGTGGTATTCTTACATATCCTTTCGAGAGAAAACTGTCCTGTGCCTTCTCTTTTGAGGCTACACACTTAGACATACACGCAACATGAAAGCTTTTCGACTTACAACGTGTTGTTTAGGAAAAACAAGATAATTTCGCACGATGCGGGATTTCCTTAAAACGTGATTTTCTGAAAAATTTTGACGAAAGAAAATTCTCCTTTTGGTTCTCTTTAGATGCTACATGTTAAGACGTACACGCCACAACAATTCTTTTCGAGATACAACGTGTAGTTTTGGAGATACAAGCTAATTTTGTACGATGCGTTATTTCTTCTCGTAAAGAGTTTCCAATGCGTACGTGTATGTCTTTACTCTGCAAAACTGTATTTCCTTATGAAGTGGTATTCTTACGTATCCTTTCGAGAGAAAACTGTCCTGTGCCTTCTCTTTTGAGGCTACACACTTAGACATACACGCAACATGAAAGCTTTTCGACTTACAACGTGTTGTTTAGGAAAAACAAGATAATTTCGCACGATGCGGGATTTCCTTAAAACGTGATTTTCTGAAAAATTTTGACGAAAGAAAATTCTCCTTTTGGTTCTCTTTAGATGCTACATGTTAAGACGTACACGCCACAACAATTCTTTTCGAGATACAACGTGTAGTTTTGGAGATACAAGCTAATTTTGTACGATGCGTTATTTCTTCTCGTAAAGAGTTTCCAATGCGTACGTATATGTCTTTACTCTGCAAAACTGTATTTCCTTATGAAGTGGTATTCTTACATATCCTTTCGAGAGAAAACTGTCCTGTGCCTTCTCTTTTGAGGCTACACACTTAGACATACACGCAACATGAAAGCTTTTCGACTTACAACGTGTTGTTTAGGAAAAACAAGATAATTTCGCACGATGCGGGATTTCCTTAAAACGTGATTTTCTGAAAAATTTTGACAAAAGAAAATTCTCCTTTTGGTTCTCTTTAATGCTACATGTTAAGACGTACACGCCACAACAATTCTTTTCGAGATACAACGTGTAGTTTTGGAGATACAAGCTAATTTTGTACGATGCGTTATTTCTTCTCGTAAAGAGTTTCCAATGCGTACGTATATGTCTTTACTCTGCAAAACTGTATTTCCTTATGAAGTGGTATTCTTACATATCCTTTCGAGAGAAAACTGTCCTGTGCCTTCTCTTTTGAGGCTACACACTTAGACATACACGCAACATGAAAGCTTTTCGACTTACAACGTGTTGTTTAGGAAAAACAAGATAATTTCGCACGATGCGGGATTTCCTTAAAACGTGATTTTCTGAAAAATTTTGACGAAAGAAAATTCTCCTTTTGGTTCTCTTTAGATGCTACATGTTTAGACGTACACGCCACAACAATTCTTTTCGAGATACAACGTGTAGTTTTGGAGATACAAGCTAATTTTGTACGATGCGTTATTTCTTCTCGTAAAGAGTTTCCAATGCGTACGTATATGTCTTTACTCTGCAAAACTGTATTTCCTTATGAAGTGGTATTCTTACATATCCTTTCGAGAGAAAACTGTCCTGTGCCTTCTCTTTTGAGGCTACACACTTAGACGTACACGCAACATGAAAGCTTTTCGACTTACAACGTGTTGTTTAGGAAAAACAAGATAATTTCGCACGATGCGGGATTTCCTTAAAACGTGATTTTCTGAAAAATTTTGACGAAAGAAAATTCTCCTTTTGGTTCTCTTTAGATGCTACATGTTTAGACGTACACGCCACAACAATTCTTTTCGAGATACAACGTGTAGTTTTGGAGATACAAGCTAATTTTGTACGATGCGTTATTTCTTCTCGTAAAGAGTTTCCAATGCGTACGTATATGTCTTTACTCTGCAAAACTGTATTTCCTTATGAAGTGGTATTCTTACATATCCTTTCGAGAGAAAACTGTCCTGTGCCTTCTCTTTTGAGGCTACACACTTAGACATACACGCAACATGAAAGCTTTTCGACTTACAACGTGTTGTTTAGGAAAAACAAGATAATTTCGCACGATGCGGGATTTCCTTAAAACGTGATTTTCTGAAAAATTTTGACGAAAGAAAATTCTCCTTTTGGTTCTCTTTAGATGCTACATGTTAAGACGTACACGCCACAACAATTCTTTTCGAGATACAACGTGTAGTTTTGGCGATACAAGCTAACTTTGTACGATGCGTTATTTCTTCTCGTAAAGGGTTTCCAATGCGTACGTATATGTCTTTACGCTGCAAAACTGTATTTCCTTATGAAGTGGTATTCTTACATATCCTTTCGAGAGAAAACTGTCCTGTGCCTTCTCTTTTGAGGCTACACACTTAGACATACACGCAACATGAAAGCTTTTCGACTTACAACGTGTTGTTTAGGAAAAACAAGATAATTTCGCACGATGCGGGATTTCCTTAAAACGTGATTTTCTGAAAAATTTTGACGAAAGAAAATTCTCCTTTTGGCTCTCTTTAGATGCTACATGTTAAGACGTACACGCCACAACAATTCTTTTCGAGACACAACGTGTAGTTTTGGAGATACAAGCTAACTTTGTACGATGCGTTATTTCTTCTCGTAAAGAGTTTCCAATGCGTACGTATATGTCTTTACGCTGCAAAACTGTATTTCCTTATGAAGTGGTATTCTTACATATCCTTTCGAGAGAAAACTGTCCTGTGCCTTCTCTTTTGAGGCTACACACTTAGACATACACGCAACATGAAAGCTTTTCGACTTACAACGTGTTGTTTAGGAAAAACAAGATAATTTCGCACGATGCGGGATTTCCTTAAAACGTGATATTCTGAAAAATTTTGACGAAAGAAAATTCTCCTTTTGGCTCTCTTTAGATGCTACATGTTAAGACGTACACGCCACAACAATTCTTTTCGAGATACAACGTGTAGTTTTGGAGATACAAGCTAATTTTTACGATGCGTTATTTCTTCTCGTAAAGAGTTTCCAATGCGTACGTATATGTCTTTACTCTGCAAAACTGTATTTCCTTATGAAGTGGTATTCTTACATATCCTTTCGAGAGAAAACTGTCCTGTGCCTTCTCTTTTGAGGCTACACACTTAGACATACACGCAACATGAAAGCTTTTCGACTTACAACGTGTTGTTTAGGAAAAACAAGATAATTTCGCACGATGCGGGATTTCCTTAAAACGTGATTTTCTGAAAAATTTTGACAAAAGAAAATTCTCCTTTTGGTTCTCTTTAGATGCTACATGTTTAGACGTACACGCCACAACAATTCTTTTCGAGATACAACGTGTAGTTTTGGAGATACAAGCTAATTTTGTACGATGCGTTATTTCTTCTCGTAAAGAGTTTCCAATGCGTACGTATATGTCTTTACTCTGCAAAACTGTATTTCCTTATGAAGTGGTATTCTTACATATCCTTTCGAGAGAAAACTGTCCTGTGCCTTCTCTTTTGAGGCTACACACTTAGACGTACACGCAACATGAAAGCTTTTCGACTTACAACGTGTTGTTTAGGAAAAACAAGATAATTTCGCACGATGCGGGATTTCCTTAAAACGTGATTTTCTGAAAAATATTGACGAAAGAAAATTCTCCTTTTGGTTCTCTTTAGATGCTACATGTTTAGACGTACACGCCACAACAATTCTTTTCGAGATACAACGTGTAGTTTTGGAGATACAAGCTAATTTTGTACGATGCGTTATTTCTTCTCGTAAAGAGTTTCCAATGCGTACGTATATGTCTTTACTCTGCAAAACTGTATTTCCTTATGAAGTGGTATTCTTACATATCCTTTCGAGAGAAAACTGTCCTGTGCCTTCTCTTTTGAGGCTACACACTTAGACATACACGCAACATGAAAGCTTTTCGACTTACAACGTGTTGTTTAGGAAAAACAAGATAATTTCGCACGATGCGGGATTTCCTTAAAACGTGATTTTCTGAAAAATTTTGACGAAAGAAAATTCTCCTTTTGGTTCTCTTTAGATGCTACATGTTAAGACGTACACGCCACAACAATTCTTTTCGAGATACAACGTGTAGTTTTGGAGATACAAGCTAATTTTGTACGATGCGTTATTTCTTCTCGTAAAGGGTTTCCAATGCGTACGTATATGTCTTTACGCTGCAAAACTGTATTTCCTTATGAAGTGGTATTCTTACATATCCTTTCGAGAGAAAACTGTCCTGTGCCTTCTCTTTTGAGGCTACACACTTAGACATACACGCAACATGAAAGCTTTTCGACTTACAACGTGTTGTTTAGGAAAAACAAGATAATTTCGCACGATGCGGGATTTCCTTAAAACGTGATTTTCTGAAAAATTTTGACGAAAGAAAATTCTCCTTTTGGCTCTCTTTAGATGCTACATGTTAAGACGTACACGCCACAACAATTCTTTTCGAGATACAACGTGTAGTTTTGGAGATACAAGCTAACTTTGTACGATGCGTTATTTCTTCTCGTAAAGAGTTTCCAATGCGTACGTATATGTCTTTACGCTGCAAAACTGTATTTCCTTATGAAGTGGTATTCTTACATATCCTTTCGAGAGAAAACTGTCCTGTGCCTTCTCTTTTGAGGCTACACACTTAGACATACACGCAACATGAAAGCTTTTCGACTTACAACGTGTTGTTTAGGAAAAACAAGATAATTTCGCACGATGCGGGATTTCCTTAAAACGTGATATTCTGAAAAATTTTGACGAAAGAAAATTCTCCTTTTGGCTCTCTTTAGATGCTACATGTTAAGACGTACACGCCACAACAATTCTTTTCGAGATACAACGTGTAGTTTTGGAGATACAAGCTAATTTTGTACGATGCGTTATTTCTTCTCGTAAAGAGTTTCCAATGCGTACGTATATGTCTTTACTCTGCAAAACTGTATTTCCTTATGAAGTGGTATTCTTACATATCCTTTCGAGAGAAAACTGTCCTGTGCCTTCTCTTTTGAGGCTACACACTTAGACATACACGCAACATGAAAGCTTTTCGACTTACAACGTGTTGTTTAGGAAAAACAAGATAATTTCGCACGATGCGGGATTTCCTTAAAACGTGATATTCTGAAAAATTTTGACGAAAGAAAATTCTCCTTTTGGTTCTCTTTAGATGCTACATGTTAAGACGTACACGCCACAACAATTCTTTTCGAGATACAACGTGTAGTTTTGGAGATACAAGCTAATTTTGTACGATGCGTTATTTCTTCTCGTAAAGAGTTTCCAATGCGTACGTATATGTCTTTACTCTGCAAAACTGTATTTCCTTATGAAGTGGTATTCTTACATATCCTTTCGAGAGAAAACTGTCCTGTGCCTTCTCTTTTGAGGCTACACACTTAGACATACACGCAACATGAAAGCTTTTCGACTTACAACGTGTTGTTTAGGAAAAACAAGATAATTTCGCACGATGCGGGATTTCCTTAAAACGTGATTTTCTTGAAAAATTTTGACGAAAGAAAATTCTCCTTTTGGTTCTCTTTAGATGCTACATGTTAAGACGTACACGCCACAACAATTCTTTTCGAGATACAACGTGTAGTTTTGGAGATACAAGCTAATTTTGTACGATGCGTTATTTCTTCTCGTAAAGAGTTTCCAATGCGTACGTATATGTCTTTACGCTGCAAAACTGTATTTCCTTATGAAGTGGTATTCTTACATATCCTTTCGAGAGAAAACTGTCCTGTGCCTTCTCTTTTGAGGCTACACACTTAGACATACACGCAACATGAAAGCTTTTCGACTTACAACGTGTTGTTTAGGAAAAACAAGATAATTTCGCACGATGCGGGATTTCCTTAAAACGTGATTTTCTGAAAAATTTTGACGAAAGAAAATTCTCCTTTTGGTTCTCTTTAGATGCTACATGTTAAGACGTACACGCCACAACAATTCTTTTCGAGATACAACGTGTAGTTTTGGAGATACAAGCTAATTTTGTACGATGCGTTATTTCTTCTCGTAAAGGGTTTCCAATGCGTACGTATATGTCTTTACTCTGCAAAACTGTATTTCCTTATGAAGTGGTATTCTTACATATCCTTTCGAGAGAAAACTGTCCTGTGCCTTCTCTTTTGAGGCTACACACTTAGACATACACGCAACATGAAAGCTTTTCGACTTACAACGTGTTGTTTAGGAAAAACAAGATAATTTCGCACGATGCGGGATTTCCTTAAAACGTGATTTTCTGAAAAATTTTGACGAAAGAAAATTCTCCTTTTGGCTCTCTTTAGATGCTACATGTTAAGACGTACACGCCACAACAATTCTTTTCGAGATACAACGTGTAGTTTTGGAGATACAAGCTAATTTTGTACGATGCGTTATTTCTTCTCGTAAAGAGTTTCCAATGCGTACGTATATGTCTTTACGCTGCAAAACTGTATTTCCTTATGAAGTGGTATTCTTAAATATCCTTTCGAGAGAAAACTGTCCTGTGCCTTCTCTTTTGAGGCTACACACTTAGACATACACGCAACATGAAAGCTTTTCGACTTACAACGTGTTGTTTAGGAAAAACAAGATAATTTCGCACGATGCGGGATTTCCTTAAAACGTGATATTCTGAAAAATTTTGACGAAAGAAAATTCTCCTTTTGGCTCTCTTTAGATGCTACATGTTAAGACGTACACGCCACAACAATTCTTTTCGAGATACAACGTGTAGTTTTGGAGATACAAGCTAATTTTGTACGATGCGTTATTTCTTCTCGTAAAGAGTTTCCAATGCGTACGTATATGTCTTTACTCTGCAAAACTGTATTTCCTTATGAAGTGGTATTCTTACATATCCTTTCGAGAGAAAACTGTCCTGTGCCTTCTCTTTTGAGGCTACACACTTAGACATACACGCAACATGAAAGCTTTTCGACTTACAACGTGTTGTTTAGGAAAAACAAGATAATTTCGCACGATGCGGGATTTCCTTAAAACGTGATTTTCTGAAAAATTTTGACGAAAGAAAATTCTCCTTTTGGTTCTCTTTAGATGCTACATGTTAAGACGTACACGCCACAACAATTCTTTTCGAGATACAACGTGTAGTTTTGGAGATACAAGCTAATTTTGTACGATGCGTTATTTCTTCTCGTAAAGAGTTTCCAATGCGTACGTGTATGTCTTTACTCTGCAAAACTGTATTTCCTTATGAAGTGGTATTCTTACGTATCCTTTCGAGAGAAAACTGTCCTGTGCCTTCTCTTTTGAGGCTACACACTTAGACATACACGCAACATGAAAGCTTTTCGACTTACAACGTGTTGTTTAGGAAAAACAAGATAATTTCGCACGATGCGGGATTTCCTTAAAACGTGATTTTCTGAAAAATTTTGACGAAAGAAAATTCTCCTTTTGGTTCTCTTTAGATGCTACATGTTAAGACGTACACGCCACAACAATTCTTTTCGAGATACAACGTGTAGTTTTGGAGATACAAGCTAATTTTGTACGATGCGTTATTTCTTCTCGTAAAGAGTTTCCAATGCGTACGTATATGTCTTTACTCTGCAAAACTGTATTTCCTTATGAAGTGGTATTCTTACATATCCTTTCGAGAGAAAACTGTCCTGTGCCTTCTCTTTTGAGGCTACACACTTAGACATACACGCAACATGAAAGCTTTTCGACTTACAACGTGTTGTTTAGGAAAAACAAGATAATTTCGCACGATGCGGGATTTCCTTAAAACGTGATTTTCTGAAAAATTTTGACAAAAGAAAATTCTCCTTTTGGTTCTCTTTAATGCTACATGTTAAGACGTACACGCCACAACAATTCTTTTCGAGATACAACGTGTAGTTTTGGAGATACAAGCTAATTTTGTACGATGCGTTATTTCTTCTCGTAAAGAGTTTCCAATGCGTACGTATATGTCTTTACTCTGCAAAACTGTATTTCCTTATGAAGTGGTATTCTTACATATCCTTTCGAGAGAAAACTGTCCTGTGCCTTCTCTTTTGAGGCTACACACTTAGACATACACGCAACATGAAAGCTTTTCGACTTACAACGTGTTGTTTAGGAAAAACAAGATAATTTCGCACGATGCGGGATTTCCTTAAAACGTGATTTTCTGAAAAATTTTGACGAAAGAAAATTCTCCTTTTGGTTCTCTTTAGATGCTACATGTTTAGACGTACACGCCACAACAATTCTTTTCGAGATACAACGTGTAGTTTTGGAGATACAAGCTAATTTTGTACGATGCGTTATTTCTTCTCGTAAAGAGTTTCCAATGCGTACGTATATGTCTTTACTCTGCAAAACTGTATTTCCTTATGAAGTGGTATTCTTACATATCCTTTCGAGAGAAAACTGTCCTGTGCCTTCTCTTTTGAGGCTACACACTTAGACGTACACGCAACATGAAAGCTTTTCGACTTACAACGTGTTGTTTAGGAAAAACAAGATAATTTCGCACGATGCGGGATTTCCTTAAAACGTGATTTTCTGAAAAATTTTGACGAAAGAAAATTCTCCTTTTGGTTCTCTTTAGATGCTACATGTTTAGACGTACACGCCACAACAATTCTTTTCGAGATACAACGTGTAGTTTTGGAGATACAAGCTAATTTTGTACGATGCGTTATTTCTTCTCGTAAAGAGTTTCCAATGCGTACGTATATGTCTTTACTCTGCAAAACTGTATTTCCTTATGAAGTGGTATTCTTACATATCCTTTCGAGAGAAAACTGTCCTGTGCCTTCTCTTTTGAGGCTACACACTTAGACATACACGCAACATGAAAGCTTTTCGACTTACAACGTGTTGTTTAGGAAAAACAAGATAATTTCGCACGATGCGGGATTTCCTTAAAACGTGATTTTCTGAAAAATTTTGACGAAAGAAAATTCTCCTTTTGATTCTCTTTAGATGCTACATGTTAAGACGTACACGCCACAACAATTCTTTTCGAGATACAACGTGTAGTTTTGGCGATACAAGCTAACTTTGTACGATGCGTTATTTCTTCTCGTAAAGGGTTTCCAATGCGTACGTATATGTCTTTACGCTGCAAAACTGTATTTCCTTATGAAGTGGTATTCTTACATATCCTTTCGAGAGAAAACTGTCCTGTGCCTTCTCTTTTGAGGCTACACACTTAGACATACACGCAACATGAAAGCTTTTCGACTTACAACGTGTTGTTTAGGAAAAACAAGATAATTACGCACGATGCGGGATTTCCTTAAAACGTGATTTTCTGAAAAATTTTGACGAAAGAAAATTCTCCTTTTGGCTCTCTTTAGATGCTACATGTTAAGACGTACACGCCACAACAATTCTTTTCGAGATACAACGTGTAGTTTTGGAGATACAAGCTAACTTTGTACGATGCGTTATTTCTTCTCGTAAAGAGTTTCCAATGCGTACGTATATGTCTTTACGCTGCAAAACTGTATTTCCTTATGAAGTGGTATTCTTACATATCCTTTCGAGAGAAAACTGTCCTGTGCCTTCTCTTTTGAGGCTACACACTTAGACATACACGCAACATGAAAGCTTTTCGACTTACAACGTGTTGTTTAGGAAAAACAAGATAATTTCGCACGATGCGGGATTTCCTTAAAACGTGATATTCTGAAAAATTTTGACGAAAGAAAATTCTCCTTTTGGCTCTCTTTAGATGCTACATGTTAAGACGTACACGCCACAACAATTCTTTTCGAGATACAACGTGTAGTTTTGGAGATACAAGCTAATTTTGTACGATGCGTTATTTCTTCTCGTAAAGAGTTTCCAATGCGTACGTATATGTCTTTACTCTGCAAAACTGTATTTCCTTATGAAGTGGTATTCTTACATATCCTTTCGAGAGAAAACTGTCCTGTGCCTTCTCTTTTGAGGCTACACACTTAGACATACACGCAACATGAAAGCTTTTCGACTTACAACGTGTTGTTTAGGAAAAACAAGATAATTTCGCACGATGCGGGATTTCCTTAAAACGTGATATTCTGAAAAATTTTGACGAAAGAAAATTCTCCTTTTGGTTCTCTTTAGATGCTACATGTTAAGACGTACACGCCACAACAATTCTTTTCGAGATACAACGTGTAGTTTTGGAGATACAAGCTAATTTTGTACGATGCGTTATTTCTTCTCGTAAAGAGTTTCCAATGCGTACGTATATGTCTTTACTCTGCAAAACTGTATTTCCTTATGAAGTGGTATTCTTACATATCCTTTCGAGAGAAAACTGTCCTGTGCCTTCTCTTTTGAGGCTACACACTTAGACATACACGCAACATGAAAGCTTTTCGACTTACAACGTGTTGTTTAGGAAAAACAAGATAATTTCGCACGATGCGGGATTTCCTTAAAACGTGATTTTCTGAAAAATTTTGACGAAAGAAAATTCTCCTTTTGATTCTCTTTAGATGCTACATGTTAAGACGTACACGCCACAACAATTCTTTTCGAGATACAACGTGTAGTTTTGGCGATACAAGCTAACTTTGTACGATGCGTTATTTCTTCTCGTAAAGGGTTTCCAATGCGTACGTATATGTCTTTACGCTGCAAAACTGTATTTCCTTATGAAGTGGTATTCTTACATATCCTTTCGAGAGAAAACTGTCCTGTGCCTTCTCTTTTGAGGCTACACACTTAGACATACACGCAACATGAAAGCTTTTCGACTTACAACGTGTTGTTTAGGAAAAACAAGATAATTACGCACGATGCGGGATTTCCTTAAAACGTGATTTTCTGAAAAATTTTGACGAAAGAAAATTCTCCTTTTGGCTCTCTTTAGATGCTACATGTTAAGACGTACACGCCACAACAATTCTTTTCGAGATACAACGTGTAGTTTTGGAGATACAAGCTAACTTTGTACGATGCGTTATTTCTTCTCGTAAAGAGTTTCCAATGCGTACGTATATGTCTTTACGCTGCAAAACTGTATTTCCTTATGAAGTGGTATTCTTACATATCCTTTCGAGAGAAAACTGTCCTGTGCCTTCTCTTTTGAGGCTACACACTTAGACATACACGCAACATGAAAGCTTTTCGACTTACAACGTGTTGTTTAGGAAAAACAAGATAATTTCGCACGATGCGGGATTTCCTTAAAACGTGATATTCTGAAAAATTTTGACGAAAGAAAATTCTCCTTTTGGCTCTCTTTAGATGCTACATGTTAAGACGTACACGCCACAACAATTCTTTTCGAGATACAACGTGTAGTTTTGGAGATACAAGCTAATTTTGTACGATGCGTTATTTCTTCTCGTAAAGAGTTTCCAATGCGTACGTATATGTCTTTACTCTGCAAAACTGTATTTCCTTATGAAGTGGTATTCTTACATATCCTTTCGAGAGAAAACTGTCCTGTGCCTTCTCTTTTGAGGCTACACACTTAGACATACACGCAACATGAAAGCTTTTCGACTTACAACGTGTTGTTTAGGAAAAACAAGATAATTTCGCACGATGCGGGATTTCCTTAAAACGTGATATTCTGAAAAATTTTGACGAAAGAAAATTCTCCTTTTGGTTCTCTTTAGATGCTACATGTTAAGACGTACACGCCACAACAATTCTTTTCGAGATACAACGTGTAGTTTTGGAGATACAAGCTAATTTTGTACGATGCGTTATTTCTTCTCGTAAAGAGTTTCCAATGCGTACGTATATGTCTTTACTCTGCAAAACTGTATTTCCTTATGAAGTGGTATTCTTACATATCCTTTCGAGAGAAAACTGTCCTGTGCCTTCTCTTTTGAGGCTACACACTTAGACATACACGCAACATGAAAGCTTTTCGACTTACAACGTGTTGTTTAGGAAAAACAAGATAATTTCGCACGATGCGGGATTTCCTTAAAACGTGATATTCTGAAAAATTTTGACGAAAGAAAATTCTCCTTTTGGTTCTCTTTAGATGCTACATGTTAAGACGTACACGCCACAACAATTCTTTTCGAGATACAACGTGTAGTTTTGGAGATACAAGCTAATTTTGTACGATGCGTTATTTCTTCTCGTAAAGAGTTTCCAATGCGTACGTATATGTCTTTACTCTGCAAAACTGTATTTCCTTATGAAGTGGTATTCTTACATATCCTTTCGAGAGAAAACTGTCCTGTGCCTTCTCTTTTGAGGCTACACACTTAGACATACACGCAACATGAAAGCTTTTCGACTTACAACGTGTTGTTTAGGAAAAACAAGATAATTTCGCACGATGCGGGATTTCCTTAAAACGTGATTTTCTGAAAAATTTTGACGAAAGAAAATTCTCCTTTTGGTTCTCTTTAGATGCTACATGTTAAGACGTACACGCCACAACAATTCTTTTCGAGATACAACGTGTAGTTTTGGAGATACAAGCTAATTTTGTACGATGCGTTATTTCTTCTCGTAAAGAGTTTCCAATGCGTACGTATATGTCTTTACTCTGCAAAACTGTATTTCCTTATGAAGTGGTATTCTTACATATCCTTTCGAGAGAAAACTGTCCTGTGCCTTCTCTTTTGAGGCTACACACTTAGACATACACGGAACATGAAAGCTTTTCGACTTACAACGTGTTGTTTAGGAAAAACCAGATAATTTCGCACGATGCGGGATTTCCTTAAAACGTGATTTTCTGAAAAATTTTGACGAAAGAAAATTCTCCTTTTGGTTCTCTTTAGATGCTACATGTTAAGACGTACACGCCACAACAATTGTTTTCGAGATACAACGTGTAGTTTTGGAGATACAAGCTAATTTTGTACGATGCGTTATTTCTTCTCGTAAAGAGTTTCCAATGCGTACGTATATGTCTTTACTCTGCAAAACTGTATTTCCTTATGAAGTGGTATTCTTACATATCCTTTCGAGAGAAAACTGTCCTGTGCCTTCTCTTTTGAGGCTACACACTTAGACATACACGCAACATGAAAGCTTTTCGACTTACAACGTGTTGTTTAGGAAAAACAAGATAATTTCGCACGATGCGGGATTTCCTTAAAACGTGATTTTCTGAAAAATTTTGACGAAAGAAAATTCTCCTTTTGGTTCTCTTTAGATGCTACATGTTTAGACGTACACGCCACAACAATTCTTTTCGAGATACAACGTGTAGTTTTGGAGATACAAGCTAATTTTGTACGATGCGTTATTTCTTCTCGTAAAGAGTTTCCAATGCGTACGTATATGTCTTTACTCTGCAAAACTGTATTTCCTTATGAAGTGGTATTCTTACATATCCTTTCGAGAGAAAACTGTCCTGTGCCTTCTCTTTTGAGGCTACACACTTAGACGTACACGCAACATGAAAGCTTTTCGACTTACAACGTGTTGTTTAGGAAAAACAAGATAATTTCGCACGATGCGGGATTTCCTTAAAACGTGATTTTCTGAAAAATTTTGACGAAAGAAAATTCTCCTTTTGGTTCTCTTTAGATGCTACATGTTAAGACGTACACGCCACAACAATTCTTTTCGAGATACAACGTGTAGTTTTGGAGATACAAGCTAATTTTGTACGATGCGTTATTTCTTCTCGTAAAGAGTTTCCAATGCGTACGTATATGTCTTTACGCTGCAAAACTGTATTTCCTTATGAAGTGGTATTCTTACATATCCTTTCGAGAGAAAACTGTCCTGTGCCTTCTCTTTTGAGGCTACACACTTAGACATACACGCAACATGAAAGTTTTTCGACTTACAACGTGTTGTTTAGGAAAAACAAGATAATTTCGCACGATGCGGGATTTCCTTAAAACGTGATTTTCTGAAAAATTTTGACGAAAGAAAATTCTCCTTTTGGTTCTCTTTAGATGCTACATGTTAAGACGTACACGCCACAACAATTCTTTTCGAGATACAACGTGTAGTTTTGGAGATACAAGCTAATTTTGTACGATGCGTTATTTCTTCTCGTAAAGAGTTTCCAATGCGTACGTATATGTCTTTACTCTGCAAAACTGTATTTCCTTATGAAGTGGTATTCTTACATATCCTTTCGAGAGAAAACTGTCCTGTGCCTTCTCTTTTGAGGCTACACACTTAGACATACACGCAACATGAAAGCTTTTCGACTTACAACGTGTTGTTTAGGAAAAACAAGATAATTTCGCACGATGCGGGATTTCCTTAAAACGTGATTTTCTGAAAAATTTTGACGAAAGAAAATTCTCCTTTTGGTTCTCTTTAGATGCTACATGTTTAGACGTACACGCCACAACAATTCTTTTCGAGATACAACGTGTAGTTTTGGAGATACAAGCTAATTTTGTACGATGCGTTATTTCTTCTCGTAAAGAGTTTCCAATGCGTACGTATATGTCTTTACTCTGCAAAACTGTATTTCCTTATGAAGTGGTATTCTTACATATCCTTTCGAGAGAAAACTGTCCTGTGCCTTCTCTTTTGAGGCTACACACTTAGACGTACACGCAACATGAAAGCTTTTCGACTTACAACGTGTTGTTTAGGAAAAACAAGATAATTTCGCACGATGCGGGATTTCCTTAAAACGTGATTTTCTGAAAAATTTTGACGAAAGAAAATTCTCCTTTTGGTTCTCTTTAGATGCTACATGTTAAGACGTACACGCCACAACAATTCTTTTCGAGATACAACGTGTAGTTTTGGAGATACAAGCTAATTTTGTACGATGCGTTATTTCTTCTCGTAAAGAGTTTCCAATGCGTACGTATATGTCTTTACTCTGCAAAACTGTATTTCCTTATGAAGTGGTATTCTTACATATCCTTTCGAGAGAAAACTGTCCTGTGCCTTCTCTTTTGAGGCTACACACTTAGACATACACGCAACATGAAAGCTTTTCGACTTACAACGTGTTGTTTAGGAAAAACAAGATAATTTCGCACGATGCGGGATTTCCTTAAAACGTGATATTCTGAAAAATTTTGACGAAAGAAAATTCTCCTTTTGGCTCTCTTTAGATGCTACATGTTAAGACGTACACGCCACAACAATTCTTTTCGAGATACAACGTGTAGTTTTGGAGATACAAGCTAATTTTGTACGATGCGTTATTTCTTCTCGTAAAGAGTTTCCAATGCGTACGTATATGTCTTTACTCTGCAAAACTGTATTTCCTTATGAAGTGGTATTCTTACATATCCTTTCGAGAGAAAACTGTCCTGTGCCTTCTCTTTTGAGGCTACACACTTAGACATACACGCAACATGAAAGCTTTTCGACTTACAACGTGTTGTTTAGGAAAAACAAGATAATTTCGCACGATGCGGGATTTCCTTAAAACGTGATATTCTGAAAAATTTTGACGAAAGAAAATTCTCCTTTTGGTTCTCTTTAGATGCTACATGTTAAGACGTACACGCCACAACAATTCTTTTCGAGATACAACGTGTAGTTTTGGAGATACAAGCTAATTTTGTACGATGCGTTATTTCTTCTCGTAAAGAGTTTCCAATGCGTACGTATATGTCTTTACTCTGCAAAACTGTATTTCCTTATGAAGTGGTATTCTTACATATCCTTTCGAGAGAAAACTGTCCTGTGCCTTCTCTTTTGAGGCTACACACTTAGACATACACGCAACATGAAAGCTTTTCGACTTACAACGTGTTGTTTAGGAAAAACAAGATAATTTCGCACGATGCGGGATTTCCTTAAAACGTGATATTCTGAAAAATTTTGACGAAAGAAAATTCTCCTTTTGGTTCTCTTTAGATGCTACATGTTAAGACGTACACGCCACAACAATTCTTTTCGAGATACAACGTGTAGTTTTGGAGATACAAGCTAATTTTGTACGATGCGTTATTTCTTCTCGTAAAGAGTTTCCAATGCGTACGTATATGTCTTTACTCTGCAAAACTGTATTTCCTTATGAAGTGGTATTCTTACATATCCTTTCGAGAGAAAACTGTCCTGTGCCTTCTCTTTTGAGGCTACACACTTAGACATACACGCAACATGAAAGCTTTTCGACTTACAACGTGTTGTTTAGGAAAAACAAGATAATTTCGCACGATGCGGGATTTCCTTAAAACGTGATTTTCTGAAAAATTTTGACGAAAGAAAATTCTCCTTTTGGTTCTCTTTAGATGCTACATGTTAAGACGTACACGCCACAACAATTCTTTTCGAGATACAACGTGTAGTTTTGGAGATACAAGCTAATTTTGTACGATGCGTTATTTCTTCTCGTAAAGAGTTTCCAATGCGTACGTATATGTCTTTACTCTGCAAAACTGTATTTCCTTATGAAGTGGTATTCTTACATATCCTTTCGAGAGAAAACTGTCCTGTGCCTTCTCTTTTGAGGCTACACACTTAGACATACACGGAACATGAAAGCTTTTCGACTTACAACGTGTTGTTTAGGAAAAACCAGATAATTTCGCACGATGCGGGATTTCCTTAAAACGTGATTTTCTGAAAAATTTTGACGAAAGAAAATTCTCCTTTTGGTTCTCTTTAGATGCTACATGTTAAGACGTACACGCCACAACAATTGTTTTCGAGATACAACGTGTAGTTTTGGAGATACAAGCTAATTTTGTACGATGCGTTATTTCTTCTCGTAAAGAGTTTCCAATGCGTACGTATATGTCTTTACTCTGCAAAACTGTATTTCCTTATGAAGTGGTATTCTTACATATCCTTTCGAGAGAAAACTGTCCTGTGCCTTCTCTTTTGAGGCTACACACTTAGACATACACGCAACATGAAAGCTTTTCGACTTACAACGTGTTGTTTAGGAAAAACAAGATAATTTCGCACGATGCGGGATTTCCTTAAAACGTGATTTTCTGAAAAATTTTGACGAAAGAAAATTCTCCTTTTGGTTCTCTTTAGATGCTACATGTTTAGACGTACACGCCACAACAATTCTTTTCGAGATACAACGTGTAGTTTTGGAGATACAAGCTAATTTTGTACGATGCGTTATTTCTTCTCGTAAAGAGTTTCCAATGCGTACGTATATGTCTTTACTCTGCAAAACTGTATTTCCTTATGAAGTGGTATTCTTACATATCCTTTCGAGAGAAAACTGTCCTGTGCCTTCTCTTTTGAGGCTACACACTTAGACGTACACGCAACATGAAAGCTTTTCGACTTACAACGTGTTGTTTAGGAAAAACAAGATAATTTCGCACGATGCGGGATTTCCTTAAAACGTGATTTTCTGAAAAATTTTGACGAAAGAAAATTCTCCTTTTGGTTCTCTTTAGATGCTACATGTTAAGACGTACACGCCACAACAATTCTTTTCGAGATACAACGTGTAGTTTTGGAGATACAAGCTAATTTTGTACGATGCGTTATTTCTTCTCGTAAAGAGTTTCCAATGCGTACGTATATGTCTTTACGCTGCAAAACTGTATTTCCTTATGAAGTGGTATTCTTACATATCCTTTCGAGAGAAAACTGTCCTGTGCCTTCTCTTTTGAGGCTACACACTTAGACATACACGCAACATGAAAGTTTTTCGACTTACAACGTGTTGTTTAGGAAAAACAAGATAATTTCGCACGATGCGGGATTTCCTTAAAACGTGATTTTCTGAAAAATTTTGACGAAAGAAAATTCTCCTTTTGGTTCTCTTTAGATGCTACATGTTAAGACGTACACGCCACAACAATTCTTTTCGAGATACAACGTGTAGTTTTGGAGATACAAGCTAATTTTGTACGATGCGTTATTTCTTCTCGTAAAGAGTTTCCAATGCGTACGTATATGTCTTTACTCTGCAAAACTGTATTTCCTTATGAAGTGGTATTCTTACATATCCTTTCGAGAGAAAACTGTCCTGTGCCTTCTCTTTTGAGGCTACACACTTAGACATACACGCAACATGAAAGCTTTTCGACTTACAACGTGTTGTTTAGGAAAAACAAGATAATTTCGCACGATGCGGGATTTCCTTAAAACGTGATTTTCTGAAAAATTTTGACGAAAGAAAATTCTCCTTTTGGTTCTCTTTAGATGCTACATGTTTAGACGTACACGCCACAACAATTCTTTTCGAGATACAACGTGTAGTTTTGGAGATACAAGCTAATTTTGTACGATGCGTTATTTCTTCTCGTAAAGAGTTTCCAATGCGTACGTATATGTCTTTACTCTGCAAAACTGTATTTCCTTATGAAGTGGTATTCTTACATATCCTTTCGAGAGAAAACTGTCCTGTGCCTTCTCTTTTGAGGCTACACACTTAGACGTACACGCAACATGAAAGCTTTTCGACTTACAACGTGTTGTTTAGGAAAAACAAGATAATTTCGCACGATGCGGGATTTCCTTAAAACGTGATTTTCTGAAAAATTTTGACGAAAGAAAATTCTCCTTTTGGTTCTCTTTAGATGCTACATGTTAAGACGTACACGCCACAACAATTCTTTTCGAGATACAACGTGTAGTTTTGGAGATACAAGCTAATTTTGTACGATGCGTTATTTCTTCTCGTAAAGAGTTTCCAATGCGTACGTATATGTCTTTACTCTGCAAAACTGTATTTCCTTATGAAGTGGTATTCTTACATATCCTTTCGAGAGAAAACTGTCCTGTGCCTTCTCTTTTGAGGCTACACACTTAGACATACACGCAACATGAAAGCTTTTCGACTTACAACGTGTTGTTTAGGAAAAACAAGATAATTTCGCACGATGCGGGATTTCCTTAAAACGTGATTTTCTGAAAAATTTTGACGAAAGAAAATTCTCCTTTTGGTTCTCTTTAGATGCTACATGTTAAGACGTACACGCCACAACAATTCTTTTCGAGATACAACGTGTAGTTTTGGAGATACAAGCTAATTTTGTACGATGCGTTATTTCTTCTCGTAAAGAGTTTCCAATGCGTACGTATATGTCTTTACTCTGCAAAACTGTATTTCCTTATGAAGTGGTATTCTTACATATCCTTTCGAGAGAAAACTGTCCTGTGCCTTCTCTTTTGAGGCTACACACTTAGACATACACGCAACATGAAAGCTTTTCGACTTACAACGTGTTGTTTAGGAAAAACAAGATAATTTCGCACGATGCGGGATTTCCTTAAAACGTGATTTTCTGAAAAATTTTGACGAAAGAAAATTCTCCTTTTGGTTCTCTTTAGTTGCTACATGTTAAGACGTACACGCCACAACAATTCTTTTCGAGATACAACGTGTAGTTTTGGAGATACAAGCTAATTTTGTACGATGCTTTATTTCTTCTCGTAAAGAGTTTCCAATGCGTACGTATATGTCTTTACTCTGCAAAACTGTATTTCCTTATGAAGTGGTATTCTTACATATCCTTTCGAGAGAAAACTGTCCTGTGCCTTCTCTTTTGAGGCTACAACTTAGACATACACGCAACATGAAAGCTTTTCGACTTACAACGTGTTGTTTAGGAAAAACAAGATAATTTCGCACGATGCGGGATTTCCTTAAAACGTGATATTCTGAAAAATTTTGACGAAAGAAAATTCTCCTTTTGGTTCTCTTTAGATGCTACATGTTAAGACGTACACGCCACAACAATTCTTTTCGAGATACAACGTGTAGTTTTGGAGATACAAGCTAATTTTGTACGATGCGTTATTTCTTCTCGTAAAGAGTTTCCAATGCGTACGTATATGTCTTTACTCTGCAAAACTGTATTTCCTTATGAAGTGGTATTCTTACATATCCTTTCGAGAGAAAACTGTCCTGTGCCTTCTCTTTTGAGGCTACACACTTAGACATACACGCAACATGAAAGCTTTTCGACTTACAACGTGTTGTTTAGGAAAAACAAGATAATTTCGCACGATGCGGGATTTCCTTAAAACGTGATTTTCTGAAAAATTTTGACGAAAGAAAATTCTCCTTTTGGTTCTCTTTAGATGCTACATGTTAAGACGTACACGCCACAACAATTCTTTTCGAGATACAACGTGTAGTTTTGGAGATACAAGCTAATTTTGTACGATGCGTTATTTCTTCTCGTAAAGAGTTTCCAATGCGTACGTATATGTCTTTACTCTGCAAAACTGTATTTCCTTATGAAGTGGTATTCTTACATATCCTTTCGAGAGAAAACTGTCCTGTGCCTTCTCTTTTGAGGCTACAACTTAGACATACACGCAACATGAAAGCTTTTCGACTTTCAACGTGTTGTTTAGGAAAAACAAGATAATTTCGCACGATGCGGGATTTCCTTAAAACGTGATATTCTGAAAAATTTTGACGAAAGAAAATTCTCCTTTTGGTTCTCTTTAGATGCTACATGTTAAGACGTACACGCCACAACAATTCTTTTCGAGATACAACGTGTAGTTTTGGAGATACAAGCTAATTTTGTACGATGCGTTATTTCTTCTCGTAAAGAGTTTCCAATGCGTACGTATATGTCTTTACTCTGCAAAACTGTATTTCCTTATGAAGTGGTATTCTTACATATCCTTTCGAGAGAAAACTGTCCTGTGCCTTCTCTTTTGAGGCTACACACTTAGACATACACGCAACATGAAAGCTTTTCGACTTACAACGTGTTGTTTAGGAAAAACAAGATAATTTCGCACGATGCGGGATTTCCTTAAAACGTGATTTTCTGAAAAATTTTGACGAAAGAAAATTCTCCTTTTGGTTCTCTTTAGATGCTACATGTTAAGACGTACACGCCACAACAATTCTTTTCGAGATACAACGTGTAGTTTTGGAGATACAAGCTAATTTTGTACGATGCGTTATTTCTTCTCGTAAAGAGTTTCCAATGCATACGTGTATGTCTTTACTCTGCAAAACTGTATTTCCTTATGAAGTGGTATTCTTACGTATCCTTTCGAGAGAAAACTGTCCTGTGCCTTCTCTTTTGAGGCTACACACTTAGACATACACGCAACATGAAAGCTTTTCGACTTACAACGTGTTGTTTAGGAAAAACAAGATAATTTCGCACGATGCGGGATTTCCTTAAAACGTGATTTTCTGAAAAATTTTGACGAAAGAAAATTCTCCTTTTGGCTCTCTTTAGATGCTACATGTTAAGACGTACACGCCACAACAATTCTTTTCGAGATACAACGTGTAGTTTTGGAGATACAAGCTAATTTTGTACGATGCGTTATTTCTTGTCGTAAAGAGTTTCCAATGGGTACGTATATGTCTTTACTCTGCAAAACTGTATTTCCTTATGAAGTGGTATTCTTACGTATCCTTTCGAGAGAAAACTGTCCTGTGCCTTCTCTTTTGAGGCTACACACTTAGACATACACGCAACATGAAAGCTTTTCGACTTACAACGTGTTGTTTAGGAAAAACAAGATAATTTCGCACGATGCGGGATTTCCTTAAAACGTGATTTTCTGAAAAATTTTGACGAAAGAAAATTCTCCTTTTGGCTCTCTTTAGATGCTACATGTTAAGACGTACACGCCACAACAATTCTTTTCGAGATACAACGTGTAGTTTTGGAGATACAAGCTAATTTTGTACGATGCGTTATTTCTTGTCGTAAAGAGTTTCCAATGCGTACGTATATGTCTTTACTCTGCAAAACTGTATTTCCTTATGAAGTGGTATTCTTACGTATCCTTTCGAGAGAAAACTGTCCTGTGCCTTCTCTTTTGAGGCTACACACTTAGACATACACGCAACATGAAAGCTTTTCGACTTACAACGTGTTGTTTAGGAAAAACAAGATAATTTCGCACGATGCGGGATTTCCTTAAAACGTGATTTTCTGAAAAATTTTGACGAAAGAAAATTCTCCTTTTGGTTCTCTTTAGATGCTACATGTTAAGACGTACACGCCACAACAATTCTTTTCGAGATACAACGTGTAGTTTTGGAGATACAAGCTAATTTTGTACGATGCGTTATTTCTTCTCGTAAAGAGTTTCCAATGCGTACGTATATGTCTTTACTCTGCAAAACTGTATTTCCTTATGAAGTGGTATTCTTACATATCCTTTCGAGAGAAAACTGTCCTGTGCCTTCTCTTTTGAGGCTACACACTTAGACATACACGCAACATGAAAGCTTTTCGACTTACAACGTGTTGTTTAGGAAAAACAAGATAATTTCGCACGATGCGGGATTTCCTTAAAACGTGATTTTCTGAAAAATTTTGACGAAAGAAAATTCTCCTTTTAGTTCGCTTTAGATGCTACATGTTAAGACGTACACGCCACAACAATTCTTTTCGAGATACAACGTGTAGTTTTGGAGATACAAGCTAATTTTGTACGATGCGTTATTTCTTCTCGTAAAGAGTTTCCAATGCGTACGTATATGTCTTTACGCTGCAAAACTATTTCCTTATGAAGTGGTATTCTTACATATCCTTTCGAGAGAAAACTGTCCTGTGCCTTCTCTTTTGAGGCTACACACTTAGACATACACGCAACATGAAAGCTTTTCGACTTACAACGTGTTGTTTAGGAAAAACAAGATAATTTCGCACGATGCGGGATTTCCTTAAAACGTGATATTCTGAAAAATTTTGACGAAAGAAAATTCTCCTTTTGGTTCTCTTTAGATGCTACATGTTAAGACGTACACGCCACAACAATTCTTTTCGAGATACAACGTGTAGTTTTGGAGATACAAGCTAATTTTGTACGATGCGTTATTTCTTCTCGTAAAGAGTTTCCAATGCGTACGTATATGTCTTTACTCTGCAAAACTGTATTTCCTTATGAAGTGGTATTCTTACGTATCCTTTCGAGAGAAAACTGTCCTGTGCCTTCTCTTTTGAGGCTACACACTTAGACATACACGCAACATGAAAGCTTTTCGACTTACAACGTGTTGTTTAGGAAAAACAAGATAATTTCGCACGATGCGGGATTTCCTTAAAACGTGATTTTCTGAAAAATTTTGACGAAAGAAAATTCTCCTTTTGGTTCTCTTTAGATGCTACATGTTAAGACGTACACGCCACAACAATTCTTTTCGAGATACAACGTGTAGTTTTGGAGATACAAGCTAATTTTGTACGATGCGTTATTTCTTCTCGTAAAGAGTTTCCAATGCGTACGTGTATGTCTTTACTCTGCAAAACTGTATTTCCTTATGAAGTGGTATTCTTACGTATCCTTTCGAGAGAAAACTGTCCTGTGCCTTCTCTTTTGAGGCTACACACTTAGACATACACGCAACATGAAAGCTTTTCGACTTACAACGTGTTGTTTAGGAAAAACAAGATAATTTCGCACGATGCGGGATTTCCTTAAAACGTGATTTTCTGAAAAATTTTGACGAAAGAAAATTCTCCTTTTGGTTCTCTTTAGATGCTACATGTTAAGACGAACACGCCACAACAATTCTTTTCGAGATACAACGTGTAGTTTTGGAGATACAAGCTAATTTTGTACGATGCGTTATTTCTTGTCGTAAAGAGTTTCCAATGCGTACGTATATGTCTTTATTCTGCAAAACTGTATTTCCTTATGAAGTGGTATTCTTACGTATCCTTTCGAGAGAAAACTGTCCTGTGCCTTCTCTTTTGAGGCTACACACTTAGACATACACGCAACATGAAAGCTTTTCGACTTACAACGTGTTGTTTAGGAAAAACAAGATAATTTCGCACGATGCGGGATTTCCTTAAAACGTGATTTTCTGAAAAATTTTGACGAAAGAAAATTCTCCTTTTGGTTCTCTTTAGATGCTACATGTTAAGACTTACACGCCACAACAATTCTTTTCGAGATACAACGTGTAGTTTTGGAGATACAAGCTAATTTTGTACGATGCGTTATTTCTTCTCGTAAAGAGTTTCCAATGCGTACGTATATGTCTTTACTCTGCAAAACTGTATTTCCTTATGAAGTGGTATTCTTACATATCCTTTCGAGAGAAAACTGTCCTGTGCCTTCTCTTTTGAGGCTACACACTTAGACATACACGCAACATGAAAGCTTTTCGACTTACAACGTGTTGTTTAGGAAAAACAAGATAATTTCGCACGATGCGGGATTTCCTTAAAACGTGATTTTCTGAAAAATTTTGACGAAAGAAAATTGTCCTTTTGGTTCTCTTTAGATGCTACATGTTAAGACGTACACGCCACAACAATTCTTTTCGAGATACAACGTGTAGTTTTGGAGATACAAGCTAATTTTGTACGATGCGTTATTTCTTGTCGTAAAGAGTTTCCAATGCGTACGTATATGTCTTTACTCTGCAAAACTGTATTTCCTTATGAAGTGGTATTCTTACGTATCCTTTCGAGAGAAAACTGTCCTGTGCCTTCTCTTTTGAGGCTACACACTTAGACATACACGCAACATGAAAGCTTTTCGACTTACAACGTGTTGTTTAGGAAAAACAAGATAATTTCGCACGATGCGGGATTTCCTTAAAACGTGATTTTCTGAAAAATTTTGACGAAAGAAAATTCTCCTTTTGGTTCTCTTTAGATGCTACATGTTAAGACGAACACGCCACAACAATTCTTTTCGAGATACAACGTGTAGTTTTGGAGATACAAGCTAATTTTGTACGATGCGTTATTTCTTGTCGTAAAGAGTTTCCAATGCGTACATATATGTCTTTATTCTGCAAAACTGTATTTCCTTATGAAGTGGTATTCTTACGTATCCTTTCGAGAGAAAACTGTCCTGTGCCTTCTCTTTTGAGGCTACACACTTAGACATACACGCAACATGAAAGCTTTTCGACTTACAACGTGTTGTTTAGGAAAAACAAGATAATTTCGCACGATGCGGGATTTCCTTAAAACGTGATTTTCTGAAAAATTTTGACGAAAGAAAATTCTCCTTTTAGTTCGCTTTAGATGCTACATGTTAAGACGTACACGCCACAACAATTCTTTTCGAGATACAACGTGTAGTTTTGGAGATACAAGCTAATTTTGTACGATGCGTTATTTCTTCTCGTAAAGAGTTTCCAATGCGTACGTATATGTCTTTACGCTGCAAAACTATTTCCTTATGAAGTGGTATTCTTACATATCCTTTCGAGAGAAAACTGTCCTGTGCCTTCTCTTTTGAGGCTACACACTTAGACATACACGCAACATGAAAGCTTTTCGACTTACAACGTGTTGTTTAGGAAAAACAAGATAATTTCGCACGATGCGGGATTTCCTTAAAACGTGATATTCTGAAAAATTTTGACGAAAGAAAATTCTCCTTTTGGTTCTCTTTAGATGCTACATGTTAAGACGTACACGCCACAACAATTCTTTTCGAGATACAACGTGTAGTTTTGGAGATACAAGCTAATTTTGTACGATGCGTTATTTCTTCTCGTAAAGAGTTTCCAATGCGTACGTATATGTCTTTACTCTGCAAAACTGTATTTCCTTATGAAGTGGTATTCTTACATATCCTTTCGAGAGAAAACTGTCCTGTGCCTTCTCTTTTGAGGCTACACACTTAGACATACACGCAACATGAAAGCTTTTCGACTTACAACGTGTTGTTTAGGAAAAACAAGATAATTTCGCACGATGCGGGATTTCCTTAAAACGTGATTTTCTGAAAAATTTTGACGAAAGAAAATTCTCCTTTTGGTTCTCTTTAGATGCTACATGTTAAGACGTACACGCCACAACAATTCTTTTCGAGATACAACGTGTAGTTTTGGAGATACAAGCTAATTTTGTACGATGCGTTATTTCTTCTCGTAAAGAGTTTCCAATGCGTACGTATATGTCTTTACTCTGCAAAACTGTATTTCCTTATGAAGTGGTATTCTTACGTATCCTTTCGAGAGAAAACTGTCCTGTGCCTTCTCTTTTGAGGCTACACATTTAGACATACACGCAACATGAAAGCTTTTTGACTTACAACGTGTTGTTTAGGAAAAACAAGATAATTTCGCACGATGCGGGATTTCCTTAAAACGTGATTTTCTGAAAAATTTTGACGAAAGAAAATTCTCCTTTTGGCTCTCTTTAGATGCTACATGTTAAGACGTACACGCCACAACAATTCTTTTCGAGATACAACGTGTAGTTTTGGAGATACAAGCTAATTTTGTACGATGCGTTATTTCTTCTCGTAAAGAGTTTCCAATGCGTACGTATATGTCTTTACGCTGCAAAACTATTTCCTTATGAAGTGGTATTCTTACGTATCCTTTCGAGAGAAAACTGTCCTGTGCCTTCTCTTTTGAGGCTACACACTTAGACATACACGCAACATGAAAGCTTTTCGACTTACAACTTGTTGTTTAGGAAAAGCAAGATAATTTCGCACGATGCGGGATTTCCTTAAAACGTGATTTTCTGAAAAATTTTGACGAAAGAAAATTCTCCTTTTGGTTCTCTTTAGATGCTACATGTTAAGACGTACACGCCACAACAATTCTTTTCGAGATACAACGTGTAGTTTTGGAGATACAAGCTAATTTTGTACGATGCGTTATTTCTTCTCGTAAAGAGTTTCCAATGCGTACGTGTATGTCTTTACTCTGCAAAACTGTATTTCCTTATGAAGTGGTATTCTTACATATCCTTTCGAGAGAAAACTGTCCTGTGCCTTCTCTTTTGAGGCTACACACTTAGACATACACGCAACATGAAAGCTTTTCGACTTACAACGTGTTGTTTAGGAAAAACAAGATAATTTCGCACGATGCGGGATTTCCTTAAAACGTGATATTCTGAAAAATTTTGACGAAAGAAAATTCTCCTTTTGGTTCTCTTTAGATGCTACATGTTAAGACGTACACGCCACAACAATTCTTTTCGAGATACAACGTGTAGTTTTGGAGATACAAGCTAATTTTGTACGATGCGTTATTTCTTCTCGTAAAGAGTTTCCAATGCGTACGTATATGTCTTTACTCTGCAAAACTGTATTTCCTTATGAAGTGGTATTCTTACGTATCCTTTCGAGAGAAAACTGTCCTGTGCCTTCTCTTTTGAGGCTACACACTTAGACATACACGCAACATGAAAGCTTTTCGACTTACAACGTGTTGTTTAGGAAAAACAAGATAATTTCGCACGATGCGGGATTTCCTTAAAACGTGATTTTCTGAAAAATTTTGACGAAAGAAAATTCTCCTTTTGGTTCTCTTTAGATGCTACATGTTAAGACGTACACGCCACAACAATTCTTTTCGAGATACAACGTGTAGTTTTGGAGATACAAGCTAATTTTGTACGATGCGTTATTTCTTCTCGTAAAGAGTTTCCAATGCGTACGTGTATGTCTTTACTCTGCAAAACTGTATTTCCTTATGAAGTGGTATTCTTACGTATCCTTTCGAGAGAAAACTGTCCTGTGCCTTCTCTTTTGAGGCTACACACTTAGACATACACGCAACATGAAAGCTTTTCGACTTACAACGTGTTGTTTAGGAAAAACAAGATAATTTCGCACGATGCGGGATTTCCTTAAAACGTGATTTTCTGAAAAATTTTGACGAAAGAAAATTCTCCTTTTGGTTCTCTTTAGATGCTACATGTTAAGACGAACACGCCACAACAATTCTTTTCGAGATACAACGTGTAGTTTTGGAGATACAAGCTAATTTTGTACGATGCGTTATTTCTTGTCGTAAAGAGTTTCCAATGCGTACGTATATGTCTTTATTCTGCAAAACTGTATTTCCTTATGAAGTGGTATTCTTACGTATCCTTTCGAGAGAAAACTGTCCTGTGCCTTCTCTTTTGAGGCTACACACTTAGACATACACGCAACATGAAAGCTTTTCGACTTACAACGTGTTGTTTAGGAAAAACAAGATAATTTCGCACGATGCGGGATTTCCTTAAAACGTGATTTTCTGAAAAATTTTGACGAAAGAAAATTCTCCTTTTGGTTCTCTTTAGATGCTACATGTTAAGACTTACACGCCACAACAATTCTTTTCGAGATACAACGTGTAGTTTTGGAGATAGAAGCTAATTTTGTACGATGCGTTATTTCTTCTCGTAAAGAGTTTCCAATGCGTACGTGTATGTCTTTACTCTGCAAAACTGTATTTCCTTATGAAGTGGTATTCTTACATATCCTTTCGAGAGAAAACTGTCCTGTGCCTTCTCTTTTGAGGCTACACACTTAGACATACACGCAACATGAAAGCTTTTCGACTTACAACGTGTTGTTTAGGAAAAACAAGATAATTTCGCACGATGCGGGATTTCCTTAAAACGTGATTTTCTGAAAAATTTTGACGAAAGAAAATTGTCCTTTTGGTTCTCTTTAGATGCTACATGTTAAGACGTACACGCCACAACAATTCTTTTCGAGATACAACGTGTAGTTTTGGAGATACAAGCTAATTTTGTACGATGCGTTATTTCTTGTCGTAAAGAGTTTCCAATGCGTACGTATATGTCTTTACTCTGCAAAACTGTATTTCCTTATGAAGTGGTATTCTTACGTATCCTTTCGAGAGAAAACTGTCCTGTGCCTTCTCTTTTGAGGCTACACACTTAGACATACACGCAACATGAAAGCTTTTCGACTTACAACGTGTTGTTTAGGAAAAACAAGATAATTTCGCACGATGCGGGATTTCCTTAAAACGTGATTTTCTGAAAAATTTTGACGAAAGAAAATTCTCCTTTTGGTTCTCTTTAGATGCTACATGTTAAGACGAACACGCCACAACAATTCTTTTCGAGATACAACGTGTAGTTTTGGAGATACAAGCTAATTTTGTACGATGCGTTATTTCTTGTCGTAAAGAGTTTCCAATGCGTACATATATGTCTTTATTCTGCAAAACTGTATTTCCTTATGAAGTGGTATTCTTACGTATCCTTTCGAGAGAAAACTGTCCTGTGCCTTCTCTTTTGAGGCTACACACTTAGACATACACGCAACATGAAAGCTTTTCGACTTACAACGTGTTGTTTAGGAAAAACAAGATAATTTCGCACGATGCGGGATTTCCTTAAAACGTGATTTTCTGAAAAATTTTGACGAAAGAAAATTCTCCTTTTAGTTCGCTTTAGATGCTACATGTTAAGACGTACACGCCACAACAATTCTTTTCGAGATACAACGTGTAGTTTTGGAGATACAAGCTAATTTTGTACGATGCGTTATTTCTTCTCGTAAAGAGTTTCCAATACGTACGTATATGTCTTTACGCTGCAAAACTATTTCCTTATGAAGTGGTATTCTTACATATCCTTTCGAGAGAAAACTGTCCTGTGCCTTCTCTTTTGAGGCTACACACTTAGACATACACGCAACATGAAAGCTTTTCGACTTACAACGTGTTGTTTAGGAAAAACAAGATAATTTCGCACGATGCGGGATTTCCTTAAAACGTGATTTTCTGAAAAATTTTGACGAAAGAAAATTCTCCTTTTGGTTCTCTTTAGATGCTACATGTTAAGACGTACACGCCACAACAATTCTTTTCGAGATACAACGTGTAGTTTTGGAGATACAAGCTAATTTTGTACGATGCGTTATTTCTTCTCGTAAAGAGTTTCCAATGCGTACGTATATGTCTTTACTCTGCAAAACTGTATTTCCTTATGAAGTGGTATTCTTACGTATCCTTTCGAGAGAAAACTGTCCTGTGCCTTCTCTTTTGAGGCTACACATTTAGACATACACGCAACATGAAAGCTTTTTGACTTACAACGTGTTGTTTAGGAAAAACAAGATAATTTCGCACGATGCGGGATTTCCTTAAAACGTGATTTTCTGAAAAATTTTGACGAAAGAAAATTCTCCTTTTGGCTCTCTTTAGATGCTACATGTTAAGACGTACACGCCACAACAATTCTTTTCGAGATACAACGTGTAGTTTTGGAGATACAAGCTAATTTTGTACGATGCGTTATTTCTTCTCGTAAAGAGTTTCCAATGCGTACGTATATGTCTTTACGCTGCAAAACTATTTCCTTATGAAGTGGTATTCTTACGTATCCTTTCGAGAGAAAACTGTCCTGTGCCTTCTCTTTTGAGGCTACACACTTAGACATACACGCAACATGAAAGCTTTTCGACTTACAACTTGTTGTTTAGGAAAAGCAAGATAATTTCGCACGATGCGGGATTTCCTTAAAACGTGATTTTCTGAAAAATTTTGACGAAAGAAAATTCTCCTTTTGGTTCTCTTTAGATGCTACATGTTAAGACGTACACGCCACAACAATTCTTTTCGAGATACAACGTGTAGTTTTGGAGATACAAGCTAATTTTGTACGATGCGTTATTTCTTCTCGTAAAGAGTTTCCAATGCGTACGTGTATGTCTTTACTCTGCAAAACTGTATTTCCTTATGAAGTGGTATTCTTACATATCCTTTCGAGAGAAAACTGTCCTGTGCCTTCTCTTTTGAGGCTACACACTTAGACATACACGCAACATGAAAGCTTTTCGACTTACAACGTGTTGTTTAGGAAAAACAAGATAATTTCGCACGATGCGGGATTTCCTTAAAACGTGATTTTCTGAAAAATTTTGACGAAAGAAAATTCTCCTTTTGGTTCTCTTTAGATGCTACATGTTAAGACGTACACGCCACAACAATTCTTTTCGAGATACAACGTGTAGTTTTGGAGATACAAGCTAATTTTGTACGATGCGTTATTTCTTCTCGTAAAGAGTTTCCAATGCGTACGTGTATGTCTTTACTCTGCAAAACTGTATTTCCTTATGAAGTGGTATTCTTACGTATCCTTTCGAGAGAAAACTGTCCTGTGCCTTCTCTTTTGAGGCTACACACTTAGACATACACGCAACATTAAAGCTTTTCGACTTACAACGTGTTGTTTAGGAAAAACAAGATAATTTCGCACGATGCGGGATTTCCTTAAAACGTGATTTTCTGAAAAATTTTGACGAAAGAAAATTCTCCTTTTGGTTCTCTTTAGATGCTACATGTTAAGACGTACACGCCACAACAATTCTTTTCGAGATACAACGTGTAGTTTTGGAGATACAAGCTAATTTTGTACGATGCGTTATTTCTTCTCGTAAAGAGTTTCCAATGCGTACGTGTATGTCTTTACTCTGCAAAACTGTATTTCCTTATGAAGTGGTATTCTTACGTATCCTTTCGAGAGAAAACTGTCCTGTGCCTTCTCTTTTGAGGCTACACACTTAGACATACACGCAACATGAAAGCTTTTCGACTTACAACGTGTTGTTTAGGAAAAACAAGATAATTTCGCACGATGCGGGATTTCCTTAAAACGTGATTTTCTGAAAAATTTTGACGAAAGAAAATTCTCCTTTTGGTTCTCTTTAGATGCTACATGTTAAGACGTACACGCCACAACAACTCTTTTCGAGATACAACGTGTAGTTTTGGAGATACAAGCTAATTTTGTACGATGCGTTATTTCTTCTCGTAAAGAGTTTCCAATGCGTACGTGTATGTCTTTACTCTGCAAAACTGTATTTCCTTATGAAGTGGTATTCTTACGTATCCTTTCGAGAGAAAACTGTCCTGTGCCTTCTCTTTTGAGGCTACACACTTAGACATACACGCAACATGAAAGCTTTTCGACTTACAACGTGTTGTTTAGGAAAAACAAGATAATTTCGCACGATGCGGGATTTCCTTAAAACCTGATTTTCTGAAAATATTTGACGAAAGAAAATTCTCCTTTTGGTTCTCTTTAGATGCTACATGTTAAGCCGTACACGCCACAACAATTCTTTTCGAGATACAACGTGTAGTTTTGGAGATACAAGCTAATTTTGTACGATGCGTTATTTCTTCTCGTAAAGAGTTTCCAATGCGTACGTATATGTCTTTACTCTGCAAAACTGTATTTCCTTATGAAGTGGTATTCTTACGTATCCTTTCGAGAGAAAACTGTCCTGTGCCTTCTCTTTTGAGGCTACACACTTAGACATACACGCAACATGAAAGCTTTTCGACTTACAACGTGTTGTTTAGGAAAAACAAGATAATTTCGCACGATGCGGGATTTCCTTAAAACGTGATTTTCTGAAAAATTTTGACGAAAGAAAATTCTCCTTTTGGTTCTCTTTAGATGCTACATGTTAAGCCGTACACGCCACAACAATTCTTTTCGAGATACAACGTGTAGTTTTGGAGATACAAGCTAATTTTGTACGATGCGTTATTTCTTCTCGTAAAGAGTTTCCAATGCGTACGTATATGTCTTTACTCTGCAAAACTGTATTTCCTTATGAAGTGGTATTCTTACGTATCCTTTCGAGAGAAAACTGTCCTGTGCCTTCTCTTTTGAGGCTACACACTTAGACATACACGCAACATGAAAGCTTTTCGACTTACAACGTGTTGTTTAGGAAAAACAAGATAATTTCGCACGATGCGGGATTTCCTTAAAACGTGATTTTCTGAAAAATTTTGACGAAAGAAAATTCTCCTTTTGGCTCTCTTTAGATGCTACATGTTAAGACGTACACGCCACAACAATTCTTTTCGAGATACAACGTGTAGTTTTGGAGATACAAGCTAATTTTGTACGATGCGTTATTTCTTCTCGTAAAGAGTTTCCAATGCGTACGTATATGTCTTTACTCTGCAAAACTGTATTTCCTTATGAAGTGGTATTCTTACATATCCTTTCGAGAGAAAACTGTCCTGTGCCTTCTCTTTTGAGGCTACACACTTAGACATACACGCAACATGAAAGCTTTTCGACTTACAACGTGTTGTTTAGGAAAAACAAGATAATTTCGCACGATGCGGGATTTCCTTAAAACGTGATTTTCTGAAAAATTTTGACGAAAGAAAATTCTCCTTTTGGCTCTCTTTAGATGCTACATGTTAAGACGTACACGCCACAACAATTCTTTTCGAGATACAACGTGTAGTTTTGGAGATACAAGCTAATTTTGTACGATGCGTTATTTCTTCTCGTAAAGAGTTTCCAATGCGTACGTATATGTCTTTACGCTGCAAAACTATTTCCTTATGAAGTGGTATTCTTACATATCCTTTCGAGAGAAAACTGTCCTGTGCCTTCTCTTTTGAGGCTACACACTTAGACATACACGCAACATGAAAGCTTTTCGACTTACAACGTGTTGTTTAGGAAAAACAAGATAATTTCGCACGATGCGGGATTTCCTTAAAACGTGATATTCTGAAAAATTTTGACGAAAGAAAATTCTCCTTTTGGTTCTCTTTAGATGCTACATGTTAAGACGTACACGCCACAACAATTCTTTTCGAGATACAACGTGTAGTTTTGGAGATACAAGCTAATTTTGTACGATGCGTTATTTCTTCTCGTAAAGAGTTTCCAATGCGTACGTATATGTCTTTACTCTGCAAAACTGTATTTCCTTATGAAGTGGTATTCTTACATATCCTTTCGAGAGAAAACTGTCCTGTGCCTTCTCTTTTGAGGCTACACACTTAGACATACACGCAACATGAAAGCTTTTCGACTTACAACGTGTTGTTTAGGAAAAACAAGATAATTTCGCACGATGCGGGATTTCCTTAAAACGTGATTTTCTGAAAAATTTTGACGAAAGAAAATTCTCCTTTTAGTTCGCTTTAGATGCTACATGTTAAGACGTACACGCCACAACAATTCTTTTCGAGATACAACGTGTAGTTTTGGAGATACAAGCTAATTTTGTACGATGCGTTATTTCTTCTCGTAAAGAGTTTCCAATGCGTACGTATATGTCTTTACGCTGCAAAACTATTTCCTTATGAAGTGGTATTCTTACGTATCCTTTCGAGAGAAAACTGTCCTGTGCCTTCTCTTTTGAGGCTACACACTTAGACATACACGCAACATGAAAGCTTTTCGACTTACAACGTGTTGTTTAGGAAAAACAAGATAATTTCGCACGATGCGGGATTTCCTTAAAACGTGATATTCTGAAAAATTTTGACGAAAGAAAATTCTCCTTTTGGTTCTCTTTAGATGCTACATGTTAAGACGTACACGCCACAACAATTCTTTTCGAGATACAACGTGTAGTTTTGGAGATACAAGCTAATTTTGTACGATGCGTTATTTCTTCTCGTAAAGAGTTTCCAATGCGTACGTATATGTCTTTACTCTGCAAAACTGTATTTCCTTATGAAGTGGTATTCTTACATATCCTTTCGAGAGAAAACTGTCCTGTGCCTTCTCTTTTGAGGCTACACACTTAGACATACACGCAACATGAAAGCTTTTCGACTTACAACGTGTTGTTTAGGAAAAACAAGATAATTTCGCACGATGCGGGATTTCCTTAAAACGTGATTTTCTGAAAAATTTTGACGAAAGAAAATTCTCCTTTTGGTTCTCTTTAGATGCTACATGTTAAGACGTACACGCCACAACAATTCTTTTCGAGATACAACGTGTAGTTTTGGAGATACAAGCTAATTTTGTACGATGCGTTATTTCTTCTCGTAAAGAGTTTCCAATGCGTACGTATATGTCTTTACTCTGCAAAACTGTATTTCCTTATGAAGTGGTATTCTTACGTATCCTTTCGAGAGAAAACTGTCCTGTGCCTTCTCTTTTGAGGCTACACATTTAGACATACACGCAACATGAAAGCTTTTTGACTTACAACGTGTTGTTTAGGAAAAACAAGATAATTTCGCACGATGCGGGATTTCCTTAAAACGTGATTTTCTGAAAAATTTTGACGAAAGAAAATTCTCCTTTTGGTTCTCTTTAGATGCTACATGTTAAGACGTACACGCCACAACAACTCTTTTCGAGATACAACGTGTAGTTTTGGAGATACAAGCTAATTTTGTACGATGCGTTATTTCTTCTCGTAAAGAGTTTCCAATGCGTACGTGTATGTCTTTACTCTGCAAAACTGTATTTCCTTATGAAGTGGTATTCTTACGTATCCTTTCGAGAGAAAACTGTCCTGTGCCTTCTCTTTTGAGGCTACACACTTAGACATACACGCAACATGAAAGCTTTTCGACTTACAACGTGTTGTTTAGGAAAAACAAGATAATTTCGCACGATGCGGGATTTCCTTAAAACCTGATTTTCTGAAAATATTTGACGAAAGAAAATTCTCCTTTTGGTTCTCTTTAGATGCTACATGTTAAGCCGTACACGCCACAACAATTCTTTTCGAGATACAACGTGTAGTTTTGGAGATACAAGCTAATTTTGTACGATGCGTTATTTCTTCTCGTAAAGAGTTTCCAATGCGTACGTATATGTCTTTACTCTGCAAAACTGTATTTCCTTATGAAGTGGTATTCTTACGTATCCTTTCGAGAGAAAACTGTCCTGTGCCTTCTCTTTTGAGGCTACACACTTAGACATACACGCAACATGAAAGCTTTTCGACTTACAACGTGTTGTTTAGGAAAAACAAGATAATTTCGCACGATGCGGGATTTCCTTAAAACGTGATTTTCTGAAAAATTTTGACGAAAGAAAATTCTCCTTTTGGTTCTCTTTAGATGCTACATGTTAAGCCGTACACGCCACAACAATTCTTTTCGAGATACAACGTGTAGTTTTGGAGATACAAGCTAATTTTGTACGATGCGTTATTTCTTCTCGTAAAGAGTTTCCAATGCGTACGTATATGTCTTTACTCTGCAAAACTGTATTTCCTTATGAAGTGGTATTCTTACGTATCCTTTCGAGAGAAAACTGTCCTGTGCCTTCTCTTTTGAGGCTACACACTTAGACATACACGCAACATGAAAGCTTTTCGACTTACAACGTGTTGTTTAGGAAAAACAAGATAATTTCGCACGATGCGGGATTTCCTTAAAACGTGATTTTCTGAAAAATTTTGACGAAAGAAAATTCTCCTTTTGGCTCTCTTTAGATGCTACATGTTAAGACGTACACGCCACAACAATTCTTTTCGAGATACAACGTGTAGTTTTGGAGATACAAGCTAATTTTGTACGATGCGTTATTTCTTCTCGTAAAGAGTTTCCAATGCGTACGTATATGTCTTTACTCTGCAAAACTGTATTTCCTTATGAAGTGGTATTCTTACATATCCTTTCGAGAGAAAACTGTCCTGTGCCTTCTCTTTTGAGGCTACACACTTAGACATACACGCAACATGAAAGCTTTTCGACTTACAACGTGTTGTTTAGGAAAAACAAGATAATTTCGCACGATGCGGGATTTCCTTAAAACGTGATTTTCTGAAAAATTTTGACGAAAGAAAATTCTCCTTTTGGCTCTCTTTAGATGCTACATGTTAAGACGTACACGCCACAACAATTCTTTTCGAGATACAACGTGTAGTTTTGGAGATACAAGCTAATTTTGTACGATGCGTTATTTCTTCTCGTAAAGAGTTTCCAATGCGTACGTATATGTCTTTACGCTGCAAAACTATTTCCTTATGAAGTGGTATTCTTACATATCCTTTCGAGAGAAAACTGTCCTGTGCCTTCTCTTTTGAGGCTACACACTTAGACATACACGCAACATGAAAGCTTTTCGACTTACAACGTGTTGTTTAGGAAAAACAAGATAATTTCGCACGATGCGGGATTTCCTTAAAACGTGATATTCTGAAAAATTTTGACGAAAGAAAATTCTCCTTTTGGTTCTCTTTAGATGCTACATGTTAAGACGTACACGCCACAACAATTCTTTTCGAGATACAACGTGTAGTTTTGGAGATACAAGCTAATTTTGTACGATGCGTTATTTCTTCTCGTAAAGAGTTTCCAATGCGTACGTATATGTCTTTACTCTGCAAAACTGTATTTCCTTATGAAGTGGTATTCTTACATATCCTTTCGAGAGAAAACTGTCCTGTGCCTTCTCTTTTGAGGCTACACACTTAGACATACACGCAACATGAAAGCTTTTCGACTTACAACGTGTTGTTTAGGAAAAACAAGATAATTTCGCACGATGCGGGATTTCCTTAAAACGTGATTTTCTGAAAAATTTTGACGAAAGAAAATTCTCCTTTTAGTTCGCTTTAGATGCTACATGTTAAGACGTACACGCCACAACAATTCTTTTCGAGATACAACGTGTAGTTTTGGAGATACAAGCTAATTTTGTACGATGCGTTATTTCTTCTCGTAAAGAGTTTCCAATGCGTACGTATATGTCTTTACGCTGCAAAACTATTTCCTTATGAAGTGGTATTCTTACGTATCCTTTCGAGAGAAAACTGTCCTGTGCCTTCTCTTTTGAGGCTACACACTTAGACATACACGCAACATGAAAGCTTTTCGACTTACAACGTGTTGTTTAGGAAAAACAAGATAATTTCGCACGATGCGGGATTTCCTTAAAACGTGATATTCTGAAAAATTTTGACGAAAGAAAATTCTCCTTTTGGTTCTCTTTAGATGCTACATGTTAAGACGTACACGCCACAACAATTCTTTTCGAGATACAACGTGTAGTTTTGGAGATACAAGCTAATTTTGTACGATGCGTTATTTCTTCTCGTAAAGAGTTTCCAATGCGTACGTATATGTCTTTACTCTGCAAAACTGTATTTCCTTATGAAGTGGTATTCTTACATATCCTTTCGAGAGAAAACTGTCCTGTGCCTTCTCTTTTGAGGCTACACACTTAGACATACACGCAACATGAAAGCTTTTCGACTTACAACGTGTTGTTTAGGAAAAACAAGATAATTTCGCACGATGCGGGATTTCCTTAAAACGTGATTTTCTGAAAAATTTTGACGAAAGAAAATTCTCCTTTTGGTTCTCTTTAGATGCTACATGTTAAGACGTACACGCCACAACAATTCTTTTCGAGATACAACGTGTAGTTTTGGAGATACAAGCTAATTTTGTACGATGCGTTATTTCTTCTCGTAAAGAGTTTCCAATGCGTACGTATATGTCTTTACTCTGCAAAACTGTATTTCCTTATGAAGTGGTATTCTTACGTATCCTTTCGAGAGAAAACTGTCCTGTGCCTTCTCTTTTGAGGCTACACATTTAGACATACACGCAACATGAAAGCTTTTTGACTTACAACGTGTTGTTTAGGAAAAACAAGATAATTTCGCACGATGCGGGATTTCCTTAAAACGTGATTTTCTGAAAAATTTTGACGAAAGAAAATTCTCCTTTTGGCTCTCTTTAGATGCTACATGTTAAGACGTACACGCCACAACAATTCTTTTCGAGATACAACGTGTAGTTTTGGAGATACAAGCTAATTTTGTACGATGCGTTATTTCTTCTCGTAAAGAGTTTCCAATGCGTACGTATATGTCTTTACGCTGCAAAACTATTTCCTTATGAAGTGGTATTCTTACGTATCCTTTCGAGAGAAAACTGTCCTGTGCCTTCTCTTTTGAGGCTACACACTTAGACATACACGCAACATGAAAGCTTTTCGACTTACAACGTGTTGTTTAGGAAAAGCAAGATAATTTCGCACGATGCGGGATTTCCTTAAAACGTGATTTTCTGAAAAATTTTGACGAAAGAAAATTCTCCTTTTGGTTCTCTTTAGATGCTACATGTTAAGACGTACACGCCACAACAATTCTTTTCGAGATACAACGTGTAGTTTTGGAGATACAAGCTAATTTTGTACGATGCATTATTTCTTCTCGTAAAGAGTTTCCAATGCGTACGTGTATGTCTTTACTCTGCAAAACTGTATTTCCTTATGAAGTGGTATTCTTACATATCCTTTCGAGAGAAAACTGTCCTGTGCCTTCTCTTTTGAGGCTACACACTTAGACATACACGCAACATGAAAGCTTTTCGACTTACAACGTGTTGTTTAGGAAAAACAAGATAATTTCGCACGATGCGGGATTTCCTTAAAACGTGATTTTCTGAAAAATTTTGACGAAAGAAAATTCTCCTTTTGGTTCTCTTTAGATGCTACATGTTAAGACGTACACGCCACAACAATTCTTTTCGAGATACAACGTGTAGTTTTGGAGATACAAGCTAATTTTGTACGATGCGTTATTTCTTCTCGTAAAGAGTTTCCAATGCGTACGTGTATGTCTTTACTCTGCAAAACTGTATTTCCTTATGAAGTGGTATTCTTACGTATCCTTTCGAGAGAAAACTGTCCTGTGCCTTCTCTTTTGAGGCTACACACTTAGACATACACGCAACATGAAAGCTTTTCGACTTACAACGTGTTGTTTAGGAAAAACAAGATAATTTCGCACGATGCGGGATTTCCTTAAAACGTGATTTTCTGAAAAATTTTGACGAAAGAAAATTCTCCTTTTGGTTCTCTTTAGATGCTACATGTTAAGACGTACACGCCACAACAATTCTTTTCGAGATACAACGTGTAGTTTTGGAGATACAAGCTAATTTTGTACGATGCGTTATTTCTTCTCGTAAAGAGTTTCCAATGCGTACGTATATGTCTTTACGCTGCAAAACTATTTCCTTATGAAGTGGTATTCTTACGTATCCTTTCGAGAGAAAACTGTCCTGTGCCTTCTCTTTTGAGGCTACACACTTAGACATACACGCAACATGAAAGCTTTTCGACTTACAACGTGTTGTTTAGGAAAAGCAAGATAATTTCGCACGATGCGGGATTTCCTTAAAACGTGATTTTCTGAAAAATTTTGACGAAAGAAAATTCTCCTTTTGGTTCTCTTTAGATGCTACATGTTAAGACGTACACGCCACAACAATTCTTTTCGAGATACAACGTGTAGTTTTGGAGATACAAGCTAATTTTGTACGATGCGTTATTTCTTCTCGTAAAGAGTTTCCAATGCGTACGTGTATGTCTTTACTCTGCAAAACTGTATTTCCTTATGAAGTGGTATTCTTACATATCCTTTCGAGAGAAAACTGTCCTGTGCCTTCTCTTTTGAGGCTACACACTTAGACATACACGCAACATGAAAGCTTTTCGACTTACAACGTGTTGTTTAGGAAAAACAAGATAATTTCGCACGATGCGGGATTTCCTTAAAACGTGATTTTCTGAAAAATTTTGACGAAAGAAAATTCTCCTTTTGGTTCTCTTTAGATGCTACATGTTAAGACGTACACGCCACAACAATTCTTTTCGAGATACAACGTGTAGTTTTGGAGATACAAGCTAATTTTGTACGATGCGTTATTTCTTCTCGTAAAGAGTTTCCAATGCGTACGTGTATGTCTTTACTCTGCAAAACTGTATTTCCTTATGAAGTGGTATTCTTACGTATCCTTTCGAGAGAAAACTGTCCTGTGCCTTCTCTTTTGAGGCTACACACTTAGACATACACGCAACATGAAAGCTTTTCGACTTACAACGTGTTGTTTAGGAAAAACAAGATAATTTCGCACGATGCGGGATTTCCTTAAAACGTGATTTTCTGAAAAATTTTGACGAAAGAAAATTCTCCTTTTGGTTCTCTTTAGATGCTACATGTTAAGACGTACACGCCACAACAATTCTTTTCGAGATACAACGTGTAGTTTTGGAGATACAAGCTAATTTTGTACGATGCGTTATTTCTTCTCGTAAAGAGTTTCCAATGCGTACGTGTATGTCTTTACTCTGCAAAACTGTATTTCCTTATGAAGTGGTATTCTTACGTATCCTTTCGAGAGAAAACTGTCCTGTGCCTTCTCTTTTGAGGCTACACACTTAGACATACACGCAACATGAAAGCTTTTCGACTTACAACGTGTTGTTTAGGAAAAACAAGATAATTTCGCACGATGCGGGATTTCCTTAAAACGTGATTTTCTGAAAAATTTTGACGAAAGAAAATTCTCCTTTTGGTTCTCTTTAGATGCTACATGTTAAGACGTACACGCCACAACAACTCTTTTCGAGATACAACGTGTAGTTTTGGAGATACAAGCTAATTTTGTACGATGCGTTATTTCTTCTCGTAAAGAGTTTCCAATGCGTACGTGTATGTCTTTACTCTGCAAAACTGTATTTCCTTATGAAGTGGTATTCTTACGTATCCTTTCGAGAGAAAACTGTCCTGTGCCTTCTCTTTTGAGGCTACACACTTAGACATACACGCAACATGAAAGCTTTTCGACTTACAACGTGTTGTTTAGGAAAAACAAGATAATTTCGCACGATGCGGGATTTCCTTAAAACCTGATTTTCTGAAAATATTTGACGAAAGAAAATTCTCCTTTTGGTTCTCTTTAGATGCTACATGTTAAGCCGTACACGCCACAACAATTCTTTTCGAGATACAACGTGTAGTTTTGGAGATAGAAGCTAATTTTGTACGATGCGTTATTTCTTCTCGTAAAGAGTTTCCAATGCGTACGTATATGTCTTTACTCTGCAAAACTGTATTTCCTTATGAAGTGGTATTCTTACGTATCCTTTCGAGAGAAAACTGTCCTGTGCCTTCTCTTTTGAGGCTACACACTTAGACATACACGCAACATGAAAGCTTTTCGACTTACAACGTGTTGTTTAGGAAAAACAAGATAATTTCGCACGATGCGGGATTTCCTTAAAACGTGATTTTCTGAAAAATTTTGACGAAAGAAAATTCTCCTTTTGGTTCTCTTTAGATGCTACATGTTAAGCCGTACACGCCACAACAATTCTTTTCGAGATACAACGTGTAGTTTTGGAGATACAAGCTAATTTTGTACGATGCGTTATTTCTTCTCGTAAAGAGTTTCCAATGCGTACGTATATGTCTTTACTCTGCAAAACTGTATTTCCTTATGAAGTGGTATTCTTACGTATCCTTTCGAGAGAAAACTGTCCTGTGCCTTCTCTTTTGAGGCTACACACTTAGACATACACGCAACATGAAAGCTTTTCGACTTACAACGTGTTGTTTAGGAAAAACAAGATAATTTCGCACGATGCGGGATTTCCTTAAAACGTGATTTTCTGAAAAATTTTGACGAAAGAAAATTCTCCTTTTGGCTCTCTTTAGATGCTACATGTTAAGACGTACACGCCACAACAATTCTTTTCGAGATACAACGTGTAGTTTTGGAGATACAAGCTAATTTTGTACGATGCGTTATTTCTTCTCGTAAAGAGTTTCCAATGCGTACGTATATGTCTTTACTCTGCAAAACTGTATTTCCTTATGAAGTGGTATTCTTACATATCCTTTCGAGAGAAAACTGTCCTGTGCCTTCTCTTTTGAGGCTACACACTTAGACATACACGCAACATGAAAGCTTTTCGACTTACAACGTGTTGTTTAGGAAAAACAAGATAATTTCGCACGATGCGGGATTTCCTTAAAACGTGATTTTCTGAAAAATTTTGACGAAAGAAAATTCTCCTTTTGGCTCTCTTTAGATGCTACATGTTAAGACGTACACGCCACAACAATTCTTTTCGAGATACAACGTGTAGTTTTGGAGATACAAGCTAATTTTGTACGATGCGTTATTTCTTCTCGTAAAGAGTTTCCAATGCGTACGTATATGTCTTTACGCTGCAAAACTATTTCCTTATGAAGTGGTATTCTTACATATCCTTTCGAGAGAAAACTGTCCTGTGCCTTCTCTTTTGAGGCTACACACTTAGACATACACGCAACATGAAAGCTTTTCGACTTACAACGTGTTGTTTAGGAAAAACAAGATAATTTCGCACGATGCGGGATTTCCTTAAAACGTGATTTTCTGAAAAATTTTGACGAAAGAAAATTCTCCTTTTGGTTCTCTTTAGATGCTACATGTTAAGACGTACACGCCACAACAATTCTTTTCGAGATACAACGTGTAGTTTTGGAGATACAAGCTAATTTTGTACGATGCGTTATTTCTTCTCGTAAAGAGTTTCCAATGCGTACGTGTATGTCTTTACTCTGCAAAACTGTATTTCCTTATGAAGTGGTATTCTTACGTATCCTTTCGAGAGAAAACTGTCCTGTGCCTTCTCTTTTGAGGCTACACACTTAGACATACACGCAACATGAAAGCTTTTCGACTTACAACGTGTTGTTTAGGAAAAACAAGATAATTTCGCACGATGAGGGATTTCCTTAAAACGTGATTTTCTGAAAAATTTTGACGAAAGAAAATTCTCCTTTTGGTTCTCTTTAGATGCTACATGTTAAGACGTACACGCCACAACAATTTTTTTTTGAGATACAACGTGTAGTTTTGGAGATACAAGCTAATTTTGTACGATGCGTTATTTCTTGTCGTAAAGAGTTTCCAATGCGTACGTATATGTCTTTATTCTGCAAAACTGTATTTCCTTATGAAGTGGTATTCTTACGTATCCTTTCGAGAGAAAACTGTCCTGTGCCTTCTCTTTTGAGGCTACACACTTAGACATACACGCAACATGAAAGCTTTTCGACTTACAACGTGTTGTTTAGGAAAAACAAGATAATTTCGCACGATGCGGGATTTCCTTAAAACGTGATTTTCTGAAAAATTTTGACGAAAGAAAATTCTCCTTTTGGTTCTCTTTAGATGCTACATGTTAAGACGTACACGCCACAACAATTCTTTTCGAGATACAACGTGTAGTTTTGGAGATACAAGCTAATTTTGTACGATGCGTTATTTCTTCTCGTAAAGAGTTTCCAATGCGTACGTATATGTCTTTACGCTGCAAAACTATTTCCTTATGAAGTGGTATTCTTACATATCCTTTCGAGAGAAAACTGTCCTGTGCCTTCTCTTTTGAGGCTACACACTTAGACATACACGCAACATGAAAGCTTTTCGACTTACAACGTGTTGTTTAGGAAAAACAAGATAATTTCGCACGATGCGGGATTTCCTTAAAACGTGATATTCTGAAAAATTTTGACGAAAGAAAATTCTCCTTTTGGTTCTCTTTAGATGCTACATGTTAAGACGTACACGCCACAACAATTCTTTTCGAGATACAACGTGTAGTTTTGGAGATACAAGCTAATTTTGTACGATGCGTTATTTCTTCTCGTAAAGAGTTTCCAATGCGTACGTATATGTCTTTACTCTGCAAAACTGTATTTCCTTATGAAGTGGTATTCTTACATATCCTTTCGAGAGAAAACTGTCCTGTGCCTTCTCTTTTGAGGCTACACACTTAGACATACACGCAACATGAAAGCTTTTCGACTTACAACGTGTTGTTTAGGAAAAACAAGATAATTTCGCACGATGCGGGATTTCCTTAAAACGTGATTTTCTGAAAAATTTTGACGAAAGAAAATTCTCCTTTTGGTTCTCTTTAGATGCTACATGTTAAGACGTACACGCCACAACAATTCTTTTCGAGATACAACGTGTAGTTTTGGAGATACAAGCTAATTTTGTACGATGCGTTATTTCTTCTCGTAAAGAGTTTCCAATGCGTACGTATATGTCTTTACTCTGCAAAACTGTATTTCCTTATGAAGTGGTATTCTTACGTATCCTTTCGAGAGAAAACTGTCCTGTGCCTGCTCTTTTGAGGCTACACATTTAGACATACACGCAACATGAAAGCTTTTTGACTTACAACGTGTTGTTTAGGAAAAACAAGATAATTTCGCACGATGCGGGATTTCCTTAAAACGTGATTTTCTGAAAAATTTTGACGAAAGAAAATTCTCCTTTTGGCTCTCTTTAGATGCTACATGTTAAGACGTACACGCCACAACAATTCTTTTCGAGATACAACGTGTAGTTTTGGAGATACAAGCTAATTTTGTACGATGCGTTATTTCTTCTCGTAAAGAGTTTCCAATGCGTACGTATATGTCTTTACGCTGCAAAACTATTTCCTTATGAAGTGGTATTCTTACGTATCCTTTCGAGAGAAAACTGTCCTGTGCCTTCTCTTTTGAGGCTACACACTTAGACATACACGCAACATGAAAGCTTTTCGACTTACAACGTGTTGTTTAGGAAAAGCAAGATAATTTCGCACGATGCGGGATTTCCTTAAAACGTGATTTTCTGAAAAATTTTGACGAAAGAAAATTCTCCTTTTGGTTCTCTTTAGATGCTACATGTTAAGACGTACACGCCACAACAATTCTTTTCGAGATACAACGTGTAGTTTTGGAGATACAAGCTAATTTTGTACGATGCGTTATTTCTTCTCGTAAAGAGTTTCCAATGCGTACGTGTATGTCTTTACTCTGCAAAACTGTATTTCCTTATGAAGTGGTATTCTTACATATCCTTTCGAGAGAAAACTGTCCTGTGCCTTCTCTTTTGAGGCTACACACTTAGACATACACGCAACATGAAAGCTTTTCGACTTACAACGTGTTGTTTAGGAAAAACAAGATAATTTCGCACGATGCGGGATTTCCTTAAAACGTGATTTTCTGAAAAATTTTGACGAAAGAAAATTCTCCTTTTGGTTCTCTTTAGATGCTACATGTTAAGACGTACACGCCACAACAATTCTTTTCGAGATACAACGTGTAGTTTTGGAGATACAAGCTAATTTTGTACGATGCGTTATTTCTTCTCGTAAAGAGTTTCCAATGCGTACGTGTATGTCTTTACTCTGCAAAACTGTATTTCCTTATGAAGTGGTATTCTTACGTATCCTTTCGAGAGAAAACTGTCCTGTGCCTTCTCTTTTGAGGCTACACACTTAGACATACACGCAACATGAAAGCTTTTCGACTTACAACGTGTTGTTTAGGAAAAACAAGATAATTTCGCACGATGCGGGATTTCCTTAAAACGTGATTTTCTGAAAAATTTTGACGAAAGAAAATTCTCCTTTTGGTTCTCTTTAGATGCTACATGTTAAGACGTACACGCCACAACAATTCTTTTCGAGATACAACGTGTAGTTTTGGAGATACAAGCTAATTTTGTACGATGCGTTATTTCTTCTCGTAAAGAGTTTCCAATGCGTACGTGTATGTCTTTACTCTGCAAAACTGTATTTCCTTATGAAGTGGTATTCTTACGTATCCTTTCGAGAGAAAACTGTCCTGTGCCTTCTCTTTTGAGGCTACACACTTAGACATACACGCAACATGAAAGCTTTTCGACTTACAACGTGTTGTTTAGGAAAAACAAGATAATTTCGCACGATGCGGGATTTCCTTAAAACGTGATTTTCTGAAAAATTTTGACGAAAGAAAATTCTCCTTTTGGTTCTCTTTAGATGCTACATGTTAAGACGTACACGCCACAACAACTCTTTTCGAGATACAACGTGTAGTTTTGGAGATACAAGCTAATTTTGTACGATGCGTTATTTCTTCTCGTAAAGAGTTTCCAATGCGTACGTGTATGTCTTTACTCTGCAAAACTGTATTTCCTTATGAAGTGGTATTCTTACGTATCCTTTCGAGAGAAAACTGTCCTGTGCCTTCTCTTTTGAGGCTACACACTTAGACATACACGCAACATGAAAGCTTTTCGACTTACAACGTGTTGTTTAGGAAAAACAAGATAATTTCGCACGATGCGGGATTTCCTTAAAACCTGATTTTCTGAAAAATTTTGACGAAAGAAAATTCTCCTTTTGGTTCTCTTTAGATGCTACATGTTAAGACGTACACGCCACAACAATTCTTTTCGAGATACAACGTGTAGTTTTGGAGATACAAGCTAATTTTGTACGATGCGTTATTTCTTCTCGTAAAGAGTTTCCAATGCGTACGTATATGTCTTTACGCTGCAAAACTATTTCCTTATGAAGTGGTATTCTTACATATCCTTTCGAGAGAAAACTGTCCTGTGCCTTCTCTTTTGAGGCTACACACTTAGACATACACGCAACATGAAAGCTTTTCGACTTACAACGTGTTGTTTAGGAAAAACAAGATAATTTCGCACGATGCGGGATTTCCTTAAAACGTGATATTCTGAAAAATTTTGACGAAAGAAAATTCTCCTTTTGGTTCTCTTTAGATGCTACATGTTAAGACGTACACGCCACAACAATTCTTTTCGAGATACAACGTGTAGTTTTGGAGATACAAGCTAATTTTGTACGATGCGTTATTTCTTCTCGTAAAGAGTTTCCAATGCGTACGTATATGTCTTTACTCTGCAAAACTGTATTTCCTTATGAAGTGGTATTCTTACATATCCTTTCGAGAGAAAACTGTCCTGTGCCTTCTCTTTTGAGGCTACACACTTAGACATACACGCAACATGAAAGCTTTTCGACTTACAACGTGTTGTTTAGGAAAAACAAGATAATTTCGCACGATGCGGGATTTCCTTAAAACGTGATTTTCTGAAAAATTTTGACGAAAGAAAATTCTCCTTTTGGTTCTCTTTAGATGCTACATGTTAAGACGTACACGCCACAACAATTCTTTTCGAGATACAACGTGTAGTTTTGGAGATACAAGCTAATTTTGTACGATGCGTTATTTCTTCTCGTAAAGAGTTTCCAATGCGTACGTATATGTCTTTACTCTGCAAAACTGTATTTCCTTATGAAGTGGTATTCTTACGTATCCTTTCGAGAGAAAACTGTCCTGTGCCTTCTCTTTTGAGGCTACACATTTAGACATACACGCAACATGAAAGCTTTTTGACTTACAACGTGTTGTTTAGGAAAAACAAGATAATTTCGCACGATGCGGGATTTCCTTAAAACGTGATTTTCTGAAAAATTTTGACGAAAGAAAATTCTCCTTTTGGCTCTCTTTAGATGCTACATGTTAAGACGTACACGCCACAACAATTCTTTTCGAGATACAACGTGTAGTTTTGGAGATACAAGCTAATTTTGTACGATGCGTTATTTCTTCTCGTAAAGAGTTTCCAATGCGTACGTATATGTCTTTACGCTGCAAAACTATTTCCTTATGAAGTGGTATTCTTACGTATCCTTTCGAGAGAAAACTGTCCTGTGCCTTCTCTTTTGAGGCTACACACTTAGACATACACGCAACATGAAAGCTTTTCGACTTACAACGTGTTGTTTAGGAAAAGCAAGATAATTTCGCACGATGCGGGATTTCCTTAAAACGTGATTTTCTGAAAAATTTTGACGAAAGAAAATTCTCCTTTTGGTTCTCTTTAGATGCTACATGTTAAGACGTACACGCCACAACAATTCTTTTCGAGATACAACGTGTAGTTTTGGAGATACAAGCTAATTTTGTACGATGCGTTATTTCTTCTCGTAAAGAGTTTCCAATGCGTACGTGTATGTCTTTACTCTGCAAAACTGTATTTCCTTATGAAGTGGTATTCTTACATATCCTTTCGAGAGAAAACTGTCCTGTGCCTTCTCTTTTGAGGCTACACACTTAGACATACACGCAACATGAAAGCTTTTCGACTTACAACGTGTTGTTTAGGAAAAACAAGATAATTTCGCACGATGCGGGATTTCCTTAAAACGTGATTTTCTGAAAAATTTTGACGAAAGAAAATTCTCCTTTTGGTTCTCTTTAGATGCTACATGTTAAGACGTACACGCCACAACAATTCTTTTCGAGATACAACGTGTAGTTTTGGAGATACAAGCTAATTTTGTACGATGCGTTATTTCTTCTCGTAAAGAGTTTCCAATGCGTACGTGTATGTCTTTACTCTGCAAAACTGTATTTCCTTATGAAGTGGTATTCTTACGTATCCTTTCGAGAGAAAACTGTCCTGTGCCTTCTCTTTTGAGGCTACACACTTAGACATACACGCAACATGAAAGCTTTTCGACTTACAACGTGTTGTTTAGGAAAAACAAGATAATTTCGCACGATGCGGGATTTCCTTAAAACGTGATTTTCTGAAAAATTTTGACGAAAGAAAATTCTCCTTTTGGTTCTCTTTAGATGCTACATGTTAAGACGTACACGCCACAACAATTCTTTTCGAGATACAACGTGTAGTTTTGGAGATACAAGCTAATTTTGTACGATGCGTTATTTCTTCTCGTAAAGAGTTTCCAATGCGTACGTGTATGTCTTTACTCTGCAAAACTGTATTTCCTTATGAAGTGGTATTCTTACGTATCCTTTCGAGAGAAAACTGTCCTGTGCCTTCTCTTTTGAGGCTACACACTTAGACATACACGCAACATGAAAGCTTTTCGACTTACAACGTGTTGTTTAGGAAAAACAAGATAATTTCGCACGATGCGGGATTTCCTTAAAACGTGATTTTCTGAAAAATTTTGACGAAAGAAAATTCTCCTTTTGGTTCTCTTTAGATGCTACATGTTAAGACGTACACGCCACAACAACTCTTTTCGAGATACAACGTGTAGTTTTGGAGATACAAGCTAATTTTGTACGATGCGTTATTTCTTCTCGTAAAGAGTTTCCAATGCGTACGTATATGTCTTTACTCTGCAAAACTGTATTTCCTTATGAAGTGGTATTCTTACATATCCTTTCGAGAGAAAACTGTCCTGTGCCTTCTCTTTTGAGGCTACACACTTAGACATACACGCAACATGAAAGCTTTTCGACTTACAACGTGTTGTTTAGGAAAAACAAGATAATTTCGCACGATGCGGGATTTCCTTAAAACGTGATTTTCTGAAAAATTTTGACGAAAGAAAATTCTCCTTTTGGTTCTCTTTAGATGCTACATGTTAAGACGTACACGCCACAACAATTCTTTTCGAGATACAACGTGTAGTTTTGGAGATACAAGCTAATTTTGTACGATGCGTTATTTCTTCTCGTAAAGAGTTTCCAATGCGTACGTATATGTCTTTACTCTGCAAAACTGTATTTCCTTATGAAGTGGTATTCTTACGTATCCTTTCGAGAGAAAACTGTCCTGTGCCTTCTCTTTTGAGGCTACACATTTAGACATACACGCAACATGAAAGCTTTTTGACTTACAACGTGTTGTTTAGGAAAAACAAGATAATTTCGCACGATGCGGGATTTCCTTAAAACGTGATTTTCTGAAAAATTTTGACGAAAGAAAATTCTCCTTTTGGCTCTCTTTAGATGCTACATGTTAAGACGTACACGCCACAACAATTCTTTTCGAGATACAACGTGTAGTTTTGGAGATACAAGCTAATTTTGTACGATGCGTTATTTCTTCTCGTAAAGAGTTTCCAATGCGTACGTATATGTCTTTACGCTGCAAAACTATTTCCTTATGAAGTGGTATTCTTACGTATCCTTTCGAGAGAAAACTGTCCTGTGCCTTCTCTTTTGAGGCTACACACTTAGACATACACGCAACATGAAAGCTTTTCGACTTACAACGTGTTGTTTAGGAAAAGCAAGATAATTTCGCACGATGCGGGATTTCCTTAAAACGTGATTTTCTGAAAATTTTGACGAAAGAAAATTCTCCTTTTGGTTCTCTTTAGATGCTACATGTTAAGACGTACACGCCACAACAATTCTTTTCGAGATACAACGTGTAGTTTTGGAGATACAAGCTAATTTTGTACGATGCGTTATTTCTTCTCGTAAAGAGTTTCCAATGCGTACGTGTATGTCTTTACTCTGCAAAACTGTATTTCCTTATGAAGTGGTATTCTTACATATCCTTTCGAGAGAAAACTGTCCTGTGCCTTCTCTTTTGAGGCTACACACTTAGACATACACGCAACATGAAAGCTTTTCGACTTACAACGTGTTGTTTAGGAAAAACAAGATAATTTCGCACGATGCGGGATTTCCTTAAAACGTGATTTTCTGAAAAATTTTGACGAAAGAAAATTCTCCTTTTGGTTCTCTTTAGATGCTACATGTTAAGACGTACACGCCACAACAATTCTTTTCGAGATACAACGTGTAGTTTTGGAGATACAAGCTAATTTTGTACGATGCGTTATTTCTTCTCGTAAAGAGTTTCCAATGCGTACGTGTATGTCTTTACTCTGCAAAACTGTATTTCCTTATGAAGTGGTATTCTTACGTATCCTTTCGAGAGAAAACTGTCCTGTGCCTTCTCTTTTGAGGCTACACACTTAGACATACACGCAACATGAAAGCTTTTCGACTTACAACGTGTTGTTTAGGAAAAACAAGATAATTTCGCACGATGCGGGATTTCCTTAAAACGTGATTTTCTGAAAAATTTTGACGAAAGAAAATTCTCCTTTTGGTTCTCTTTAGATGCTACATGTTAAGACGTACACGCCACAACAATTCTTTTCGAGATACAACGTGTAGTTTTGGAGATACAAGCTAATTTTGTACGATGCGTTATTTCTTCTCGTAAAGAGTTTCCAATGCGTACGTGTATGTCTTTACTCTGCAAAACTGTATTTCCTTATGAAGTGGTATTCTTACGTATCCTTTCGAGAGAAAACTGTCCTGTGCCTTCTCTTTTGAGGCTACACACTTAGACATACACGCAACATGAAAGCTTTTTGACTTACAACGTGTTGTTTAGGAAAAACAAGATAATTTCGCACGATGCGGGATTTCCTTAAAACGTGATTTTCTGAAAAATTTTGACGAAAGAAAATTCTCCTTTTGGTTCTCTTTAGATGCTACATGTTAAGACGTACACGCCACAACAACTCTTTTCGAGATACAACGTGTAGTTTTGGAGATACAAGCTAATTTTGTACGATGCGTTATTTCTTCTCGTAAAGAGTTTCCAATGCGTACGTGTATGTCTTTACTCTGCAAAACTGTATTTCCTTATGAAGTGGTATTCTTACGTATCCTTTCGAGAGAAAACTGTCCTGTGCCTTCTCTTTTGAGGCTACACACTTAGACATACACGCAACATGAAAGCTTTTCGACTTACAACGTGTTGTTTAGGAAAAACAAGATAATTTCGCACGATGCGGGATTTCCTTAAAACCTGATTTTCTGAAAAATTTTGACGAAAGAAAATTCTCCTTTTGGCTCTCTTTAGATGCTACATGTTAAGCCGTACACGCCACAACAATTCTTTTCGAGATACAACGTGTAGTTTTGGAGATAGAAGCTAATTTTGTACGATGCGTTATTTCTTCTCGTAAAGAGTTTCCAATGCGTACGTATATGTCTTTACTCTGCAAAACAGTATTTCCTTATGAAGTGGTATTCTTACGTATCCTTTCGAGAGAAAACTGTCCTGTGCCTTCTCTTTTGAGGCTACACACTTAGACATACACGCAACATGAAAGCTTTTCGACTTACAACGTGTTGTTTAGGAAAAACAAGATAATTTCGCACGATGCGGGATTTCCTTAAAACGTGATTTTCTGAAAAATTTTGACGAAAGAAAATTCTCCTTTTGGTTCTCTTTAGATGCTACATGTTAAGCCGTACACGCCACAACAATTCTTTTCGAGATACAACGTGTAGTTTTGGAGATACAAGCTAATTTTGTACGATGCGTTATTTCTTCTCGTAAAGAGTTACCAATGCGTACGTATATGTCTTTACTCTGCAAAACTGTATTTCCTTATGAAGTGGTATTCTTACGTATCCTTTCGAGAGAAAACTGTCCTGTGCCTTCTCTTTTGAGGCTACACACTTAGACATACACGCAACATGAAAGCTTTTCGACTTACAACGTGTTGTTTAGGAAAAACAAGATAATTTCGCACGATGCGGGATTTCCTTAAAACGTGATTTTCTGAAAAATTTTGACGAAAGAAAATTCTCCTTTTGGCTCTCTTTAGATGCTACATGTTAAGACGTACACGCCACAACAATTCTTTTCGAGATACAACGTGTAGTTTTGGAGATACAAGCTAATTTTGTACGATGCGTTATTTCTTCTCGTAAAGAGTTTCCAATGCGTACGTATATGTCTTTACTCTGCAAAACTGTATTTCCTTATGAAGTGGTATTCTTACATATCCTTTCGAGAGAAAACTGTCCTGTGCCTTCTCTTTTGAGGCTACACACTTAGACATACACGCAACATGAAAGCTTTTCGACTTACAACGTGTTGTTTAGGAAAAACAAGATAATTTCGCACGATGCGGGATTTCCTTAAAACGTGATTTTCTGAAAAATTTTGACGAAAGAAAATTCTCCTTTTGGCTCTCTTTAGATGCTACATGTTAAGACGTACACGCCACAACAATTCTTTTCGAGATACAACGTGTAGTTTTGGAGATACAAGCTAATTTTGTACGATGCGTTATTTCTTCTCGTAAAGAGTTTCCAATGCGTACGTATATGTCTTTACGCTGCAAAACTATTTCCTTATGAAGTGGTATTCTTACATATCCTTTCGAGAGAAAACTGTCCTGTGCCTTCTCTTTTGAGGCTACACACTTAGACATACACGCAACATGAAAGCTTTTCGACTTACAACGTGTTGTTTAGGAAAAACAAGATAATTTCGCACGATGCGGGATTTCCTTAAAACGTGATTTTCTGAAAAATTTTGACGAAAGAAAATTCTCCTTTTGGTTCTCTTTAGATGCTACATGTTAAGACGTACACGCCACAACAATTCTTTTCGAGATACAACGTGTAGTTTTGGAGATACAAGCTAATTTTGTACGATGCGTTATTTCTTCTCGTAAAGAGTTTCCAATGCGTACGTGTATGTCTTTACTCTGCAAAACTGTATTTCCTTATGAAGTGGTATTCTTACGTATCCTTTCGAGAGAAAACTGTCCTGTGCCTTCTCTTTTGAGGCTACACACTTAGACATACACGCAACATGAAAGCTTTTCGACTTACAACGTGTTGTTTAGGAAAAACAAGATAATTTCGCACGATGAGGGATTTCCTTAAAACGTGATTTTCTGAAAAATTTTGACGAAAGAAAATTCTCCTTTTGGTTCTCTTTAGATGCTACATGTTAAGACGTACACGCCACAACAATTTTTTTTTGAGATACAACGTGTAGTTTTGGAGATACAAGCTAATTTTGTACGATGCGTTATTTCTTGTCGTAAAGAGTTTCCAATGCGTACGTATATGTCTTTATTCTGCAAAACTGTATTTCCTTATGAAGTGGTATTCTTACGTATCCTTTCGAGAGAAAACTGTCCTGTGCCTTCTCTTTTGAGGCTACACTCTTAGACATACACGCAACATGAAAGCTTTTCGACTTACAACGTGTTGTTTAGGAAAAACAAGATAATTTCGCACGATGCGGGATTTCCTTAAAACGTGATTTTCTGAAAAATTTTGACGAAAGAAAATTCTCCTTTTGGTTCTCTTTAGATGCTACATGTTAAGACGTACACGCCACAACAATTCTTTTCGAGATACAACGTGTAGTTTTGGAGATAGAAGCTAATTTTGTACGATGCGTTATTTCTTCTCGTAAAGAGTTTCCAATGCGTACGTATATGTCTTTACTCTGCAAAACTGTATTTCCTTATGAAGTGGTATTCTTACATATCCTTTCGAGAGAAAACTGTCCTGTGCCTTCTCTTTTGAGGCTACACACTTAGACATACACGCAACATGAAAGCTTTTCGACTTACAACGTGTTGTTTAGGAAAAACAAGATAATTTCGCACGATGCGGGATTTCCTTAAAACGTGATTTTCTGAAAAATTTTGACGAAAGAAAATTCTCCTTTTGGTTCTCTTTAGATGCTACATGTTAAGACGTACACGCCACAACAATTCTTTTCGAGATACAACGTGTAGTTTTGGAGATACAAGCTAATTTTGTACGATGCGTTATTTCTTCTCGTAAAGAGTTTCCAATGCGTACGTGTATGTCTTTACTCTGCAAAACTGTATTTCCTTATAAAGTGGTATTCTTACGTATCCTTTCGAGAGAAAACTGTCCTGTGCCTTCTCTTTTGAGGCTACACACTTAGACATACACGCAACATGAAAGCTTTTCGACTTACAACGTGTTGTTTAGGAAAAACAAGATAATTTCGCACGATGCGGGATTTCCTTAAAACGTGATTTTCTGAAAAATTTTGACGAAAGAAAATTCTCCTTTTGGCTCTCTTTAGATGCTACATGTTAAGACGTACACGCCACAACAATTCTTTTCGAGATACAACGTGTAGTTTTGGAGATACAAGCTAATTTTGTACGATGCGTTATTTCTTCTCGTAAAGAGTTTCCAATGCGTACGTATATGTCTTTACTCTGCAAAACTGTATTTCCTTATGAAGTGGTATTCTTACATATCCTTTCGAGAGAAAACTGTCCTGTGCCTTCTCTTTTGAGGCTACACACTTAGACATACACGCAACATGAAAGCTTTTCGACTTACAACGTGTTGTTTAGGAAAAACTAGATAATTTCGCACGATGCGGGATTTCCTTAAAACGTGATTTTCTGAAAAATTTTGACGAAAGAAAATTCTCCTTTTGGCTCTCTTTAGATGCTACATGTTAAGACGTACACGCCACAACAATTCTTTTCGAGATACAACGTGTAGTTTTGGAGATACAAGCTAATTTTGTACGATGCGTTATTTCTTCTCGTAAAGAGTTTCCAATGCGTACGTATATGTCTTTACGCTGCAAAACTATTTCCTTATGAAGTGGTATTCTTACATATCCTTTCGAGAGAAAACTGTCCTGTGCCTTCTCTTTTGAGGCTACACACTTAGACATACACGCAACATGAAAGCTTTTCGACTTACAACGTGTTGTTTAGGAAAAACAAGATAATTTCGCACGATGCGGGATTTCCTTAAAACGTGATTTTCTGAAAAATTTTGACGAAAGAAAATTCTCCTTTTGGTTCTCTTTAGATGCTACATGTTAAGACGTACACGCCACAACAATTCTTTTCGAGATACAACGTGTAGTTTTGGAGATACAAGCTAATTTTGTACGATGCGTTATTTCTTCTCGTAAAGAGTTTCCAATGCGTACGTGTATGTCTTTACTCTGCAAAACTGTATTTCCTTATGAAGTGGTATTCTTACGTATCCTTTCGAGAGAAAACTGTCCTGTGCCTTCTCTTTTGAGGCTACACACTTAGACATACACGCAACATGAAAGCTTTTCGACTTACAACGTGTTGTTTAGGAAAAACAAGATAATTTCGCACGATGAGGGATTTCCTTAAAACGTGATTTTCTGAAAAATTTTGACGAAAGAAAATTCTCCTTTTGGTTCTCTTTAGATGCTACATGTTAAGACGTACACGCCACAACAATTTTTTTTGAGATACAACGTGTAGTTTTGGAGATACAAGCTAATTTTGTACGATGCGTTATTTCTTGTCGTAAAGAGTTTCCAATGCGTACGTATATGTCTTTATTCTGCAAAACTGTATTTCCTTATGAAGTGGTATTCTTACGTATCCTTTCGAGAGAAAACTGTCCTGTGCCTTCTCTTTTGAGGCTACACACTTAGACATACACGCAACATGAAAGCTTTTCGACTTACAACGTGTTGTTTAGGAAAAACAAGATAATTTCGCACGATGCGGGATTTCCTTAAAACGTGATTTTCTGAAAAATTTTGACGAAAGAAAATTCTCCTTTTGGTTCTCTTTAGATGCTACATGTTAAGACGTACACGCCACAACAATTCTTTTCGAGATACAACGTGTAGTTTTGGAGATACAAGCTAATTTTGTACGATGCGTTATTTCTTCTCGTAAAGAGTTTCCAATGCGTACGTGTATGTCTTTACTCTGCAAAACTGTATTTCCTTATGAAGTGGTATTCTTACGTATCCTTTCGAGAGAAAACTGTCCTGTGCCTTCTCTTTTGAGGCTACACACTTAGACATACACGCAACATGAAAGCTTTTCGACTTACAACGTGTTGTTTAGGAAAAACAAGATAATTTCGCACGATGCGGGATTTCCTTAAAACGTGATTTTCTGAAAAATTTTGACGAAAGAAAATTCTCCTTTTGGTTCTCTTTAGATGCTACATGTTAAGACGTACACGCCACAACAATTCTTTTCGAGATACAACGTGTAGTTTTGGAGATACAAGCTAATTTTGTACGATGCGTTATTTCTTCTCGTAAAGAGTTTCCAATGCGTACGTGTATGTCTTTACTCTGCAAAACTGTATTTCCTTATGAAGTGGTATTCTTACGTATCCTTTCGAGAGAAAACTGTCCTGTGCCTTCTCTTTTGAGGCTACACACTTAGACATACACGCAACATGAAAGCTTTTCGACTTACAACGTGTTGTTTAGGAAAAAGAAGATAATTTCGCACGATGCGGGATTTCCTTAAAACGTGATTTTCTGAAAAATTTTGACGAAAGAAAATTCTCCTTTTGGTTCTCTTTAGATGCTACATGTTAAGACGTACACGCCACAACAATTCTTTTCGAGATACAACGTGTAGTTTTGGAGATACAAGCTAATTTTGTACGATGCGTTATTTCTTGTGGTAAAGAGTTTCCAATGCGTACGTATATGTCTTTATTCTGAAAAACTGTATTTCCTTATGAAGTGGTATTCTTACGTATCCTTTCGAGAGAAAACTGTCCTGTGCCTTCTCTTTTGAGGCTACACACTTAGACATACACGCAACATGAAAGCTTTTCGACTTACAACGTGTTGTTTAGGAAAAACAAGATAATTTCGCACGATGCGGGATTTCCTTAAAACGTGATTTTCTGAAAAATTTTGACGAAAGAAAATTCTCCTTTTGGTTCTCTTTAGATGCTACATGTTAAGACGTACACGCCACAACAATTCTTTTCGAGATACAACGTGTAGTTTTGGAGATAGAAGCTAATTTTGTACGATGCGTTATTTCTTCTCGTAAAGAGTTTCCAATGCGTACGTATATGTCTTTACTCTGCAAAACTGTATTTCCTTATGAAGTGGTATTCTTACATATCCTTTCGAGAGAAAACTGTCCTGTGCCTTCTCTTTTGAGGCTACACACTTAGACATACACGCAACATGAAAGCTTTTCGACTTACAACGTGTTGTTTAGGAAAAACAAGATAATTTCGCACGATGAGGGATTTCCTTAAAACGTGATTTTCTGAAAAATTTTGACGAAAGAAAATTCTCCTTTTGGTTCTCTTTAGATGCTACATGTTAAGACGTACACGCCACAACAATTCTTTTCGAGATACAACGTGTAGTTTTGGAGATACAAGCTAATTTTGTACGATGCGTTATTTCTTCTCGTAAAGAGTTTCCAATGCGTACGTATATGTCTTTACTCTGCAAAACTGTATTTCCTTATGAAGTGGTATTCTTACGTATCCTTTCGAGAGAAAACTGTCCTGTGCCTTCTCTTTTGAGGCTACACACTTAGACATACACGCAACATGAAAGCTTTTCGACTTACAACGTGTTGTTTAGGAAAAACAAGATAATTTCGCACGATGCGGGATTTCCTTAAAACGTGTTTTTCTGAAAAATTTTGACGAAAGAAAATTCTCCTTTTGGTTCTCTTTAGATGCTACATGTTAAGACGTACACGCCACAACAATTCTTTTCGAGATACAACGTGTAGTTTTGGAGATACAAGCTAATTTTTACGATGCGTTATTTCTTCTCGTAAAGAGTTTCCAATGCGTACGTGTATGTCTTTACTCTGCAAAACTGTATTTCCTTATGAAGTGGTATTCTTACATATCCTTTCGAGAGAAAACTGTCCTGTGCCTTCTCTTTTGAGGCTACACACTTAGACATACACGCAACATGAAAGCTTTTCGACTTACAACGTGTTGTTTAGGAAAAACAAGATAATTTCGCACGATGCGGGATTTCCTTAAAACGTGATTTTCTGAAAAATTTTGACGAAAGAAAATTCTCCTTTTGGTTCTCTTTAGATGCTACATGTTAAGACGTACACGCCACAACAATTCTTTTCGAGATACAACGTGTAGTTTTGGAGATACAAGCTAATTTTGTACGATGCGTTATTTCTTCTCGTAAAGAGTTTCCAATGCGTACGTATATGTCTTTACGCTGCAAAACTATTTCCTTATGAAGTGGTATTCTTACATATCCTTTCGAGAGAAAACTGTCCTGTGCCTTCTCTTTTGAGGCTACACACTTAGACATACACGCAACATGAAAGCTTTTCGACTTACAACGTGTTGTTTAGGAAAAACAAGATAATTTCGCAGGATGCGGGATTTCCTTAAAACGTGATATTCTGAAAAATTTTGACAAAAGAAAATTCTCCTTTTGGTTCTCTTTAGATGCTACATGTTAAGACGTACACGCCACAACAATTCTTTTCGAGATACAACGTGTAGTTTTGGAGATACAAGCTAATTTTGTACGATGCGTTATTTCTTCTCGTAAAGAGTTTCCAATGCGTACGTGTATGTCTTTACTCTGCAAAACTGTATTTCCTTATGAAGTGGTATTCTTACGTATCCTTTCGAGAGAAAACTGTCCTGTGCCTTCTCTTTTGAGGCTACACACTTAGACATACACGCAACATGAAAGCTTTTCGACTTACAACGTGTTGTTTAGGAAAAACAAGATAATTTCGCACGATGCGGGATTTCCTTAAAACGTGATTTTCTGAAAAATTTTGACGAAAGAAAATTCTCCTTTTGGTTCTCTTTAGATGCTACATGTTAAGACGAACACGCCACAACAATTCTTTTCGAGATACAACGTGTAGTTTTGGAGATACAAGCTAATTTTGTACGATGCGTTATTTCTTCTCGTAAAGAGTTTCCAATGCGTACGTATATGTCTTTATTCTGCAAAACTGTATTTCCTTATGAAGTGGTATTCTTACGTATCCTTTCGAGAGAAAACTGTCCTGTGCCTTCTCTTTTGAGGCTACACACTTAGACATACACGCAACATGAAAGCTTTTCGACTTACAACGTGTTGTTTAGGAAAAACAAGATAATTTCGCACGATGCGGGATTTCCTTAAAACCTGATTTTCTGAAAAATTTTGACGAAAGAAAATTCTCCTTTTGGTTCTCTTTAGATGCTACATGTTAAGACTTACACGCCACAACAATTCTTTTCGAGATACAACGTGTAGTTTTGGAGATAGAAGCTAATTTTGTACGATGCGTTATTTCATCTCGTAAAGAGTTTCCAATGCGTACGTATATGTCTTTACTCTGCAAAACTGTATTTCCTTATGAAGTGGTATTCTTACATATCCTTTCGAGAGAAAACTGTCCTGTGCCTTCTCTTTTGAGGCTACACACTTAGACATACACGCAACATGAAAGCTTTTCGACTTACAACGTGTTGTTTAGGAAAAACAAGATAATTTCGCACGATGCGGGATTTCCTTAAAACGTGATTTTCTGAAAAATTTTGACGAAAGAAAATTCTCCTTTTGGTTCTCTTTAGATGCTACATGTTAAGACGTACACGCCACAACAATTCTTTTCGAGATACAACGTGTAGTTTTGGAGATACAAGCTAATTTTGTACGATGCGTTATTTCTTCTCGTAAAGAGTTTCCAATGCGTACGTATATGTCTTTACTCTGCAAAACTGTATTTCCTTATGAAGTGGTATTCTTACGTATCCTTTCGAGAGAAAACTGTCCTGTGCCTTCTCTTTTGAGGCTACACATTTAGACATACACGCAACATGAAAGCTTTTCGACTTACAACGTGTTGTTTAGGAAAAACAAGATAATTTCACACGATGCGGGATTTCCTTAAAACGTGATTTTCTGAAAAATTTTGACGAAAGAAAATTCTCCTTTTGGCTCTCTTTAGATGCTAGATGTTAAGACGTACACGCCACAACAATTCTTTTCGAGATACAACGTGTAGTTTTGGAGATACAAGCTAATTTTGTACGATGCGTTATTTCTTCTCGTAAAGAGTTTCCAATGCGTACGTATATGTCTTTACGCTGCAAAACTGTATTTCCTTATGAAGTGGTATTCTTACATATCCTTTCGAGAGAAAACTGTCCTGTGCCTTCTCTTTTGAGGCTACACACTTAGACATACACGCAACATGAAAGCTTTTCGACTTACAACGTGTTGTTTAGGAAAAACAAGATAATTTCGCACGATGCGGGATTTCCTTAAAACGTGATATTCTGAAAAATTTTGACAAAAGAAAATTCTCCTTTTGGTTCTCTTTAGATGCTACATGTTAAGCCGTACACGCCACAACAATTCTTTTCGAGATACAACGTGTAGTTTTGGAGATACAAGCTAATTTTGTACGATGCGTTATTTCTTCTCGTAAAGAGTTTCCAATGTGTACGTATATGTCTTTACTCTGCAAAACTGTATTTCCTTATGAAGTGGTATTCTTACATATCCTTTCGAGAGAAAACTGTCCTGTGCCTTCTCTTTTGAGGCTACACACTTAGACATACACGCAACATGAAAGCTTTTCGACTTACAACGTGTTGTTTAGGAAAAACAAGATAATTTCGCACGATGCGGGATTTCCTTAAAACGTGATTTTCTGAAAAATTTTGACGAAAGAAAATTCTCCTTTTGGTTCTCTTTAGATGCTACATGTTAAGACGTACACGCCACAACAATTCTTTTCGAGATACAACGTGTAGTTTTGGAGATACAAGCTAATTTTGTACGATGCGTTATTTCTTCTCGTAAAGAGTTTCCAATGCGTACGTGTATGTCTTTACTCTGCAAAACTGTATTTCCTTATGAAGTGGTATTCTTACGTATCCTTTCGAGAGAAAACTGTCCTGTGCCTTCTCTTTTGAGGCTACACACTTAGACATACACGCAACATGAAAGCTTTTCGACTTACAACGTGTTGTTTAGGAAAAACAAGATAATTTCGCACGATGCGGGATTTCCTTAAAACGTGATTTTCTGAAAAATTTTGACGAAAGAAAATTCTCCTTTTGGTTCTCTTTAGATGCTACATGTTAAGACGTACACGCCACAACAATTCTTTTCGAGATACAACGTGTAGTTTTGGAGATACAAGCTAATTTTGTACGATGCGTTATTTCTTGTCGTAAAGAGTTTCCAATGCGTACGTATATGTCTTTATTCTGCAAAACTGTATTTCCTTATGAAGTGGTATTCTTACGTATCCTTTCGAGAGAAAACTGTCCTGTGCCTTCTCTTTTGAGGCTACACACTTAGACATACACGCAACATGAAAGCTTTTCGACTTACAACGTGTTGTTTAGGAAAAACAAGATAATTTCGCACGATGCGGGATTTCCTTAAAACGTGATTTTCTGAAAAATTTTGACGAAAGAAAATTCTCCTTTTGGTTCTCTTTAGATGCTACATGTTAAGACGTACACGCCACAACAATTCTTTTCGAGATACAACGTGTAGTTTTGGAGATAGAAGCTAATTTTGTACGATGCGTTATTTCTTCTCGTAAAGAGTTTCCAATGCGTACGTATATGTCTTTACTCTGCAAAACTGTATTTCCTTATGAAGTGGTATTCTTACATATCCTTTCGAGAGAAAACTGTCCTGTGCCTTCTCTTTTGAGGCTACACACTTAGACATACACGCAACATGAAAGCTTTTCGACTTACAACGTGTTGTTTAGGAAAAACAAGATAATTTCGCACGATGAGGGATTTCCTTAAAACGTGATTTTCTGAAAAATTTTGACGAAAGAAAATTCTCCTTTTGGTTCTCTTTAGATGCTACATGTTAAGACGTACACGCCACAACAATTCTTTTCGAGATACAACGTGTAGTTTTGGAGATACAAGCTAATTTTGTACGATGCGTTATTTCTTCTCGTAAAGAGTTTCCAATGCGTACGTATATGTCTTTACTCTGCAAAACTGTATTTCCTTATGAAGTGGTATTCTTACGTATCCTTTCGAGAGAAAACTGTCCTGTGCCTTCTCTTTTGAGGCTACACATTTAGACATACACGCAACATGAAAGCTTTTCGACTTACAACGTGTTGTTTAGGAAAAACAAGATAATTTCGCACGATGCGGGATTTCCTTAAAACGTGATTTTCTGAAAAATTTTGACGAAAGAAAATTCTCCTTTTGGCTCTCTTTAGATGCTAGATGTTAAGACGTACACGCCACAACAATTCTTTTCGAGATACAACGTGTAGTTTTGGAGATACAAGCTAATTTTGTACGATGCGTTATTTCTTCTCGTAAAGAGTTTCCAATGCGTACGTATATGTCTTTACGCTGCAAAACTATTTCCTTATGAAGTGGTATTCTTACATATCCTTTCGAGAGAAAACTGTCCTGTGCCTTCTCTTTTGAGGCTACACACTTAGACATACACGCAACATGAAAGCTTTTCGACTTACAACGTGTTGTTTAGGAAAAACAAGATAATTTCGCACGATGCGGGATTTCCTTAAAACGTGATATTCTGAAAAATTTTGACAAAAGAAAATTCTCCTTTTGGTTCTCTTTAGATGCTACATGTTAAGCCGTACACGCCACAACAATTCTTTTCGAGATACAACGTGTAGTTTTGGAGATACAAGATAATTTTGTACGATGCGTTATTTCTTCTCGTAAAGAGTTTCCAATGCGTACGTATATGTCTTTACTCTGCAAAACTGTATTTCCTTATGAAGTGGTATTCTTACATATCCTTTCGAGAGAAAACTGTCCTGTGCCTTCTCTTTTGAGGCTACACACTTAGACATACACGCAACATGAAAGCTTTTCGACTTACAACGTGTTGTTTAGGAAAAACAAGATAATTTCGCACGATGCGGGATTTCCTTAAAACGTGATTTTCTGAAAAATTTTGACGAAAGAAAATTCTCCTTTTGGTTCTCTTTAGATGCTACATGTTAAGACGTACACGCCACAACAATTCTTTTCGAGATACAACGTGTAGTTTTGGAGATACAAGCTAATTTTGTACGATGCGTTATTTCTTCTCGTAAAGAGTTTCCAATGCGTACGTGTATGTCTTTACTCTGCAAAACTGTATTTCCTTATGAAGTGGTATTCTTACGTATCCTTTCGAGAGAAAACTGTCCTGTGCCTTCTCTTTTGAGGCTACACACTTAGACATACACGCAACATGAAAGCTTTTCGACTTACAACGTGTTGTTTAGGAAAAACAAGATAATTTCGCACGATGCGGGATTTCCTTAAAACGTGATTTTCTGAAAAATTTTGACGAAAGAAAATTCTCCTTTTGGTTCTCTTTAGATGCTACATGTTAAGACGTACACGCCACAACAATTCTTTTCGAGATACAACGTGTAGTTTTGGAGATACAAGCTAATTTTGTACGATGCGTTATTTCTTCTCGTAAAGAGTTTCCAATGCGTACGTATATGTCTTTATTCTGCAAAACTGTATTTCCTTATGAAGTGGTATTCTTACGTATCCTTTCGAGAGAAAACTGTCCTGTGCCTTCTCTTTTGAGGCTACACACTTAGACATACACGCAACATGAAAGCTTTTCGACTTACAACGTGTTGTTTAGGAAAAACAAGATAATTTCGCACGATGCGGGATTTCCTTAAAACGTGATTTTCTGAAAAATTTTGACGAAAGAAAATTCTCCTTTTGGTTCTCTTTAGATGCTACATGTTAAGACGTACACGCCACAACAATTCTTTTCGAGATACAACGTGTAGTTTTGGAGATAGAAGCTAATTTTGTACGATGCGTTATTTCTTCTCGTAAAGAGTTTCCAATGCGTACGTATATGTCTTTACTCTGCAAAACTGTATTTCCTTATGAAGTGGTATTCTTACATATCCTTTCGAGAGAAAACTGTCCTGTGCCTTCTCTTTTGAGGCTACACACTTAGACATACACGCAACATGAAAGCTTTTCGACTTACAACGTGTTGTTTAGGAAAAACAAGATAATTTCGCACGATGAGGGATTTCCTTAAAACGTGATTTTCTGAAAAATTTTGACGAAAGAAAATTCTCCTTTTGGTTCTCTTTAGATGCTACATGTTAAGACGTACACGCCACAACAATTCTTTTCGAGATACAACGTGTAGTTTTGGAGATACAAGCTAATTTTGTACGATGCGTTATTTCTTCTCGTAAAGAGTTTCCAATGCGTACGTATATGTCTTTACTCTGCAAAACTGTATTTCCTTATGAAGTGGTATTCTTACATATCCTTTCGAGAGAAAACTGTCCTGTGCCTTCTCTTTTGAGGCTACACACTTAGACATACACGCAACATGAAAGCTTTTCGACTTACAACGTGTTGTTTAGGAAAAACAAGATAATTTCGCACGATGCGGGATTTCCTTAAAACGTGATTTTCTGAAAAATTTTGACGAAAGAAAATTCTCCTTTTGGTTCTCTTTAGATGCTACATGTTAAGACGTACACGCCACAACAATTCTTTTCGAGATACAACGTGTAGTTTTGGAGATACAAGCTAATTTTGTACGATGCGTTATTTCTTCTCGTAAAGAGTTTCCAATGCGTACGTGTATGTCTTTACTCTGCAAAACTGTATTTCCTTATGAAGTGGTATTCTTACGTATCCTTTCGAGAGAAAACTGTCCTGTGCCTTCTCTTTTGAGGCTACACACTTAGACATACACGCAACATGAAAGCTTTTCGACTTACAACGTGTTGTTTAGGAAAAACAAGATAATTTCGCACGATGCGGGATTTCCTTAAAACGTGATTTTCTGAAAAATTTTGACGAAAGAAAATTCTCCTTTTGGTTCTCTTTAGATGCTACATGTTAAGACGTACACGCCACAACAATTCTTTTCGAGATACAACGTGTAGTTTTGGAGATACAAGCTAATTTTGTACGATGCGTTATTTCTTGTGGTAAAGAGTTTCCAATGCGTACGTATATGTCTTTATTCTGCAAAACTGTATTTCCTTATGAAGTGGTATTCTTACGTATCCTTTCGAGAGAAAACTGTCCTGTGCCTTCTCTTTTGAGGCTACACACTTAGACATACACGCAACATGAAAGCTTTTCGACTTACAACGTGTTGTTTAGGAAAAACAAGATAATTTCGCACGATGCGGGATTTCCTTAAAACGTGATTTTCTGAAAAATTTTGACGAAAGAAAATTCTCCTTTTGGTTCTCTTTAGATGCTACATGTTAAGACGTACACGCCACAACAATTCTTTTCGAGATACAACGTGTAGTTTTGGAGATAGAAGCTAATTTTGTACGATGCGTTATTTCTTCTCGTAAAGAGTTTCCAATGCGTACGTATATGTCTTTACTCTGCAAAACTGTATTTCCTTATGAAGTGGTATTCTTACATATCCTTTCGAGAGAAAACTGTCCTGTGCCTTCTCTTTTGAGGCTACACACTTAGACATACACGCAACATGAAAGCTTTTCGACTTACAACGTGTTGTTTAGGAAAAACAAGATAATTTCGCACGATGAGGGATTTCCTTAAAACGTGATTTTCTGAAAAATTTTGACGAAAGAAAATTCTCCTTTTGGTTCTCTTTAGATGCTACATGTTAAGACGTACACGCCACAACAATTCTTTTCGAGATACAACGTGTAGTTTTGGAGATACAAGCTAATTTTGTACGATGCGTTATTTCTTCTCGTAAAGAGTTTCCAATGCGTACGTATATGTCTTTACTCTGCAAAACTGTATTTCCTTATGAAGTGGTATTCTTACGTATCCTTTCGAGAGAAAACTGTCCTGTGCCTTCTCTTTTGAGGCTACACACTTAGACATACACGCAACATGAAAGCTTTTCGACTTACAACGTGTTGTTTAGGAAAAACAAGATAATTTCGCACGATGCGGGATTTCCTTAAAACGTGATTTTCTGAAAAATTTTGACAAAAGAAAATTCTCCTTTTGGTTCTCTTTAGATGCTACATGTTAAGACGTACACGCCACAACAATTCTTTTCGAGATACAACGTGTAGTTTTGGAGATACAAGCTAATTTTTACGATGCGTTATTTCTTCTCGTAAAGAGTTTCCAATGCGTACGTGTATGTCTTTATTCTGCAAAACTGTATTTCCTTATGAAGTGGTATTCTTACATATCCTTTCGAGAGAAAACTGTCCTGTGCCTTCTCTTTTGAGGCTACACACTTAGACATACACGCAACATGAAAGCTTTTCGACTTACAACGTGTTGTTTAGGAAAAACAAGATAATTTCGCACGATGCGGGATTTCCTTAAAACGTGATTTTCTGAAAAATTTTGACGAAAGAAAATTCTCCTTTTGGTTCTCTTTAGATGCTACATGTTAAGACGTACACGCCACAACAATTCTTTTCGAGATACAACGTGTAGTTTTGGAGATACAAGCTAATTGTGTACGATGCGTTATTTCTTCTCGTAAAGAGTTTCCAATGCGTACGTATATGTCTTTACTCTGCAAAACTGTATTTCCTTATGAAGTGGTATTCTTACGTATCCTTTCGAGAGAAAACTGTCCTGTGCCTTCTCTTTTGAGGCTACACATTTAGACATACACGCAACATGAAAGCTTTTCGACTTACAACGTGTTGTTTAGGAAAAACAAGATAATTTCGCACGATGCGGGATTTCCTTAAAACGTGATTTTCTGAAAAATTTTGACGAAAGAAAATTCTCCTTTTGGCTCTCTTTAGATGCTACATGTTAAGACGTACACGCCACAACAATTCTTTTCGAGATACAACGTGTAGTTTTGGAGATACAAGCTAATTTTGTACGATGCGTTATTTCTTCTCGTAAAGAGTTTCCAATGCGTACGTATATGTCTTTACGCTGCAAAACTATTTCCTTATGAAGTGGTATTCTTACATATCCTTTCGAGAGAAAACTGTCCTGTGCCTTCTCTTTTGAGGCTACACACTTAGACATACACGCAACATGAAAGCTTTTCGACTTACAACGTGTTGTTTAGGAAAAACAAGATAATTTCGCACGATGCGGGATTTCCTTAAAACGTGATATTCTGAAAAATTTTGACAAAAGAAAATTCTCCTTTTGGTTCTCTTTAGATGCTACATGTTAAGACGTACACGCCACAACAATTCTTTTCGAGATACAACGTGTAGTTTTGGAGATACAAGCTAATTTTGTACGATGCGTTATTTCTTCTCGTAAAGAGTTTCCAATGCGTACGTATATGTCTTTACTCTGCAAAACTGTATTTCCTTATGAAGTGGTATTCTTACATATCCTTTCGAGAGAAAACTGTACTGTGCCTTCTCTTTTGAGGCTACACACTTAGACATACACGCAACATGAAAGCTTTTCGACTTACAACGTGTTGTTTAGGAAAAACAAGATAATTTCGCACGATGCGGGATTTCCTTAAAACGTGATTTTCTGAAAAATTTTGACGAAAGAAAATTCTCCTTTTGGTTCTCTTTAGATGCTACATGTTAAGACGTACACGCCACAACAATTCTTTTCGAGATACAACGTGTAGTTTTGGAGATACAAGCTAATTTTGTACGATGCGTTATTTCTTCTCGTAAAGAGTTTCCAATGCGTACGTGTATGTCTTTACTCTGCAAAACTGTATTTCCTTATGAAGTGGTATTCTTACGTATCCTTTCGAGAGAAAATTGTCCTGTGCCTTCTCTTTTGAGGCTACACACTTAGACATACACGCAACATGAAAGCTTTTCGACTTACAACGTGTTGTTTAGGAAAAACAAGATAATTTCGCACGATGCGGGATTTCCTTAAAACGTGATTTTCTGAAAAATTTTGACGAAAGAAAATTCTCCTTTTGGTTCTCTTTAGATGCTACATGTTAAGACGTACACGCCACAACAATTCTTTTCGAGATACAACGTGTAGTTTTGGAGATACAAGCTAATTTTGTACGATGCGTTATTTCTTGTCGTAAAGAGTTTCCAATGCGTACGTATATGTCTTTATTCTGCAAAACTGTATTTCCTTATGAAGTGGTATTCTTACGTATCCTTTCGAGAGAAAACTGTCCTGTGCCTTCTCTTTTGAGGCTACACACTTAGACATACACGCAACATGAAAGCTTTTCGACTTACAACGTGTTGTTTAGGAAAAACAAGATAATTTCGCACGATGCGGGATTTCCTTAAAACCTGATTTTCTGAAAAATTTTGACGAAAGAAAATTCTCCTTTTGGTTCTCTTTAGATGCTACATGTTAAGCCGTACACGCCACAACAATTCTTTTCGAGATACAACGTGTAGTTTTGGAGATAGAAGCTAATTTTGTACGATGCGTTATTTCTTCTCGTAAAGAGTTTCCAATGCGTACGTATATGTCTTTACTCTGCAAAACTGTATTTCCTTATGAAGTGGTATTCTTACATATCCTTTCGAGAGAAAACTGTCCTGTGCCTTCTCTTTTGAGGCTACACACTTAGACATACACGCAACATGAAAGCTTTTCGACTTACAACGTGTTGTTTAGGAAAAACAAGATAATTTCGCACGATGCGGGATTTCCTTAAAACGTGATTTTCTGAAAAATTTTGACGAAAGAAAATTCTCCTTTTGGTTCTCTTTAGATGCTACATGTTAAGACGTACACGCCACAACAATTCTTTTCGAGATACAACGTGTAGTTTTGGAGATACAAGCTAATTTTGTACGATGCGTTATTTCTTCTCGTAAAGAGTTTCCAATGCGTACGTATATGTCTTTACTCTGCAAAACTGTATTTCCTTATGAAGTGGTATTCTTACGTATCCTTTCGAGAGAAAACTGTCCTGTGCCTTCTCTTTTGAGGCTACACATTTAGACATACACGCAACATGAAAGCTTTTCGACTTACAACGTGTTGTTTAGGAAAAACAAGATAATTTCGCACGATGCGGGATTTCCTTAAAACGTGATTTTCTGAAAAATTTTGACGAAAGAAAATTCTCCTTTTGGCTCTCTTTAGATGCTACATGTTAAGACGTACACGCCACAACAATTCTTTTCGAGATACAACGTGTAGTTTTGGAGATACAAGCTAATTTTGTACGATGCGTTATTTCTTCTCGTAAAGAGTTTCCAATGCGTACGTATATATCTTTACGCTGCAAAACTATTTCCTTATGAAGTGGTATTCTTACATATCCTTTCGAGAGAAAACTGTCCTGTGCCTTCTCTTTTGAGGCTACACACTTAGACATACACGCAACATGAAAGCTTTTCGACTTACAACGTGTTGTTTAGGAAAAACAAGATAATTTCGCACGATGCGGGATTTCCTTAAAACGTGATATTCTGAAAAATTTTGACAAAAGAAAATTCTCCTTTTGGTTCTCTTTAGATGCTACATGTTAAGATGTACACGCCACAACAATTCTTTTCGAGATACAACGTGTAGTTTTGGAGATACAAGCTAATTTTGTACGATGCGTTATTTCTTCTCGTAAAGAGTTTCCAATGCGTACGTATATGTCTTTACTCTGCAAAACTGTATTTCCTTATGAAGTGGTATTCTTACATATCCTTTCGAGAGAAAACTGTCCTGTGCCTTCTCTTTTGAGGCTACACACTTAGACATACACGCAACATGAAAGCTTTTCGACTTACAACGTGTTGTTTAGGAAAAACAAGATAATTTCGCACGATGCGGGATTTCCTTAAAACGTGATTTTCTGAAAAATTTTGACGAAAGAAAATTCTCCTTTTGGTTCTCTTTAGATGCTACATGTTAAGACGTACACGCCACAACAATTCTTTTCGAGATACAACGTGTAGTTTTGGAGATACAAGCTAATTTTGTACGATGCGTTATTTCTTCTCGTAAAGAGTTTCCAATGCGTACGTGTATGTCTTTACTCTGCAAAACTGTATTTCCTTATGAAGTGGTATTCTTACGTATCCTTTCGAGAGAAAACTGTCCTGTGCCTTCTCTTTTGAGGCTACACACTTAGACATACACGCAACATGAAAGCTTTTCGACTTACAACGTGTTGTTTAGGAAAAACAAGATAATTTCACACGATGCGGGATTTCCTTAAAACGTGATTTTCTGAAAAATTTTGACGAAAGAAAATTCTCCTTTTGGTTCTCTTTAGATGCTACATGTTAAGACGTACACGCCACAACAATTCTTTTCGAGATACAACGTGTAGTTTTGGAGATACAAGCTAATTTTGTACGATGCGTTATTTCTTGTCGTAAAGAGTTTCCAATGCGTACGTATATGTCTTTATTCTGCAAAACTGTATTTCCTTATGAAGTGGTATTCTTACGTATCCTTTCGAGAGAAAACTGTCCTGTGCCTTCTCTTTTGAGGCTACACACTTAGACATACACGCAACATGAAAGCTTTTCGACTTACAACGTGTTGTTTAGGAAAAACAAGATAATTTCGCACGATGCGGGATTTCCTTAAAACGTGATTTTCTGAAAAATTTTGACGAAAGAAAATTCTCCTTTTGGTTCTCTTTAGATGCTACATGTTAAGACGTACACGCCACAACAATTCTTTTCGAGATAAAACGTGTAGTTTTGGAGATAGAAGCTAATTTTGTACGATGCGTTATTTCTTCTCGTAAAGAGTTTCCAATGCGTACGTATATGTCTTTACTCTGCAAAACTGTATTTCCTTATGAAGTGGTATTCTTACATACCCTTTCGAGAGAAAACTGTCCTGTGCCTTCTCTTTTGAGGCTACACACTTAGACATACATGCAACATGAAAGCTTTTCGACTTACAACGTGTTGTTTAGGAAAAACAAGATAATTTCGCACGATGAGGGATTTCCTTAAAACGTGATTTTCTGAAAAATTTTGACGAAAGAAAATTCTCCTTTTGGTTCTCTTTAGATGCTACATGTTAAGACGTACACGCCACAACAATTCTTTTCGAGATACAACGTGTAGTTTTGGAGATACAAGCTAATTTTGTACGATGCGTTATTTCTTCTCGTAAAGAGTTTCCAATGCGTACGTATATGTCTTTACTCTGCAAAACTATATTTCCTTATGAAGTGGTATTCTTACGTATCCTTTCGAGAGAAAACTGTCCTGTGCCTTCTCTTTTGAGGCTACACACTTAGACATACACGCAACATGAAAGCTTTTCGACTTACAACGTGTTGTTTAGGAAAAACAAGATAATTTCGCACGATGCGGGATTTCCTTAAAACGTGATTTTCTGAAAAATTTTGACGAAAGAAAATTCTCCTTTTGGTTCTCTTTAGATGCTACATGTTAAGACGTACACGCCACAACAATTCTTTTCGAGATACAACGTGTAGTTTTGGAGATACAAGCTAATTTTTACGATGCGTTATTTCTTCTCGTAAAGAGTTTCCAATGCGTACGTGTATGTCTTTACTCTGCAAAACTGTATTTCCTTATGAAGTGGTATTCTTACATATCCTTTCGAGAGAAAACTGTCCTGTGCCTTCTCTTTTGAGGCTACACACTTAGACATACACGCAACATGAAAGCTTTTCGACTTACAACGTGTTGTTTAGGAAAAACAAGATAATTTCGCACGATGCGGGATTTCCTTAAAACCTGATTTTCTGAAAAATTTTGACGAAAGAAAATTCTCCTTTTGGTTCTCTTTACATGCTACATGTTAAGACGTACACGCCACAACAATTCTTTTCGAGATACAACGTGTAGTTTTGGAGATACAAGCTAATTTTGTACGATGCGTTATTTCTTCTCGTAAAGAGTTTCCAATGCGTACGTATATGTCTTTACTCTGCAAAACTGTATTTCCTTATGAAGTGGTATTCTTACGTATCCTTTCGAGAGAAAACTGTCCTGTGCCTTCTCTTTTGAGGCTACACACTTAGACATACACGCAACATGAAAGCTTTTCGACTTACAACGTGTTGTTTAGGAAAAACAAGATAATTTCGCACGATGCGGGATTTCCCTAAAACGTGATTTTCTGAAAAATTTTGACGAAAGAAAATTCTCCTTTTGGTTCTCTTTAGATGCTACATGTTAAGACGTACACGCCACAACAATTCTTTTCGAGATACAACGTGTAGTTTTGGAGATACAAGCTAATTTTGTACGATGCGTTATTTCTTCTCGTAAAGGGTTTCCAATGCGTACGTATATGTCTTTACTCTGCAAAACTGTATTTCCTTATGAAGTGGTATTCTTACATATCCTTTCGAGAGAAAACTCTCCTGTGCCTTCTCTTTTGAGGCTACACACTTAGACATACACGCAACATGAAAGCTTTTCGACTTACAACGTGTTGTTTAGGAAAAACAAGATAATTTCGCACGATGCGGGATTTCCTTAAAACGTGATTTTCTGAAAAATTTTGACGAAAGAAAATTCTCCTTTTGGTTCTCTTTAGATGCTACATGTTAAGACGTACACGCCACAACAATTCTTTTCGAGATACAACGTGTAGTTTTGGAGATACAAGCTAATTTTGTACGATGCGTTATTTCTTCTCGTAAAGAGTTTCCAATGCGTACGTGTATGTCTTTACTCTGCAAAACTGTATTTCCTTATGAAGTGGTATTCTTACGTATCCTTTCGAGAGAAAACTGTCTTGTGCCTTCTCTTTTGAGGCTACACACTTAGACATACACGCAACATGAAAGCTTTTCGACTTACAACGTGTTGTTTAGGAAAAACAAAATAATTTCGCACGATTCGGGATTTCCTTAAAACGTGATTTTCTGAAAAATTTTGACGAAAGAAAATTCTCCTTTTGGTTCTCTTTAGATGCTACATGTTAAGACGTACACGCCACAACAATTCTTTTCGAGATACAACGTGTAGTTTTGGAGATACAAGCTAATTTTGTACGATGCGTTATTTCTTCTCGTAAAGAGTTTCCAATGCGTACGTGTATGTCTTTACTCTGCAAAACTGTATTTCCTTATGAAGTGGTATTCTTACGTATCCTTTCGAGAGAAAACTGTCCTGTGCCTTCTCTTTTGAGGCTACACACTTAGACATACACGCAACATGAAAGCTTTTCGACTTACAACGTGTTGTTTAGGAAAAACAAAATAATTTCGCACGATTCGGGATTTCCTTAAAACGTGATTTTCTGAAAAATTTTGACGAAAGAAAATTCTCCTTTTGGTTCTCTTTAGATGCTACATGTTAAGACGTACACGCCACAACAATTCTTTTCGAGATACAACGTGTAGTTTTGGAGATACAAGCTAATTTTGTACGATGCGTTATTTCTTCTCGTAAAGAGTTTCCAATGCGTACGTATATGTCTTTACTCTGCAAAACTGTATTTCCTTATGAAGTGGTATTCTTACATATCCTTTCGAGAGAAAACTGTCCTGTGCCTTCTCTTTTGAGGCTACACACTTAGACATACACGCAACATGAAAGCTTTTCGACTTACAACGTGTTGTTTAGGAAAAACAAGATAATTTCGCACGATGCGGGATTTCCTTAAAACGTGATTTTCTGAAAAATTTTGACGAAAGAAAATTCTCCTTTTGGTTCTCTTTAGATGCTACATGTTAAGACGTACACGCCACAACAATTCTTTTCGAGATACAACGTGTAGTTTTGGAGATACAAGCTAATTTTGTACGATGCGTTATTTCTTCTCGTAAAGAGTTTCCAATGCGTACGTATATGTCTTTACTCTGCAAAACTGTATTTCCTTATGAAGTGGTATTCTTACGTATCCTTTCGAGAGAAAACTGTCCTGTGCCTTCTCTTTTGAGGCTACACACTTAGACATACACGCAACATGAAAGCTTTTCGACTTACAACGTGTTGTTTAGGAAAAACAAGATAATTTCACACGATGCGGGATTTCCTTAAAACGTGATTTTCTGAAAAATTTTGACGAAAGAAAATTCTCCTTTTGGTTCTCTTTAGATGCTACATGTTAAGACGTACACGCCAGAACAATTCTTTTCGAGATACAACGTGTAGTTTTGGAGATAGAAGCTAATTTTGTACGATGCGTTATTTCTTCTCGTAAAGAGTTTCCAATGCGTACGTATATGTCTTTACTCTGCAAAACTGTATTTCCTTATGAAGTGGTATTCTTACATATCCTTTCGAGAGAAAACTGTCCTGTGCCTTCTCTTTTGAGGCTACACACTTAGACATACACGCAACATGAAAGCTTTTCGACTTACAACGTGTTGTTTAGGAAAAACAAGATAATTTCGCACGATGCGGGATTTCCTTAAAACGTGATTTTCTGAAAAATTTTGACGAAAGAAAATTCTCCTTTTGGTTCTCTTTAGATGCTACATGTTAAGACGTACACGCCACAACAATTCTTTTCGAGATACAACGTGTAGTTTTGGAGATACAAGCTAATTTTGTACGATGCGTTATTTCTTCTCGTAAAGAGTTTCCAATGCGTACGTGTATGTCTTTACTCTGCAAAACTGTATTTCCTTATGAAGTGGTATTCTTACGTATCCTTTCGAGAGAAAACTGTCCTGTGCCTTCTCTTTTGAGGCTACACACTTAGACATACACGCAACATGAAAGCTTTTCGACTTAAAACGTGTTGTTTAGGAAAAACAAGATAATTTCGCACGATGCGGGATTTCCTTAAAACGTGATTTTCTGAAAAATTTTGACGAAAGAATATTCTCCTTTTGGTTCTCTTTAGATGCTACATGTTAAGACGTACACGCCACAACAATTCTTTTCGAGATACAACGTGTAGTTTTGGAGATACAAGCTAATTTTGTACGATGCGTTATTTCTTCTCGTAAAGAGTTTCCAATGCGTACGTGTATGTCTTTACTCTGCAAAACTGTATTTCCTTATGAAGTGGTATTCTTACGTATCCTTTCGAGAGAAAACTGTCCTGTGCCTTCTCTTTTGAGGCTACACACTTAGACATACACGCAACATGAAAGCTTTTCGACTTACAACGTGTTGTTTAGGAAAAACAAGATAATTTCGCACGATGCGGGATTTCCTTAAAACGTGATTTTCTGAAAAATTTTGACGAAAGAAAATTCTCCTTTTGGTTCTCTTTAGATGCTACATGTTAAGACGTACACGCCACAACAATTCTTTTCGAGATACAACGTGTAGTTTTGGAGATACAAGCTAATTTTGTACGATGCGTTATTTCTTCTCGTAAAGGGTTTCCAATGCGTACGTATATGTCTTTACTCTGCAAAACTGTATTTCCTTATGAAGTGGTATTCTTACGTATCCTTTCGAGAGAAAACTGTCCTGTGCCTTCTCTTTTGAGGCTACACACTTAGACATACACGCAACATGAAAGCTTTTCGACTTACAACGTGTTGTTTAGGAAAAACAAGATAATTTCGCACGATGCGGGATTTCCTTAAAACGTGATTTTCTGAAAAATTTTGACGAAAGAAAATTCTCCTTTTGGTTCTCTTTAGATGCTACATGTTAAGACGTACACGCCACAACAATTCTTTTCGAGATACAACGTGTAGTTTTGGAGATACAAGCTAATTTTGTACGATGCGTTATTTCTTCTCGTAAAGGGTTTCCAATGCGTACGTATATGTCTTTACTCTGCAAAACTGTATTTCCTTATGAAGTGGTATTCTTACGTATCCTTTCGAGAGAAAACTGTCCTGTGCCTTCTCTTTTGAGGCTACACACTTAGACATACACGCAACATGAAAGCTTTTCGACTTACAACGTGTTGTTTAGGAAAAACAAGATAATTTCGCACGATGCGGGATTTCCTTAAAACGTGATTTTCTGAAAAATTTTGACGAAAGAAAATTCTCCTTTTGGTTCTCTTTAGATGCTACATGTTAAGACGTACACGCCACAACAATTCTTTTCGAGATACAACGTGTAGTTTTGGAGATACAAGCTAATTTTGTACGATGCGTTATTTCTTCTCGTAAAGAGTTTCCAATGCGTACGTATATGTCTTTACTCTGCAAAACTGTATTTCCTTATGAAGTGGTATTCTTACGTATCCTTTCGAGAGAAAACTGTCCTGTGCCTTCTCTTTTGAGGCTACACACTTAGACATACACGCAACATGAAAGCTTTTCGACTTACAACGTGTTGTTTAGGAAAAACAAGATAATTTCGCACGATGCGGGATTTCCTTAAAACGTGATTTTCTGAAAAATTTTGACGAAAGAAAATTCTCCTTTTGGTTCTCTTTAGATGCTACATGTTAAGACGTACACGCCACAACAATTCTTTTCGAGATACAACGTGTAGTTTTGGAGATACAAGCTAATTTTTACGATGCGTTATTTCTTCTCGTAAAGAGTTTCCAATGCGTACGTGTATGTCTTTACTCTGCAAAACTGTATTTCCTTATGAAGTGGTATTCTTACATATCCTTTCGAGAGAAAACTGTCCTGTGCCTTCTCTTTTGAGGCTACACACTTAGACATACACGCAACATGAAAGCTTTTCGACTTACAACGTGTTGTTTAGGAAAAACAAGATAATTTCGCACGATGCGGGATTTCCTTAAAACCTGATTTTCTGAAAAATTTTGACGAAAGAAAATTCTCCTTTTGGTTCTCCTTACATGCTACATGTTAAGACGTACACGCCACAACAATTCTTTTCGAGATACAACGTGTAGTTTTGGAGATACAAGCTAATTTTGTACGATGCGTTATTTCTTCTCGTAAAGAGTTTCCAATGCGTACGTATATGTCTTTACTCTGCAAAACTGTATTTCCTTATGAAGTGGTATTCTTACGTATCCTTTCGAGAGAAAACTGTCCTGTGCCTTCTCTTTTGAGGCTACACACTTAGACATACACGCAACATGAAAGCTTTTCGACTTACAACGTGTTGTTTAGGAAAAACAAGATAATTTCGCACGATGCGGGATTTCCCTAAAACGTGATTTTCTGAAAAATTTTGACGAAAGAAAATTCTCCTTTTGGTTCTCTTTAGATGCTACATGTTAAGACGTACACGCCACAACAATTCTTTTCGAGATACAACGTGTAGTTTTGGAGATACAAGCTAATTTTGTACGATGCGTTATTTCTTCTCGTAAAGGGTTTCCAATGCGTACGTATATGTCTTTACTCTGCAAAACTGTATTTCCTTATGAAGTGGTATTCTTACATATCCTTTCGAGAGAAAACTCTCCTGTGCCTTCTCTTTTGAGGCTACACACTTAGACATACACGCAACATGAAAGCTTTTCGACTTACAACGTGTTGTTTAGGAAAAACAAGATAATTTCGCACGATGCGGGATTTCCTTAAAACGTGATTTTCTGAAAAATTTTGACGAAAGAAAATTCTCCTTTTGGTTCTCTTTAGATGCTACATGTTAAGACGTACACGCCACAACAATTCTTTTCGAGATACAACGTGTAGTTTTGGAGATACAAGCTAATTTTGTACGATGCGTTATTTCTTCTCGTAAAGAGTTTCCAATGCGTACGTGTATGTCTTTACTCTGCAAAACTGTATTTCCTTATGAAGTGGTATTCTTACGTATCCTTTCGAGAGAAAACTGTCTTGTGCCTTCTCTTTTGAGGCTACACACTTAGACATACACGCAACATGAAAGCTTTTCGACTTACAACGTGTTGTTTAGGAAAAACAAAATAATTTCGCACGATTCGGGATTTCCTTAAAACGTGATTTTCTGAAAAATTTTGACGAAAGAAAATTCTCCTTTTGGTTCTCTTTAGATGCTACATGTTAAGACGTACACGCCACAACAATTCTTTTCGAGATACAACGTGTAGTTTTGGAGATACAAGCTAATTTTGTACGATGCGTTATTTCTTCTCGTAAAGAGTTTCCAATGCGTACGTGTATGTCTTTACTCTGCAAAACTGTATTTCCTTATGAAGTGGTATTCTTACGTATCCTTTCGAGAGAAAACTGTCCTGTGCCTTCTCTTTTGAGGCTACACACTTAGACATACACGCAACATGAAAGCTTTTCGACTTACAACGTGTTGTTTAGGAAAAACAAAATAATTTCGCACGATTCGGGATTTCCTTAAAACGTGATTTTCTGAAAAATTTTGACGAAAGAAAATTCTCCTTTTGGTTCTCTTTAGATGCTACATGTTAAGACGTACACGCCACAACAATTCTTTTCGAGATACAACGTGTAGTTTTGGAGATACAAGCTAATTTTGTACGATGCGTTATTTCTTCTCGTAAAGAGTTTCCAATGCGTACGTATATGTCTTTACTCTGCAAAACTGTATTTCCTTATGAAGTGGTATTCTTACATATCCTTTCGAGAGAAAACTGTCCTGTGCCTTCTCTTTTGAGGCTACACACTTAGACATACACGCAACATGAAAGCTTTTCGACTTACAACGTGTTGTTTAGGAAAAACAAGATAATTTCGCACGATGCGGGATTTCCTTAAAACGTGATTTTCTGAAAAATTTTGACGAAAGAAAATTCTCCTTTTGGTTCTCTTTAGATGCTACATGTTAAGACGTACACGCCACAACAATTCTTTTCGAGATACAACGTGTAGTTTTGGAGATACAAGCTAATTTTGTACGATGCGTTATTTCTTCTCGTAAAGAGTTTCCAATGCGTACGTATATGTCTTTACTCTGCAAAACTGTATTTCCTTATGAAGTGGTATTCTTACGTATCCTTTCGAGAGAAAACTGTCCTGTGCCTTCTCTTTTGAGGCTACACACTTAGACATACACGCAACATGAAAGCTTTTCGACTTACAACGTGTTGTTTAGGAAAAACAAGATAATTTCACACGATGCGGGATTTCCTTAAAACGTGATTTTCTGAAAAATTTTGACGAAAGAAAATTCTCCTTTTGGTTCTCTTTAGATGCTACATGTTAAGACGTACACGCCAGAACAATTCTTTTCGAGATACAACGTGTAGTTTTGGAGATAGAAGCTAATTTTGTACGATGCGTTATTTCTTCTCGTAAAGAGTTTCCAATGCGTACGTATATGTCTTTACTCTGCAAAACTGTATTTCCTTATGAAGTGGTATTCTTACATATCCTTTCGAGAGAAAACTGTCCTGTGCCTTCTCTTTTGAGGCTACACACTTAGACATACACGCAACATGAAAGCTTTTCGACTTACAACGTGTTGTTTAGGAAAAACAAGATAATTTCGCACGATGCGGGATTTCCTTAAAACGTGATTTTCTGAAAAATTTTGACGAAAGAAAATTCTCCTTTTGGTTCTCTTTAGATGCTACATGTTAAGACGTACACGCCACAACAATTCTTTTCGAGATACAACGTGTAGTTTTGGAGATACAAGCTAATTTTGTACGATGCGTTATTTCTTCTCGTAAAGAGTTTCCAATGCGTACGTGTATGTCTTTACTCTGCAAAACTGTATTTCCTTATGAAGTGGTATTCTTACGTATCCTTTCGAGAGAAAACTGTCCTGTGCCTTCTCTTTTGAGGCTACACACTTAGACATACACGCAACATGAAAGCTTTTCGACTTACAACGTGTTGTTTAGGAAAAACAAGATAATTTCGCACGATGCGGGATTTCCTTAAAACGTGATTTTCTGAAAAATTTTGACGAAAGAATATTCTCCTTTTGGTTCTCTTTAGATGCTACATGTTAAGACGTACACGCCACAACAATTCTTTTCGAGATACAACGTGTAGTTTTGGAGATACAAGCTAATTTTGTACGATGCGTTATTTCTTCTCGTAAAGAGTTTCCAATGCGTACGTGTATGTCTTTACTCTGCAAAACTGTATTTCCTTATGAAGTGGTATTCTTACGTATCCTTTCGAGAGAAAACTGTCCTGTGCCTTCTCTTTTGAGGCTACACACTTAGACATACACGCAACATGAAAGCTTTTCGACTTACAACGTGTTGTTTAGGAAAAACAAGATAATTTCGCACGATGCGGGATTTCCTTAAAACGTGATTTTCTGAAAAATTTTGACGAAAGAAAATTCTCCTTTTGGTTCTCTTTAGATGCTACATGTTAAGACGTACACGCCACAACAATTCTTTTCGAGATACAACGTGTAGTTTTGGAGATACAAGCTAATTTTGTACGATGCGTTATTTCTTCTCGTAAAGGGTTTCCAATGCGTACGTATATGTCTTTACTCTGCAAAACTGTATTTCCTTATGAAGTGGTATTCTTACGTATCCTTTCGAGAGAAAACTGTCCTGTGCCTTCTCTTTTGAGGCTACACACTTAGACATACACGCAACATGAAAGCTTTTCGACTTACAACGTGTTGTTTAGGAAAAACAAGATAATTTCGCACGATGCGGGATTTCCTTAAAACGTGATTTTCTGAAAAATTTTGACGAAAGAAAATTCTCCTTTTGGTTCTCTTTAGATGCTACATGTTAAGACGTACACGCCACAACAATTCTTTTCGAGATACAACGTGTAGTTTTGGAGATACAAGCTAATTTTGTACGATGCGTTATTTCTTCTCGTAAAGGGTTTCCAATGCGTACGTATATGTCTTTACTCTGCAAAACTGTATTTCCTTATGAAGTGGTATTCTTACGTATCCTTTCGAGAGAAAACTGTCCTGTGCCTTCTCTTTTGAGGCTACACACTTAGACATACACGCAACATGAAAGCTTTTCGACTTACAACGTGTTGTTTAGGAAAAACAAGATAATTTCGCACGATGCGGGATTTCCTTAAAACGTGATTTTCTGAAAAATTTTGACGAAAGAAAATTCTCCTTTTGGTTCTCTTTAGATGCTACATGTTAAGACGTACACGCCACAACAATTCTTTTCGAGATACAACGTGTAGTTTTGGAGATACAAGCTAATTTTGTACGATGCGTTATTTCTTCTCGTAAAGAGTTTCCAATGCGTACGTATATGTCTTTACTCTGCAAAACTGTATTTCCTTATGAAGTGGTATTCTTACGTATCCTTTCGAGAGAAAACTGTCCTGTGCCTTCTCTTTTGAGGCTACACACTTAGACATACACGCAACATGAAAGCTTTTCGACTTACAACGTGTTGTTTAGGAAAAACAAGATAATTTCGCACGATGCGGGATTTCCTTAAAACGTGATTTTCTGAAAAATTTTGACGAAAGAAAATTCTCCTTTTGGTTCTCTTTAGATGCTACATGTTAAGACGTACACGCCACAACAATTCTTTTCGAGATACAACGTGTAGTTTTGGAGATACAAGCTAATTTTGTACGATGCGTTATTTCTTCTCCTAAAGAGTTTCCAATGCGTACGTATATGTCTTTACTCTGCAAAACTGTATTTCCTTATGAAGTGGTATTCTTACGTATCCTTTCGAGAGAAAACTGTCCTGTGCCTTCTCTTTTGAGGCTACACACTTAGACATACACGCAACATGAAAGCTTTTCGACTTACAACGTGTTGTTTAGGAAAAACAAGATAATTTCGCACGATGCGGGATTTCCTTAAAACGTGATTTTCTGAAAAATTTTGACGAAAGAAAATTCTCCTTTTGGCTCTCTTTAGATGCTACATGTTAAGACGTACACGCCACAACAATTCTTTTCGAGATACAACGTGTAGTTTTGGAGATACAAGCTAATTTTGTACGATGCGTTATTTCTTCTCGTAAAGAGTTTCCAATGCGTACGTATATGTCTTTACGCTGCAAAACTATTTCCTTATGAAGTGGTATTCTTACGTATCCTTTCGAGAGAAAACTGTCCTGTGCCTTCTCTTTTGAGGCTACACACTTAGACATACACGCAACATGAAAGCTTTTCGACTTACAACGTGTTGTTTAGGAAAAACAAGATAATTTCGCACGATGCGGGATTTCCTTAAAACGTGATATTCTGAAAAATTTTGACGAAAGAAAATTCTCCTTTTGGTTCTCTTTAGATGCTACATGTTAAGACGTACACGCCACAACAATTCTTTTCGAGATACAACGTGTAGTTTTGGAGATACAAGCTAATTTTGTACGATGCGTTATTTCTTCTCGTAAAGACTTTCCAATGCGTACGTATATGTCTTTACTCTGCAAAACTGTATTTCCTTATGAAGTGGTATTCTTACATATCCTTTCGAGAGAAAACTGTCCTGTGCCTTCTCTTTTGAGGCTACACACTTAGACATACACGCAACATGAAAGCTTTTCGACTTACAACGTGTTGTTTAGGAAAAACAAGATAATTTCGCACGATGCGGGATTTCCTTAAAACGTGATTTTCTGAAAAATTTTGACGAAAGAAAATTCTCCTTTTGGTTCTCTTTAGATGCTACATGTTAAGACGTACACGCCACAACAATTCTTTTCGAGATACAACGTGTAGTTTTGGAGATACAAGCTAATTTTGTACGATGCGTTATTTCTTCTCGTAAAGAGTTTCCAATGGGTACGTGTATGTCTTTACTCTGCAAAACTGTATTTCCTTATGAAGTGGTATTCTTACGTATCCTTTCGAGAGAAAACTGTCCTGTGCCTTCTCTTTTGAGGCTACACACTTAGACATACACGCAACATGAAAGCTTTTCGACTTACAACGTGTTGTTTAGGAAAAACAAGATAATTTCGCACGATGCGGGATTTCCTTAAAACGTGATTTTCTGAAAAATTTTGACGAAAGAAAATTCTCCTTTTGGTTCTCTTTAGATGCTACATGTTAAGACGTACACGCCACAACAATTCTTTTCGAGATACAACGTGTAGTTTTGGAGATACAAGCTAATTTTGTACGATGCGTTATTTCTTCTCGTAAAGAGTTTCCAATGCGTACGTATATGTCTTTACTCTGCAAAACTGTATTTCCTTATGAAGTGGTATTCTTACGTATCCTTTCGAGAGAAAACTGTCCTGTGCCTTCTCTTTTGAGGCTACACACTTAGACATACACGCAACATGAAAGCTTTTCGACTTACAACGTGTTGTTTAGGAAAAACAAGATAATTTCGCACGATGCGGGATTTCCTTAAAACGTGATTTTCTGAAAAATTTTGACGAAAGAAAATTCTTCTTTTGGTTCTCTTTAGATGCTACATGTTAAGACGTACACGCCACAACAATTCTTTTCGAGATACAACGTTTAGTTTTGGAGATACAAGCTAATTTTGTACGATGCGTTATTTCTTCTCGTAAAGAGTTTCCAATGCGTACGTATATGTCTTTACTCTGCAAAACTGTATTTCCTTATGAAGTGGTATTCTTACGTATCCTTTCGAGAGAAAACTGTCCTGTGCCTTCTCTTTTGAGGCTACACACTTAGACATACACGCAACATGAAAGCTTTTCGACTTACAACGTGTTGTTTAGGAAAAACAAGATAATTTCGCACGATGCGGGATTTCCTTAAAACGTGATTTTCTGAAAAATTTTGACGAAAGAAAATTCTCCTTTTGGTTCTCTTTAGATGCTGTATTTCCTTATGAAGTGGTATTCTTACATATCCTTTCGAGAGAAAACTGTCCTGTGCCTTCTCTTTTGAGGCTACACACTTAGACATACACGCAAAATGAAAGCTTTTCGACTTACAACGTGTTGTTTAGGAAAAACAAGATAATTTCGCACGATGCGGGATTTCCTTAAAACGTGATTTTCTGAAAAATTTTGACGAAAGAAAATTCTTCTTTTGGTTCTCTTTAGATGCTACATGTTAAGACGTACACGCCACAACAATTCTTTTCGAGATACAACGTTTAGTTTTGGAGATACAAGCTAATTTTGTACGATGCGTTATTTCTTCTCGTAAAGAGTTTCCAATGCGTACGTATATGTCTTTACTCTGCAAAACTGTATTTCCTTATGAAGTGGTATTCTTACATATCCTTTCGAGAGAAAACTGTCCTGTGCCTTCTCTTTTGAGGCTACACACTTAGACATACACGCAACATGAAAGCTTTTCGACTTACAACGTGTTGTTTAGGAAAAACAAGATAATTTCTCACGATGCGGGATTTCCTTAAAACGTGATTTTCTGAAAAATTTTGACGAAAGAAAATTCTCCTTTTGGTTCTCTTTAGATGCTACATGTTAAGACGTACACGCCACAACAATTCTTTTCGAGATACAACGTGTAGTTTTGGAGATACAAGCTAATTTTGTACGATGCGTTATTTCTTCTCGTAAAGAGTTTCCAATGCGTACGTATATGTCTTTACTCTGCAAAACTGTATTTCCTTATGAAGTGGTATTCTTACATATCCTTTCGAGAGAAAACTGTCCTGTGCCTTCTCTTTTGAGGCTACACACTTAGACATACACGCAACATGAAAGCTTTTCGACTTACAACGTGTTGTTTAGGAAAAACAAGATAATTTCGCACGATGCGGGATTTCCTTAAAACGCGATTTTCTGAAAAATTTTGACGAAAGAAAATTCTCCTTTTGGTTCTCTTTAGATGCTACATGTTAAGACGTACACGCCACAACAATTCTTTTCGAGATACAACGTGTAGTTTTGGAGATACAAGCTAATTTTGTATGATGCGTTATTTCTTCTCGTAAAGAGTTTCCAATGCGTACGTATATGTCTTTACTCTGCAAAACTGTATTTCCTTATGAAGTGGTATTCTTACATATCCTTTCGAGAGAAAACTGTCCTGTGCCTTCTCTTTTGAGGCTACACATTTAGACATACACGCAACATGAAAGCTTTTCGACTTACAACGTGTTGTTTAGGAAAAACAAGATAATTTCGCACGATGCGGGATTTCCTTAAAACGTGATTTTCTGAAAAATTTTGACGAAAGAAAATTCTCCTTTTGGTTCTCTTTAGATGCTACATGTTAAGACGTACACGCCACAACAATTCTTTTCGAGATACAACGTGTAGTTTTGGAGATACAAGCTAATTTTGTACGATGCGTTATTTCTTCTCGTAAAGAGTTTCCAATGCGTACGTATATGTCTTTACTCTGCAAAACTGTATTTCCTTATGAAGTGGTATTCTTACATATCCTTTCGAGAGAAAACTGTCCTGTGCCTTCTCTTTTGAGGCTACACACTTAGACATACACGCAACATGAAAGCTTTTCGACTTACAACGTGTTGTTTAGGAAAAACAAGATAATTTCGCACGATGCGGGATTTCCTTAAAACGTTATTTTCTGAAAAATTTTGACGAAAGAAAATTCTCCTTTTGGTTCTCTTTAGATGCTACATGTTAAGACGTACACGCCACAACAATTCTTTTCGAGATACAACGTGTAGTTTTGGAGATACAAGCTAATTTTGTACGATGCGCTATTTCTTCTCGTAAAGAGTTTCCAATGCGTACGTATATGTCTTTACTCTGCAAAACAGTATTTCCTTATGAAGTGGTATTCTTACATATCCTTTCGAGAGAAAACTGTCCTGTGCCTTCTCTTTTGAGGCTACACATTTAGACATACACGCAACATGAAAGCTTTTCGACTTACAACGTGTTGTTTAGGAAAAACAAGATAATTTCGCACGATGCGGGATTTCCTTAAAACGTGATTTTCTGAAAAATTTTGACGAAAGAAAATTCTCCTTTTGGTTCTCTTTAGATGCTACATGTTAAGATGTACACGCCACAACAATTCTTTTCGAGATACAACGTGTAGTTTTGGAGATACAAGCTAATTTTGTACGATGCGTTATTTCTTCTCGTAAAGAGTTTCCAATGCGTACGTATATGTCTTTACTCTGCAAAACTGTATTTCCTTATGAAGTGGTATTCTTACATATCCTTTCGAGAGAAAACTGTCCTGTGCCTTCTCTTTTGAGGCTACACACTTAGACATACACGCAACATGAAAGCTTTTCGACTTACAACGTGTTGTTTAGGAAAAACAAGATAATTTCGCACGATGCGGGATTTCCTTAAAACGTGATTTTCTGAAAAATTTTGACGAAAGAAAATTCTCCTTTTGGTTCTCTTTAGATGCTACATGTTAAGACGTACACGCCACAACAATTCTTTTCGAGATACAACGTGTAGTTTTGGAGATACAAGCTAATTTTGTACGATGCGTTATTTCTTCTCGTAAAGAGTTTCCAATGCGTACGTATATGTCTTTACTCTGCAAAACTGTATTTCCTTATGAAGTGGTATTCTTACATATCCTTTCGAGAGAAAACTGTCCTGTGCCTTCTCTTTTGAGGCTACACACTTAGACATACACGCAACATGAAAGCTTTTCGACTTACAACGTGTTGTTTAGGAAAAACAAGATAATTTCGCACGATGCGGGATTTCCTTAAAACGTGATTTTCTGAAAAATTTTGACGAAAGAAAATTCTCCTTTTGATTCTCTTTAGATGCTACATGTTAAGACGTACACGCCACAACAATTCTTTTCGAGATACAACGTGTAGTTTTGGAGATACAAGCTAATTTTGTACGATGCGTTATTTCTTCTCGTAAAGAGTTTCCAATGCGTACGTATATGTCTTTACTCTGCAAAACTGTATTTCCTTATGAAGTGGTATTCTTACATATCCTTTCGAGAGAAAACTGTCCTGTGCCTTCTCTTTTGAGGCTACACACTTAGACATACACGCAACATGAAAGCTTTTCGACTTACAACGTGTTGTTTAGGAAAAACAAGATAATTTCGCACGATGCGGGATTTCCTTAAAACGTGATTTTCTGAAAAATTTTGACGAAAGAAAATTCTCCTTTTGGTTCTCTTTAGATGCTACATGTTAAGACGTACACGCCACAACAATTCTTTTCGAGATACAACGTGTAGTTTTGGAGATACAAGCTAATTTTGTACGATGCGTTATTTCTTCTCGTAAAGAGTTTCCAATGCGTACGTATATGTCTTTACTCTGCAAAACTGTATTTCCTTATGAAGTGGTATTCTTACATATCCTTTCGAGAGAAAACTGTCCTGTGCCTTCTCTTTTGAGGCTACACACTTAGACATACACGCAACATGAAAGCTTTTCGACTTACAACGTGTTGTTTAGGAAAAACAAGATAATTTCGCACGATGCGGGATTTCCTTAAAACGTGATTTTCTGAAAAATTTTGACGAAAGAAAATTCTCCTTTTGGTTCTCTTTAGATGCTACATGTTAAGACGTACACGCCACAACAATTCTTTTCGAGATACAACGTGTAGTTTTGGAGATACAAGCTAATTTTGTACGATGCGTTATTTCTTCTCGTAAAGAGTTTCCAATGCGTACGTATATGTCTTTACTCTGCAAAACTGTATTTCCTTATGAAGTGGTATTCTTACATATCCTTTCGAGAGAAAACTGTCCTGTGCCTTCTCTTTTGAGGCTACACACTTAGACATACACGCAACATGAAAGCTTTTCGACTTACAACGTGTTGTTTAGGAAAAACAAGATAATTTCGCACGATGCGGGATTTCCTTAAAACGTGATTTTCTGAAAAATTTTGACGAAAGAAAATTCTCCTTTTGGTTCTCTTTAGATGCTACATGTTAAGACGTACACGCCACAACAATTCTTTTCGAGATACAACGTGTAGTTTTGGAGATACAAGCTAATTTTGTACGATGCGTTATTTCTTCTCGTAAAGAGTTTCCAATGCGTACGTATATGTCTTTACTCTGCAAAACTGTATTTCCTTATGAAGTGGTATTCTTACATATCCTTTCGAGAGAAAACTGTCCTGTGCCTTCTCTTTTGAGGCTACACACTTAGACATACACGCAACATGAAAGCTTTTCGACTTACAACGTGTTGTTTAGGAAAAACAAGATAATTTCGCACGATGCGGGATTTCCTTAAAACGTGATTTTCTGAAAAATTTTGACGAAAGAAATTTCTCCTTTTGGTTCTCTTTAGATGCTACATGTTAAGACGTACACGCCACAACAATTCTTTTCGAGATACAACGTGTAGTTTTGGAGATACAAGCTAATTTTGTACGATGCGTTATTTCTTCTCGTAAAGAGTTTCCAATGCGTACGTATATGTCTTTACTCTGCAAAACTGTATTTCCTTATGAAGTGGTATTCTTACATATCCTTTCGAGAGAAAACTGTCCTGTGCCTTCTCTTTTGAGGCTACACACTTAGACATACACGCAACATGAAAGCTTTTCGACTTACAACGTGTTGTTTAGGAAAAACAAAATAATTTCGCACGATGCGGGATTTCCTTAAAACGTGATTTTCTGAAAAATTTTGACGAAAGAAAATTCTCCTTTTGGTTCTCTTTAGATGCTACATGTTAAGACGTACACGCCACAACAATTCTTTTCGAGATACAACGTGTAGTTTTGGAGATACAAGCTAATTTTGTACGATGCGTTATTTCTTCTCGTAAAGAGTTTCCAATGCGTACGTATATGTCTTTACTCTGCAAAACTGTATTTCCTTATGAAGTGGTATTCTTACATATCCTTTCGAGAGAAAACTGTCCTGTGCCTTCTCTTTTGAGGCTACACACTTAGACATACACGCAACATGAAAGCTTTTCGACTTACAACGTGTTGTTTAGGAAAAACAAGATAATTTCGCACGATGCGGGATTTCCTTAAAACGTGATTTTCTGAAAAATTTTGACGAAAGAAAATTCTCCTTTTGGTTCTCTTTAGATGCTACATGTTAAGACGTACACGCCAGAACAATTCTTTTCGAGATACAACGTGTAGTTTTGGAGATAAAAGCTAATTTTGTACGATGCGTTATTTCTTCTCGTAAAGAGTTTCCAATGCGTACGTATATGTCTTTACTCTGCAAAACTGTATTTCCTTATGAAGTGGTATTCTTACATATACTTTCGAGAGAAAACTGTCCTGTGCCTTCTCTTTTGAGGCCACACACTTAGACATACACGCAACATGAAAGCTTTTCGACTTACAACGTGTTGTTTAGGAAAAACAAGATAATTTCGCACGATGCGGGATTTCCTTAAAACGTGATTTTCTGAAAAATTTTGACAAAAGAAAATTCTCCTTTTGGTTCTCCTTAGATGCTACATGTTAAGACGTACACGCCACAACAATTCTTTTCGAGATACAACGTGTAGTTTTGGAGATACAAGCTAATTTTGTACGATGCGTTATTTCTTCTCGTAAAGAGTTTCCAATGCGTACGTATATGTCTTTACTCTGCAAAACTGTATTTCCTTATGAAGTGGTATTCTTACATTGTCCTGTGGGCTCTCTTTTGAGGCTACACGTTTAGACGTACAGGCCACACCAAATCTTTTTGAGTTACAAAGTGTTGTTTAGGAGATACAAGCTAATTTTGTACGATGCTTTATTTCATCTCGTAAAGTTTGTGGGTTTCCAATACATACGTATCTTTCTTTACTCTGCAACACTGTATTTCCTTACAACGTGGTATTCTTACATATTCTTTCGAGAGAAAACTCTCCTGTGCGTTCTCTTTGGAGGCTACACGCTTAGACATACACGCAACACCAAAGCGTTTTGACTTACAACGTGTTGTTTCGGAAAAACAAGATAATTTCGCACGATGCTGGATTTCCTTAAAACGTGGTTTTCTGAAAAATTTTGATGAAAGAAAATTCTCCTGTGGGTTTTCATTTGAGGCTACACGTTTAGACGTACATGCCACACCAAATCTTTTCGAGTTACAACGTGTTGTTTAGGAGATAAAAGCTAATTTTTTACGATGCTTTATATCTTCTTGTAAAGTTTAAGCGTTTCCAAAAGGTACGTATTTATCTTTAATTTGCCACAATGTATTTCCTTATAACGTGGTATTCTTACATACTCGTTCGAGAGAAATCTCTCCTGTGCGTTCTCTTTTGAGGCTACATGCTTAGACATACACGCAACAGCAAATATTTTCGAGTAACAATGTGTTGTTTAGGAAAACTAGATAGTTTCGCACGATGCAGGATTTCCTTAATAAGTGGTTTTCTGACAAATTTTGACGAAAGAAAATTCTCCTGTGGGTTCTCTTTTGAGGCTACACATTTAGACGTACACGCCACACCAAATCTTTTCTAGTTACAACGTGTTGTTTAGGAGATACAAGCTAATTTTGTACGATGCGTTTTTTGTTCTCGTAAAGTTTTTCCAATACGTATGTATTTGCCTATAGTCTGCAACACTGTATTTCCTGATAACGTGGTATTCTTACATATTCTTTCGAGAGAAAACTCTCCTGTGCATCCTCTTTTGAGGCTACATGCTTAGACATACACGCAACACCAAAGCTTTTCGAGTTACAACGTGTTTGTTAGGAAAAACTAGATAATTTCACACGATGAGGGATTTCCTTAATACGTGGTTTTCTGACAAATATTGACCAAAGAAAATTATCCTATGGGTTCTCTTTTGAGACTACACGTTTAGACGTACAGGCCACACCAAATCTTTTTAAGTTACAACGTGTTGTTTAGGAGACACAAGCTAATTTTGTACGATGCGTTATTTCTTCTCGTAAAGTTTTTCCAATAAGTATGTATTTGTCTTTACTCTGCAACACTGTATTTCCTTATAAGGTGGTATTCTTATATATTCTTTCGAGAGAAAACTCTCCTCTGCATACTCTTTTGGGGCTACATGCTTAGACATACGCCCAACACCAAAGCTTTTCATGTTAAAACGTGTTGTTTAGGAAGAACAAGATAATTTCTCACGATGCTGGATTTCCTTAAAACGTGGTTTTCTGACAAATTTTGACGAAAGAAAATAGTCTGTGGGCTCTCTTTTGAGGCTACACGTTTAGACGTACAGGCCACACCAAATCTTTTTGAGTTACAAAGTGTTGTTTAGGAGATACAAGCTAATTTTGTACGATGCTTTATTTCATCTCGTAAAGTTTGTGGGTTTCCAATACATACGTATCTTTCTTTACTCTGCAACACTGTATTTCCTTACAACGTGGTATTCTTACATATTCTTTCGAGAGAAAACTTTCCTGTGCGTTCTCTTTGGAGGCTACACGCTTAGATATACACGCAACACCAAAGCTTTTCGACTTACAATGTGTTGTTTAGGAAAAACAAGATAATTTCGCACGATGCTGGATTTCCTTAAAACGTGGTTTTCTGAAAAATTTTGACGAAAAAAAATTCTCCTGTGGGTTTTCATTTGAGGCTACACGTTTAGACGTACATGCCACACCAAATCTTTTCGAGTTACAACGTGTTGTTTAGGAGATAAAAGCTAATTTTTTACGATGCTTTATGTCTTCTTGTAAAGTTTAAGAGTTTCCAAAAGGTACGTATTTATCTTTAATTTGCCGCAATGTATTTCCTTATATCGTGGTATTCTTACATACTCGTTCGAGAGAAATCTCTCCTGTGCGTTCTCTTTTGAGGCTACATGCTTAGACATACACGCCACAGCAAATATTTTCGAGTAACAATGTGTTGTTTAGGAAAACTAGATAGTTTCGCATGATGCAGGATTTCCTTAATAAGTGGTTTTCTGACAAATTTTGACGAAAGAAAATTCTCCTGTGGGTTCTCTTTTGAGGCTACACGTTTAGACGTACACGCCACACCAAATCTTTTCGAGTTACAACGTGTTGTTTAGGAGATACATGCTAATTTTGTACGATGCGTTATTTCTTCTCGTAAAGTTTTTCCAATATGCATGTATTTGCCTTTAGTCTGCAACACTGTATTTCCTTATAACGTGGTATTCTTACATATTCTTTCGAGAGAAAACTCTCCTGTGCATCCTCTTTTGAGGCTACACGCTTAGACATACACGCAACACCAAAGCTTTTCAAGTTACAACGTGTTGTTTAGGAAAAACAAGATAATTTCAACGATGAGGGATTTCCTTAATACGTGGTTTTCTGACAAATATTGACCAAAGAAAATTATCCTATGGGTTCTCTTTTGAGACTACACGTTTAGACGTACTTGCCACACCAAATCTTTTTAAGTTACGTGTTGTTTAGGAGACACAAGTTAATTTTGTACGATGCGTTATTTCTTCTCGTAAAGTTTTTCCAATAAGTATGTAATTGTCTTTACTCTGCAACACTGTATTTCCTTATAAGGTGGTATTCTTACATATTCTTTCGAGAGAAAACTCTCCTGTGCGTTCTCTTTGGAGGCTACACGCTTAGACATACACGCAACACCAAAGCTTTTCGACTTACAACGTGTTGTTTCGGAAAAACAAGATAATTTCTCACGATGCTGGATTTCCTTAAAACGTGGTTTTCTGAAAAATTTTGATGAAAGAAAATTCTCCTGTGGGTTTTCATTTGAGGCTACACGTTTAGACGTACATGCCACACCAAATCTTTTCGAGTTACAACGTGTTGTTTAGGAGATAAAAGCTAATTTTTTACGATGCTTTATATCTTCTTGTAAAGTTTAAGAGTTTCCAAAAGGTACGTATTTATCTTTAATTTGCCACAATGTATTTCCTTATAACGTGGTATTCTTACATACTCGTTCGAGAGAAATCTCTCCTGTGCGTTCTCTTTTGAGGCTACATGCTTAGACATACACGCAACAGCAAATATTTTCGAGTAACAATGTGTTGTTTAGGAAAACTAGATAGTTTCGCACGATGCAGGATTTCCTTAATAAGTGGTTTTCTGACACATTTTGACGAAAGAAAATTCTCCTGTGGGTTCTCTTTTGAGGCTACACGTTTAGACGTACACGCCACACCAAATCTTTTCTAGTTACAACGTGTTGTTTAGGAGATACAAGCTAATTTTGTACGATGCGTTTTTTGTTCTCGTAAAGTTTTTCCAATACGTATGTATTTGCCTTTAGTCTGCAACACTGTATTTCCTTATAACGTGGTATTCTTACATATTCTTTCGAGAGAAAACTCTCCTGTGCATCCTCTTTTGAGGCTACACGCTTAGACATACACGCAACACCAAAGCTTTTCGAGTTACAACGTGTTTGTTAGGAAAAACTAGATAATTTCACACGATGAGGGATTTCCTTAATACGTGGTTTTCTGACAAATATTGACCAAAGAAAATTATCCTATGGGTTCTCTTTTGAGACTACACGTTTAGACGTACAGGCCACACCAAATCTTTTTAAGTTACAACGTGTTGTTTAGGAGACACAAGCTAATTTTGTACGATGCGTTATTTCTTCTCGTAAAGTTTTTCCCATAAGTATGTATTTGTCTTTACTCTGCAACACTGTATTTCCTTATAAGGTGGTATTCTTATATATTCTTTCGAGAGAAAACTCTCCTCTGCATACTCTTTTGGGGCTACATGCTTAGACATACGCCCAACACCAAAGCTTTTCATGTTAAAACGTGTTGTTTAGGAAGAACAAGATAATTTCTCACGATGCGGGATTTCCTTAAAACGTGGTTTTCTGACAAATTTTGACGAAAGAAAATTGTCCTGTGGGCTCTCTTTTGAGGCTACACGTTTAGACGTACAGGCCACACCAAATCTTTTTGAGTTACAAAGTGTTGTTTAGGAGATACAAGCTAATTTTGTACGATGCTTTATTTCATCTCGTAAAGTTTGTGGGTTTCCAATACATACGTATCTTTCTTTACTCTGCAACACTGTATTTCCTTACAACGTGGTATTCTTACATATTCTTTCGAGAGAAAACTTTCCTGTGCGTTCTCTTTGGAGGCTACACGCTTAGATATACACGCAACACCAAAGCTTTTCGACTTACAATGTGTTGTTTAGGAAAAACAAGATAATTTCGCACGATGCTGGATTTCCTTAAAACGTGGTTTTCTGAAAAATTTTGACGAAAAAAAATTCTCCTGTGGGTTTTCATTTGAGGCTACACGTTTAGACGTACATGCCACACCAAATCTTTTCGAGTTACAACGTGTTGTTTAGGAGATAAAAGCTAATTTTTTACGATGCTTTATGTCTTCTTGTAAAGTTTAAGAGTTTCCAAAAGGTACGTATTTATCTTTAATTTGCCGCAATGTATTTCCTTATATCGTGGTATTCTTACATACTCGTTCGAGAGAAATCTCTCCTGTGCGTTCTCTTTTGAGGCTACATGCTTAGACATACACGCCACAGCAAATATTTTCGAGTAACAATGTGTTGTTTAGGAAAACTAGATAGTTTCGCATGATGCAGGATTTCCTTAATAAGTGGTTTTCTGACAAATTTTGACGAAAGAAAATTCTCCTGTGGGTTCTCTTTTGAGGCTACACGTTTAGACGTACACGCCACACCAAATCTTTTCGAGTTACAACGTGTTGTTTAGGAGATACATGCTAATTTTGTACGATGCGTTATTTCTTCTCGTAAAGTTTTTCCAATATGCATGTATTTGCCTTTAGTCTGCAACACTGTATTTCCTTATAACGTGGTATTCTTACATATTCTTTCGAGAGAAAACTCTCCTGTGCATCCTCTTTTGAGGCTACACGCTTAGACATACACGCAACACCAAAGCTTTTCAAGTTACAACGTGTTGTTTAGGAAAAACAAGATAATTTCAACGATGAGGGATTTCCTTAATACGTGGTTTTCTGACAAATATTGACCAAAGAAAATTATCCTATGGGTTCTCTTTTGAGACTACACGTTTAGACGTACTTGCCACACCAAATCTTTTTAAGTTACGTGTTGTTTAGGAGACACAAGTTAATTTTGTACGATGCGTTATTTCTTCTCGTAAAGTTTTTCCAATAAGTATGTAATTGTCTTTACTCTGCAACACTGTATTTCCTTATAAGGTGGTATTCTTACATATTCTTTCGAGAGAAAACTCTCCTGTGCGTTCTCTTTGGAGGCTACACGCTTAGACATACACGCAACACCAAAGCTTTTCGACTTACAACGTGTTGTTTCGGAAAAACAAGATAATTTCTCACGATGCTGGATTTCCTTAAAACGTGGTTTTCTGAAAAATTTTGATGAAAGAAAATTCTCCTGTGGGTTTTCATTTGAGGCTACACGTTTAGACGTACATGCCACACCAAATCTTTTCGAGTTACAACGTGTTGTTTAGGAGATAAAAGCTAATTTTTTACGATGCTTTATATCTTCTTGTAAAGTTTAAGAGTTTCCAAAAGGTACGTATTTATCTTTAATTTGCCACAATGTATTTCCTTATAACGTGGTATTCTTACATACTCGTTCGAGAGAAATCTCTCCTGTGCGTTCTCTTTTGAGGCTACATGCTTAGACATACACGCAACAGCAAATATTTTCGAGTAACAATGTGTTGTTTAGGAAAACTAGATAGTTTCGCACGATGCAGGATTTCCTTAATAAGTGGTTTTCTGACAAATTTTGACGAAAGAAAATTCTCCTGTGGGTTCTCTTTTGAGGCTACACGTTTAGACGTACACGCCACACCAAATCTTTTCTAGTTACAACGTGTTGTTTAGGAGATACAAGCTAATTTTGTACGATGCGTTTTTTGTTCTCGTAAAGTTTTTCCAATACGTATGTATTTGCCTTTAGTCTGCAACACTGTATTTCCTTATAACGTGGTATTCTTACATATTCTTTCGAGAGAAAACTCTCCTGTGCATCCTCTTTTGAGGCTACACGCTTAGACATACACGCAACACCAAAGCTTTTCGAGTTACAACGTGTTTGTTAGGGAAAAACTAGATAATTTCACACGATGAGGGATTTCCTTAATACGTGGTTTTCTGACAAATATTGACCAAAGAAAATTATCCTATGGGTTCTCTTTTGAGACTACACGTTTAGACGTACAGGCCACACCAAATCTTTTTAAGTTACAACGTGTTGTTTAGGAGACACAAGCTAATTTTGTACGATGCGTTATTTCTTCTCGTAAAGTTTTTCCAATAAGTATGTATTTGTCTTTACTCTGCAACACTGTATTTCCTTATAAGGTGGTATTCTTATATATTCTTTCGAGAGAAAACTCTCCTCTGCATACTCTTTTGGGGCTACATGCTTAGACATACGCCCAACACCAAAGCTTTTCATGTTAAAACGTGTTGTTTAGGAAGAACAAGATAATTTCTCACGATGCGGGATTTCCTTAAAACGTGGTTTTCTGACAAATTTTGACGAAAGAAAATTGTCCTGTGGGCTCTCTTTTGAGGCTACACGTTTAGACGTACAGGCCACACCAAATCTTTTTGAGTTACAAAGTGTTGTTTAGGAGATACAAGCTAATTTTGTACGATGCTTTATTTCATCTCGTAAAGTTTGTGGGTTTCCAATACATACGTATCTTTCTTTACTCTGCAACACTGTATTTCCTTACAACGTGGTATTCTTACATATTCTTTCGAGAGAAAACTCTCCTGTGCGTTCTCTTTGGAGGCTACACGCTTGGACATACACGCAACACCAAAGCTTTTCGACTTACAATGTGTTGTTTAGGAAAAACAAGATAATTTCGCACGATGCTGGATTTCCTTAAAACGTGGTTTTCTGAAAAATTTTGACGAAAAAAAATTCTCCTGTGGGTTTTCATTTGAGGCTACACGTTTAGACGTACATGCCACACCAAATCTTTTCGAGTTACAACGTGTTGTTTAGGAGATAAAACTAATTTTTTACGATGCTTTATATCTTCTTGTAAAGTTTAAGAGTTTCCAAAAGGTACGTATTTATCTTTAATTTGCCACAATGTATTTCCTTATATCGTGGTATTCTTACATACTCGTTCGAGAGAAATCTCTCCTGTGCGTTCTCTTTTGAGGCTACATGCTTAGACATACACGCAACAGCAAATATTTTCGAGTAACAATGTGTTGTTTAGGAAAACTAGATAGTTTCGCATGATGCAGGATTTCCTTAATAAGTGGTTTTCTGACAAATTTTGACGAAAGAAAATTCTCCTGTGGGTTCTCTTTTGAGGCTACACGTTTAGACGTACACGCCACACCAAATCTTTTCGAGTTACAACGTGTTGTTTAGGAGATACAAGCTAATTTTGTACGATGCGTTATTTCTTCTCGTAAAGTGTTTCCAATATGTATGTATTTGCCTTTAGTCTGCAACACTGTATTTCCTTATAACGTGGTATTCTTACATATTCTTTCGAGAGAAAACTCTCCTGTGCATCCTCTTTTGAGGCTACACGCTTAGACATACACGCAACACCAAAGCTTTTCAAGTTACAACGTGTTGTTTAGGAAAAACTAGATAATTTCGCACGATGAGGGATTTCCTTAATACGTGGTTTTCTGACAAATATTGACCAAAGAAAATTATCCTATGGGTTCTCTTTTGAGACTACACGTTTAGACGTACTTGCCACACCAAATCTTTTTAAGTTACAACGTGTTGTTTAGGAGACACAAGTTAATTTTGTACGATGCGTTATTTCTTCTCGTAAAGTTTTTCCAATAAGTATGTAATTGTCTTTACTCTGCAACACTGTATTTCCTTATAAGGTGGTATTCTTACATATTCTTTCGAGAGAAAACACTCCTGTGCATTCTCTTTTGGGGCTACATGCTTAGAAATACACCCAACACCAAAGCTTTTCAAGTTAAAACGTGTTGTTTAGGAAGAACAAGATAATTTCTCACAATGCGGGATTTCCTTAAAACGTGGTTTTCTGACAAATTTTGACGAAAGAAAATTCTCCTGTGGGTTCTCTTTTGAGGCTACACGTTTAGAAGTACAGGCCACACCAAATCTTTTCGATTTACAACGTGTTGTTTAGGAGATACAAGCTAATTTTGTACGATGTGTTATTTCTTCTCGTAAAGTGTTTCCAATAGGTACGTATTTGCCTTTAGTCTGCAACACTGTATTTCCTTATAACGTGGTATTCTTACATATTCTTTCGAGAGAAAACTCTCCTGTGTGTTCCCCTTTGAGGCTACACGCTTAGACATACAGGCAACACCAAAGCTTTTCGCGTTACAACGTGTTGTTTAGGAAAAACCAGATAATTTCGTGCGATGTGGGATTTCCTTAATAAGTGGTTTTCTGACAAATTTTGACCAAGGAAAATTCTCCTATGGGTTCTCTTTTGAGGCTACACGTTTAGATGTACAGGCCACACCTAATCTTTTTAAGTTACAACGTGTTTAGGAGATACAAGCTAATTTTGTACGATAGGTTATTTCTTCTCGTAAAGATTTTCCAATAAGTAAGAATATGTCTTTACTCTGCAATATTGTATTTCCTTATAACGTGGTATTCTTACATATTCTTTCGAGAGAAAACTCTCCTGTGCCTTCTCTTTTGAGGCTACACGCTTAGACATACACACAACACCAAAGCTTTTCGAGTTACGACATTTTGTTTAGGAAAAACAAGATAATTTCGCACGATGAGGGATTTCCTTATAACGTGGTTTTTGGACAAATTTTGACGAAAGAAAATTCTCCTGTGGGTTCTCTTTTGAGGCTACATGTTTAAACGTACACGCCACACCAAATCCTTTCAAGTTACCACGTGTTGTTTAGGAGATACAAGCTAATTTTTTCATGATGCGTTATTTCTTCTCGTAAAGTTTAAGTGTTTCCAATACGTATGTATTTGCCTTTACTCTGCAACACTGTATTTCCTTATAACGTGGTATTCTTACATATTCTTTCGACAGTAAACTCTCCTGTGCGTTCTCCTTGGAGGCTACACGCTTCGACATACACGCAACACCAAAGCTTTTCGAGTTACAACGTGTTGTTTAGGAAAAACAAGATAATTTCGCATGATGCGGGATTTCCTTAAAACGTGGTTTTCTGACAAATTTTGATGAAAGAAAATTCTCCCGTGGGTTCTCTTTTGAGGGTACACGTTTAGACATACACGCCACACCAAATCATTTCGAGTTATAACGTGTTGTTTAGGAGATACAAGCTAATTTTGTACTATGTGTTATTTCTTCTCGTAAAGTTTAAGTGTTTCCAATAAGTATGTATTTGTCTTTACTCTGCAACACTGTATTTCCTTATAACGTGGTATTCCTACATATTCTTTTGGGAGAAAACTCTCCTGTCCATTCTCTTTTGAGGCTACACGCTTAGAAATACACGCAACACTAAAGCTTTTCTAGTTACAACATGTTGTTTAGGAAAAACAAGATAATTTCGCACTATGCGGTATTTCCTTAAAACGTGATATTCTGACAAATTTTATCGAAGGAAAACTCTCCTGTGGGTTCTCTTTTGAGGCTACACGTTTAGACGTACACGCCACACAAAATCTTTTCCAGTTACAACATGTTGTTTAGGAGATACAAGCTAATTTTGCATGATGCTTTATTTCTTCTCGTAAAGTGTTTCCAATAAGTATGTATTTGTCTATACTCTGCAACACTGTATTTCCTTATAACGTGGTATTCTTACATATTCTTTCGAGAGAAAACTCTCCAGTGCATTCCTCTTTGAGGCTACGCGCTTAGACATACACGCAACACCAAAGCTTTTTGAGTTACAACGTGTTGTTTAGGAAAAACTAGATAATTACGCACGATGCGGGATTTCCTTAATAAGTGGTTTTCTGACAAATTTTGACCAAGGAAAATTCCTCTATGGGATCTCTTTTGAGGCTACACGTTTAGACGTACGGGCCACACCAAATCATTTTAAGTTACAACGTGTTGTTTAGGAGATACATTCTAATTTTGTACGATGCGTTATTTCTTCTCGTAAAGTTTTTCCAATAAGTAAGTATATGTCTTTACTCTGCAACACTGTATTTCCTTATAACGTGGTATTCTTACATATTCTTTCAAGAGAAAACTCTCCAGTGGGTTCTCATTTGAGGCTACACGCTTAGACATATACGCAACACCAAAGCTTTTCTAGTTACAACCTGTTGTTTAGGAAGAACAAGATAATTTCCCATGATGCGGGATTTCCTTAAAACGTGGTTTTCTGACAAATTTTGACGTAAGAAAATTCTCCTGTGGGTTCTCTTTTGAGGCTACACGTTCAGACGTACACGCAACACCAAATCTTTTTGAGTTACCACGTGTTTTTTCGGAGATACAAGCTAATTTTGCACCATGCGTTATTTCTTCTCATAATGTGTTTCCAATAAGTACGTAATTGCCTTTACTCTGCAACACTGTATTTCCTTATAACGTGGTATTCTTACATATTCTTTCGAGAGAAAACTCTCCTGTGCATTCTCCTTTGAGGCTGCACGCTTAGACATACACGCAACACCAAAGCATTTCGAATTACAACCTGTTGTTTAGGAAAAACAAGATAATTTCACACGATGCGGGATTTCCTTAAAACGTGGTTTTCTGAAAAATTTTGACGAAAGAAAATTCTCCTGTGGGTTCTCTTTTGAGGCTACATGTTTAGTTGTAAACGCCACACCAAATCTTTTCGAGTTACAACGTTTTGTTTAGGAGATACAAGCTAATTTTGTAAGATACGTTATTACCTCTCGTAAAGGGTTTCCAATACGTAAGTATTTGTCTTTACTCTGCAACAATGTATTTCCATATAACGTGGTATTCTTACATATTCTTTCGAGAGAAAACTCTCCTGTGCATTCTCTTTTGAGGCTACACGCTTAGACATACACGCAACACCAAAGCTTTTCGAGTTACAACGTGTTGTTTAGGAAAAACAAGATAATTTCGCACGATGCGGGATTTCTTTAAAACGTGGTTTTGACAAATTTTGACGAAAGAAAACTCTCCTGTGGGTTCTCTTTTGAGGCTACACGTTTATACGTACACGCCACACCAAGTCTTTTTGAGTTACAACGTGTTGTTTAAGACATACACGCTAATTTTGCAAGATGCTTTATTTCTCTCATAAAGTGCTTCCAATACATACGTATTTGTCTTTACTCTGCCACACTGTATTTCCTTATAACGTGGTATTCTAAATATTCTTTTGAGAGAAAACTCTCCTGTGCGTTCTCTTTTGGGGCTACATGCTTAGACATACACGCAACACCAAAGCTTTTCGAGTTAAAACGTGTTGTTTAGGAAGAACAAGATAATTTCTCACGATGCGGGATTTCCTTAAAACGTGGTTTTCTGACAAATTTTGACGAAAGAAAACTCTCCTGTGGGTTCTCTTTTGAGGCTAGACGTTTAGACGTACACGCCACACCAAATCTTTTTGAGTTACAACGTGTTGTTTAGGACAAACAAGCTAATTTTGCAAGATGCGTTATTTCTCTCATAAAGTGCTTCCAATACGTACGTATTTGTCTTTACTCTGCCACACTGTATTTCCTTATAACGTGGTATTCTTACATATTCTTTCGAGAGAAAACTCTCCTGTGTGTTCTCTTTTGGGGCTACACACTTAGACATACACCCAACACGAAAGCTTTTCGAGTTAAAACGTGTTGTTTAGGAAGAACAAGATAATTTCTCACGATGAGGGATTTTCTTAAAACGTGGTTTTCTGACGAATTTTGACGAAAGAAAATTGTCCTGTGGGTTCTCTTTTGAGGCTACACGTTTAGACGTACACGCCACACCAAATCTTTTCGAGTTACCACGTGTTGTTTAGGAGATACAAGCTAATTTTGTACGATGCTTTATTTCATCTCGTAAAGTTTATGGGTTTCCAATACATACGTATTTGTCTTTACTCTGCAACACTGTATTTCCTTATAACGTGGTATTCTTACAAATTCTATTGAGAAAAAACTCTCCTGTGCGTTCTCTTTTGAGGCTACATGCTTAGACATACACGCAACACCAAAGCCTTTCGAGTTACAACGTGTTGTTTAGGAAAAACAAGATAATTTCGCACGACACGGGATTTCCGTAAACCATGGTTTTCTGAAAAATTTTGACGAAAAAAATTCTCCTGTGGGTTCTCTTTTGAGGCTACACGTTTAGAAGTACACGCCACACCACATCTTTTCGAGTTACAACGTGTTGTTTAGGAGATACAAGCTAATTTTGTACGATGCTTTATTTCATCTCGTAAAGTTTATGGGTTTCCAATACATATGTATTTGTCTTTACTTTGCAACACTGTATTTCCTTTTAACGTGGTATTCTTACAAATTCTATCGAGATACAACTCTCCTGTGTGTTCTCTTTTGAGGCTACACGCTTAGACATACACGCAACACCAAAGCTTTTCGAGTTACAACATGTTGTTTAGGAAAAACAAGATAATTTCGCACAATGCGGGATTTCCTTAAAACGTGGTTTTCTGAAAAATTTTGACGAAAGAAAATTCTCCTGTGGGTTCTCTTTTGAGGCTACACGTTTAGACGTACAGGCCACACCAAATCTTTTTAAGTTACAACGTGTTGTTTAGGAGATACAAGCTAATTTTGTACGATGCGTTATTTCTTCTCGTAAAGTTTTTCCAATACGTAAGTGTTTGTCTTTACAACACTGTGTTTCCTAATAACGTGGTATTCTTACATATTCTTTCGAGAAAAAAACTCTCCTTTGCATTCTCTTTTGAGGCTACACGCTTAGACATACACGCAACAACAAAGCTTTTCGAGTTACAACGTGTTGTTTCGGAAAAACAAGATAATTTCGCACGATGCGGGATTTCCATAAAACGTGGTTTTCTGACAAATTTTGACTAAAGAAAATTCTCCTGTGGGTTCTCTTTTGAGTCTACACGTTTAGATGTACACGCCACACCAAATATTTTTGAGTTACAATGTGTTGTTTAGGAGATATAAGCTAATTTTTTTACGGTGCGTTATTTCTTCTCCTAATGTTTAAGTGTTTCCAATATGTTTGTATTTGCCTTTACTCTGCAACACTGTATTTCCTTATAACGTGTTATTCTTACATATTTTTTCGAGAGAAAACTCTCCTGTGCGTTCTCTTTGGAGGCTACACGCTTAGACATACTCGCAACACCAAAGCTTTTCGAGTTACAACGTGTTGTTTAGGAAAAACAAGATAATTTCGCATGATGCGGGATTTCCTTAAAACTTGGTTTTCTGACAAATTTTGACGAAAGAAAATTCTCCTGTGGGTTCTCTTTTGAGGGTACATGTTTAGACGTACAAGCCACACCAAATCCTTTCGAGTTATATCGTGTTGTTTAGGAGATACAAGCTTATTTTGTACTATGTGTTATTTCTACTCGTAAAGTTTAAGTGTTTCCAATAAGTATGTATTTGTCTTTACTCTGCAACAGTGTATTTCCTTATAATGTGGTATTCCTACATAATCTTTTGGGAGAAAACTCTCCTGTGCGTTCTCTTTTGAGGCTACACGCTTAGATATACCCGCAACACCAAACCTTTTCGAGTTACATGTTGTTTAGGAAAAACAAGATAATTTCGCACGATGCGGGATTTCTTTAAAACGTGGGTTTTGACAAATTTTGATGAGAGAAAACTCTCCTGTTGGTTCTCTTTTGAGGCTACACGTTTAGACGTACACGCCACACCAAATCTTTTCGAGTTACAGCGTGTTGTTTAGGAGATACAAACTAATTTTGTATGATGCCTTATTTCTTCTCGTAAAGTTTAAGTGTTTCCAATAAGTACGTATTTGTCTTTACTCTGCAACACTGTATTTCCTTATGACGTGGTATTCTTACAAATTCTTTCGAGAGAAAACTCTCCTGTGCATTCTCTTTTGAGGCTACACGCTTAGACATACAGGCAACACCAAAGCTTTTCGAGTTACAATGTGTTGTTTAGGAAAAACAAGATAATTTCGCACGATGCGGGATTTCCTTAAAACGTGGTTTTCTGACAAATTTTGATGAAAGAAAATACTCCTGTGGGTTCTCTTTTGAGGCTACACGTTTAGACGTACACGCCACACCAAATCCTTTCGAGTTAAAACGTGTTGGTTAGGACATACAAGCTAATTTTTTAAGATGCGTTATTTCTTCTCGTAAAGTTTAAATGTGTCCAATACGTACGTAATTGCCTTTACTCTGCAACACTGTATTTCCTTATAACGTGGTAATCTTGCATATTCTTTCGAGAGAAAAACTCTCCTGTGCGTTCTCTTTAGAGGCTACATGCTTAGACATACACGCAACACCAAAGCATTTCGAATTACAACCTGTTGTTTAGGAAAAACAAGATAATTTCACACGATGCGGGATTTCCTTAAAACGTGGTTTTCTGAAAAATTTTGACGAAAGAAAATTCTCCTGTGGGTTCTCTTTTGAGGCTACATGTTTAGTTGTAAACGCCACACCAAATCTTTTCGAGTTACAACGTTTTGTTTAGGAGATACAAGCTAATTTTGTAAGATACGTTATTACCTCTCGTAAAGGGTTTCCAATACGTAAGTATTTGTCTTTACTCTGCAACAATGTATTTCCATATAACGTGGTATTCTTACATATTCTTTCGAGAGAAAACTCTCCTGTGCATTCTCTTTTGAGGCTACACGCTTAGACATACACGCAACACCAAAGCTTTTCGAGTTACAACGTGTTGTTTAGGAAAAACAAGATAATTTCTCACGATGCGGGATTTCCTTAAAACGTGGTTTTCTGACAAATTTTGACGAAAGAAAATTCTCCTGTGGGTTCTCTTTTGAGGGTACACGTTTAGACGTACAAGCCACACCAAATCCTTTCGAGTTATATCGTGTTGTTTAGGAGATACAAGCTTATTTTGTACTATGTGTTATTTCTACTCGTAAAGTTTAAGTGTTTCCAATAAGTATGTATTTGTCTTTACTCTGCAACACTGTATTTCCTTATAATGTGGTATTCCTACATAATCTTTTGGGAGAAAACTCTCCTGTGCGTTCTCTTTTGAGGCTACACGCTTAGATATACCCACAACACCAAACCTTTTCGAGTTACAACATGTTGTTTAGGAAAAACAAGATAATTTCGCACGATGCGGGATTTCTTTAAAACGTGGTTTTGACAAATTTTGACGAAAGAAAACTCTCCTGTGGGTTCTCTTTTGAGGCTACACGTTTATACGTACACGCCACACCAAGTCTTTTTGAGTTACAACTTGTTGTTTAAGACATACACGCTAATTTTGCAAGATGCTTTATTTCTCTCATAAAGTGCTTCCAATACATACGTATTTGTCTTTACTCTGCCACACTGTATTTCCTTATAACGTGGTATTCTAAATATTCTTTTGAGAGAAAACTCTCCTGTGCGTTCTCTTTTGGGGCTACATGCTTAGACATACACGCAACACCAAAGCTTTTCGAGTTAAAACGTGTTGTTTAGGAAGAACAAGATAATTTCTCACGATGCGGGATTTCCTTAAAACGTGGTTTTCTGACAAATTTTGACGAAAGAAAACTCTCCTGTGGGTTCTCTTTTGAGGCTAGACGTTTAGACGTACACGCCACACCAAATCTTTTTGAGTTACAACGTGTTGTTTAGGACAAACAAGCTAATTTTGCAAGATGCGTTATTTCTCTCATAAAGTGCTTCCAATACGTACGTATTTGTCTTTACTCTGCCACACTGTATTTCCTTATAACGTGGTATTCTTACATATTCTTTCGAGAGAAAACTCTCCTGTGTGTTCTCTTTTGGGGCTACACACTTAGACATACACCCAACACGAAAGCTTTTCGAGTTAAAACGTGTTGTTTAGGAAGAACAAGATAATTTCTCACGATGAGGGATTTTCTTAAAACGTGGTTTTCTGACGAATTTTGACGAAAGAAAATTGTCCTGTGGGTTCTCTTTTGAGGCTACACGTTTAGACGTACACGCCACACCAAATCTTTTCGAGTTACCACGTGTTGTTTAGGAGATACAAGCTAATTTTGTACGATGCTTTATTTCATCTCGTAAAGTTTATGGGTTTCCAATACATACGTATTTGTCTTTACTCTGCAACACTGTATTTCCTTATAACGTGGTATTCTTACAAATTCTATTGAGAAAAAACTCTCCTGTGCGTTCTCTTTTGAGGCTACATGCTTAGACATACACGCAACACCAAAGCCTTTCGAGTTACAACGTGTTGTTTAGGAAAAACAAGATAATTTCGCACGACACGGGATTTCCGTAAACCATGGTTTTCTGAAAAATTTTGACGAAAAAAATTCTCCTGTGGGTTCTCTTTTGAGGCTACACGTTTAGAAGTACACGCCACACCACATCTTTTCGAGTTACAACGTGTTGTTTAGGAGATACAAGCTAATTTTGTACGATGCTTTATTTCATCTCGTAAAGTTTATGGGTTTCCAATACATATGTATTTGTCTTTACTTTGCAACACTGTATTTCCTTTTAACGTGGTATTCTTACAAATTCTATCGAGATACAACTCTCCTGTGTGTTCTCTTTTGAGGCTACACGCTTAGACATACACGCAACACCAAAGCTTTTCGAGTTACAACATGTTGTTTAGGAAAAACAAGATAATTTCGCACAATGCGGGATTTCCTTAAAACGTGGTTTTCTGAAAAATTTTGACGAAAGAAAATTCTCCTGTGGGTTCTCTTTTGAGGCTACACGTTTAGACGTACAGGCCACACCAAATCTTTTTAAGTTACAACGTGTTGTTTAGGAGATACAAGCTAATTTTGTACGATGCGTTATTTCTTCTCGTAAAGTTTTTCCAATACGTAAGTGTTTGTCTTTACAACACTGTGTTTCCTAATAACGTGGTATTCTTACATATTCTTTCGAGAAAAAAACTCTCCTTTGCATTCTCTTTTGAGGCTACACGCTTAGACATACACGCAACAACAAAGCTTTTCGAGTTACAACGTGTTGTTTCGGAAAAACAAGATAATTTCGCACGATGCGGGATTTCCATAAAACGTGGTTTTCTGACAAATTTTGACTAAAGAAAATTCTCCTGTGGGTTCTCTTTTGAGTCTACACGTTTAGATGTACACGCCACACCAAATATTTTTGAGTTACAATGTGTTGTTTAGGAGATATAAGCTAATTTTTTTACGGTGCGTTATTTCTTCTCCTAATGTTTAAGTGTTTCCAATATGTTTGTATTTGCCTTTACTCTGCAACACTGTATTTCCTTATAACGTGTTATTCTTACATATTTTTTCGAGAGAAAACTCTCCTGTGCGTTCTCTTTGGAGGCTACACGCTTAGACATACTCGCAACACCAAAGCTTTTCGAGTTACAACGTGTTGTTTAGGAAAAACAAGATAATTTCGCATGATGCGGGATTTCCTTAAAACTTGGTTTTCTGACAAATTTTGACGAAAGAAAATTCTCCTGTGGGTTCTCTTTTGAGGGTACATGTTTAGACGTACAAGCCACACCAAATCCTTTCGAGTTATATCGTGTTGTTTAGGAGATACAAGCTTATTTTGTACTATGTGTTATTTCTACTCGTAAAGTTTAAGTGTTTCCAATAAGTATGTATTTGTCTTTACTCTGCAACAGTGTATTTCCTTATAATGTGGTATTCCTACATAATCTTTTGGGAGAAAACTCTCCTGTGCGTTCTCTTTTGAGGCTACACGCTTAGATATACCCGCAACACCAAACCTTTTCGAGTTACATGTTGTTTAGGAAAAACAAGATAATTTCGCACGATGCGGGATTTCTTTAAAACGTGGGTTTTGACAAATTTTGATGAGAGAAAACTCTCCTGTTGGTTCTCTTTTGAGGCTACACGTTTAGACGTACACGCCACACCAAATCTTTTCGAGTTACAGCGTGTTGTTTAGGAGATACAAACTAATTTTGTATGATGCCTTATTTCTTCTCGTAAAGTTTAAGTGTTTCCAATAAGTACGTATTTGTCTTTACTCTGCAACACTGTATTTCCTTATGACGTGGTATTCTTACATATTCTTTCGAGAGAAAACTCTCCTGTGCATTCTCTTTTGAGGCTACACGCTTAGACATACAGGCAACACCAAAGCTTTTCGAGTTACAATGTGTTGTTTAGGAAAAACAAGATAATTTCGCACGATGCGGGATTTCCTTAAAACGTGGTTTTCTGACAAATTTTGATGAAAGAAAATACTCCTGTGGGTTCTCTTTTGAGGCTACACGTTTAGACGTACACGCCACACCAAATCCTTTCGAGTTAAAACGTGTTGGTTAGGACATACAAGCTAATTTTTTAAGATGCGTTATTTCTTCTCGTAAAGTTTAAATGTGTCCAATACGTACGTAATTGCCTTTACTCTGCAACACTGTATTTCCTTATAACGTGGTAATCTTGCATATTCTTTCGAGAGAAAAACTCTCCTGTGCGTTCTCTTTAGAGGCTACATGCTTAGACATACACGCAACACCAAAGCATTTCGAATTACAACCTGTTGTTTAGGAAAAACAAGATAATTTCACACGATGCGGGATTTCCTTAAAACGTGGTTTTCTGAAAAATTTTGACGAAAGAAAATTCTCCTGTGGGTTCTCTTTTGAGGCTACATGTTTAGTTGTAAACGCCACACCAAATCTTTTCGAGTTACAACGTTTTGTTTAGGAGATACAAGCTAATTTTGTAAGATACGTTATTACCTCTCGTAAAGGGTTTCCAATACGTAAGTATTTGTCTTTACTCTGCAACAATGTATTTCCATATAACGTGGTATTCTTACATATTCTTTCGAGAGAAAACTCTCCTGTGCATTCTCTTTTGAGGCTACATGCTTAGACATACACGCAACACCAAAGCTTTTCGAGTTACAACGTGTTGTTTAGGAAAAACAAGATAATTTCTCACGATGCGGGATTTCCTTAAAACGTGGTTTTCTGACAAATTTTGACGAAAGAAAATTCTCCTGTGGGTTCTCTTTTGAGGGTACACGTTTAGACGTACAAGCCACACCAAATCCTTTCGAGTTATATCGTGTTGTTTAGGAGATACAAGCTTATTTTGTACTATGTGTTATTTCTACTCGTAAAGTTTAAGTGTTTCCAATAAGTATGTATTTGTCTTTACTCTGCAACACTGTATTTCCTTATAATGTGGTATTCCTACATAATCTTTTGGGAGAAAACTCTCCTGTGCGTTCTCTTTTGAGGCTACACGCTTAGATATACCCACAACACCAAACCTTTTCGAGTTACAACATGTTGTTTAGGAAAAACAAGATAATTTCGCACGATGCGGGATTTCTTTAAAACGTGGTTTTGACAAATTTTGACGAAAGAAAACTCTCCTGTGGGTTCTCTTTTGAGGCTACACGTTTATACGTACACGCCACACCAAGTCTTTTTTAGTTACAACGTGTTGTTTAAGACATACACGCTAATTTTGCAAGATGCTTTATTTCTCTCATAAAGTGCTTCCAATACATACGTATTTGTCTTTACTCTGCCACACTGTATTTCCTTATAACGTGGTATTCTAAATATTCTTTTGAGAGAAAACTCTCCTGTGCGTTCTCTTTTGGGGCTACATGCTTAGACATACACGCAACACCAAAGCTTTTCGAGTTAAAACGTGTTGTTTAGGAAGAACAAGATAATTTCTCACGATGCGGGATTTCCTTAAAATGTGGTTTTCTGACAAATTTTGACGAAAGAATATTCTCCTGTGGGTTCTCTTTTGAGGGTACACATTTAGACGTACAAGCCACACCAAATCCTTTCGAGTTATATCGTGTTGTTTAGGAGATACAAGCTTATTTTGTACTATGTGTTATTTCTACTCGTAAAGTTTAAGTGTTTCCAATAAGTATGTATTTGTCTTTACCCTGCAACACTGTATTTCCTTATAATGTGGTATTACTATATAATCTTTTGGGAGAAAACTCTCCTGTGCGTTCTCTTTTGAGGCTACACGCTTAGATATACCCGCAACACCAAACCTTTTCGGGTTACAACATGTTGTTTAGGAAAAACAAGATAATTTCGCACGATGCGGGATTTCTTTAAAACGTGGGTTTTGACAAATTTTGACGAAAGAAAACTCTCCTGTGGCTTCTCTTTTGAGGCTACACGTTTAGACGTACACGCCACACCAAATCTTTTCGAGTTACAGCGTGTTGTTTAGGAGATACAAACTAATTTTGTACGATGCCTTATTTCTTCTCGTAAAGTTTAAGTGTTTCCAATAAGTACGTATTTGTCTTTACTCTGCAACACTGTATTTCCATATAACGTGGTATTCTTACATATTCTTTCGAGCGAAAGCTCTCCTGTGCATTCTCTTTTGAGACTACACGCGTAGACAGACACGCAACACCAAAACTTTTCGAGTTACAATGTGTTGTTTAGGAAAAACAAGATAATTTCGCACGATGCGGGATTTCCTTAAAACGTGGTTTTCTGACAAATTTTGACGAAAGAAAATACTCCTGTGGGTTCTCTTTTGAGGCTACACGTTTAGACGTACATGCCACACCAAATCCTTTCGAGTTAAAACGTGTTGGTTAGGAGATACAAGCTAATTTTTTAAGATGCGTTATTTCTTCTCGTAAAGTTTAAATGTGTTCAATAGGTACGTAATTGCCTTTACTCTGCAACACTCTATTTCCTTATAACGTGGTAATCTTGCATATTCTTTCGAGAGAAAAACTCTCCTGTGCGTTCTCTTTAGAGGCTACATGCTTAGACATACACTCAACACCAAAGCATTTCGAATTACAACCTGTTGTTTAGGAAAAACAAGATAATTTCACACGATGCGGGATTTCCTTAAAACGTGGTTTTCTGAAAAATTTTGACGAAAGAAAATACTCCTGTGGGTTCTCTTTTGAGGCTACATGTTTAGTTGTAAACACCACACCAAATCTTTTCGAGTTACAACGTTTTGTTTAGGAGATACAAGCTAATTTTGTACGATGCGTTATTACCTCTCGTAAAGTGTTTCCAATACGTACTTATATGTCTTTACTCTGCAACAATGTATTTCCATATAACGTGGTATTCTTACATATTCTTTCGAGAGAAAACTCTCCTGTGCATTCTCTTTTGAGGCTACACGCTTAGACATACACGCAACACCAAAGCTTTTCGAGTTACAACGTGTTGTTTAGGAAAAACAAGATAATTTCGCACGATGCAGGATTTCCTTAAAACGTGGTTTTCTGACAAATATTGACGAAAGAAAATTGTCCTGTGGTTCTCCTTTGAGGCTACACGTTAGACGTACACACCACACCAAATCTTTTCGAGTTATAACGTGTTGTTTAGGAGATACAAACTAATTTTGTATGATGCCTTATTTCTTCTCGTAAAGTTTAAGTGTTTCCAATAAGTATGTATTTGTCTTTACTCTGCAACACTGTATTTACTTATAACGTGGTATTCTTACATATTCTTTCGAGAGAAAACTCTCCTGTGCGTTCTCTTTTGAGGCTACACGATTAAACATACACGCAACACCAAAGCTTTTCGAATTACAATTTGTTGTTTAGGAAAAACAAGATAATTTCGCACGATGCGGGATTTCCTTAAAACGTGGTTTTCTGACAAATTTTGACGAATGAAAATACTCCTGTGGGTTCTCTTTTGAGGCTACACGTTTAGATGTACACACCACACCAAATCTTTTCGAGTTACAACGTGTTGTTTAGGAGATAAAAGCTAATTTTGTACGATGCGCTATTTCTTCTCATAAAGTTTAAATTTTTCCAATACATACGTATTTGCCTTTACTCTGCAACACTCTATTTCCTTATAACGTGGTATTTTTGCATATTCTTTCGAGAGAAAACTCTCCTCTGCGTTCTCTTTCGAGGCTACATGCTTAGACATACACGCAACACCAAAGCTTTTCGAATTACAACCTGTTGTTTAGGAAAAACAAGATAATTTCGCACGATGCGGATTTCCTTAAAACGTGGTTTTCTGAAAAATTTTGACGAAAGAAAATTCTCCTGTGGGTTCTCTTTTGAGGCTACATGTTTAGTTGTAAACGCCACACCAAATCTTTTCGAGGTACAACGTGTTGTTTAGGAGACACAAGCTAATTTTGTACGATGCATTATTACTTCTTGTAAAGTGTTTCCAATACTTATGTGTTTGTCTTTACTCTGCAACACTGTATTTCCTTATAACGTGGTATTCTTACATATTCTTTCGAGAGAAAACTCTCCTGTGCGTTCTCTTTTGAGGCTACACGCTTAGACATACACGCAACACCAAAGCTTTTCGAATTACAACGTGTTGTTTAGGAAGAACAAGATAATTTCTCACGATGCGGGATTTCCTTAAAATGTGGTTTTCTGACAAATTTTGACGAAAAAAAATTGTCCTGTGGTTCTCTTTTGAGGCTACACGTTTAGACGTACACGCCACACCAAATCTTTTCGAGTTACAACGTGTTGTTTAGGAGATACAAGCTAATTTTGTATGATGCTTTATTTCATCTCGCTAATTTTAAGGGTTTCCAATATGTAAGTATTTGTCTTTATTCTGCAACATTGTACTTCCGTATAACGTGGTATTCTTACATATTCTTTCGAGAGAAAACTCTTCTGTGTGTTCTCTTTTGAGGCTACATGCTTAGACATACACGCAACACCAAAGCTTTTCGAGTTACAACGCGTTGTTTAGGAAAAACAAGATAATTTCGCACGATGCGGGATTTCCTTAATACGTGGTTTTCTAACAAATTTTTACCAAAGAAAATTCTCCTGTGGGTTTTCTTTTGAGGCTACACATTTAGACGTACACGCCACACCAAATGTTTTCGAGTTACAACGTGTTGTTTAGGAGATACAAACTAATTTTTTACAATGCGTTATTTCTTCTCATAAAGTGTTTCCAATAAGTACGTATTTGTCTTTACTCTGCAACACTGTATTTCCTTATAACGTGGTATTCTTACATATTCTTTCGAGAGAAAACTCTCCTGTGCGTTCTCTTTTGAGGCTACACGCTTAGACATACACGCAACACCAAAGCTTTTCGAATTACAACGTGTTGTTTAGGAAAAACAAGATACTCTCTCACGATAATTTTGCACGATGCAGGATTTCCTTAAAACGTGGTTTTCTGAAAATTTTGACGAAAGAAAATTCTCCTATGGGTTCTCTTTTGAGGCTACACGTTTAGACGTACACTCCACACCAAGTCATTTCAAGTTACAACGTGTTGTTTAGGAGATACGAGCTAATTTTGTACGATGCTTTATTTCATCTCTTAAAGTTTAAGGGTTTCCAATACGTACGTATTTGTCTTTACTCTGCAACACTGTATTTCCTTATAACGTGGTATTCTTACATATTCTTTGGAGAGAAAACTCTCCTGTGTGTTCTCTTTTGAGGCTATACACTGAGACATACACGCAACACAACAGCTTTTCGAGTTACAACGTGTTGTTTAGGAAAAACAAGATAATTTCGCACGATGCAGGATTTCCTTAATACGTGGTTTTCTGACAAATTTGACCAAAGAAAATTCTCCTGTGGGTTCTCTTTTGAGGCTACACGTTTAGACGTACACGCCACATCAAATCTTTTCGAGTTACAACGTGTTGTTTAGGAGATACAAGCTAATTTTGTACAATGCGTTATTTCTTCTCGTAAAGTGTTTCCAATACGTACGTATTTGTCTTTACTCTGCAACACTGTATTTCCTTATAACGTGGTATTCTTACAAATTCTATCGAGAAAATACTCTCCTTTGCGTTCTCTTTTGAGGCTACGCGCTTAGACATACACGCAACACCAAAACTTTTCGAGTTACAACTTGTTGTTTAGTAAAAAGAAGATAATTTTGCACGATGAGGGATTTCCTTAAAACGTGGTTTTCTCACATATGTTGACGATAGAAAATTCTCCTGTCGGTTCTCTTTTGAGGCTACACGTTTAGACGTACATGCCACACCAAATTCTTTCGAGTTACAACCTGTTGTTTAGGAGATACAAGCTAATTTATTATGATGCGTTATTTCTTCTTGTAAAGTGTTTCCAATACATACGTTTTTGTCTTTACTCTGCAACACTGTATTTCCTTATAACGTGGTATTCTTACATATTCTTTCGAAAGAAAACTCTCCTGTGCGTTCTCCTTTGAGTCTACACGCTTAGCCATACACGCAACACAGAAGATTTTCGAGTTACAACGTGTTGTTTAGGAAAAACTAGATAATTTCGCACGATGCGAGATTTCGTTAAAACATGGTTTCTGACAAATTTTGATGTAAGAAAATTCTACTGTCGGTTCTCTTTTGAGGCTACATGTTTAGACGTACATGTCACACGAAATCTTTTCGAGTTACAACGTGTTGTTTAGGAGATACAAGCCAATTTTGTACAAAGCTTTATTTCTGCTCTTAAAGTGTTTCCAATATGTACGTATTTGTCTTCTCTCTGCAACACTGTATTTCCTTATAACGTGGTATTCTTACATATTCTTTCGAGAGAAAAAACTCTCCTGTGCATTCCCTTTTGAGGCTACACACTTAGACATACACGCAACACCAAAGATTTTCGAGTTACAACTTGTTGTTTAGGAAAACAAGATAATTTTGTAGGATGTGGAATTTCTTTAAAACGTGGTTTTCTGACAAATTTTAAAGAAAGAAAATTCTCCAGTTGTTTCTCTTTTGAGGCTTCACTTTTAGACGTACATGCCAAACCAAATGTTTTCGAGTTTCCACTTGTTGTTTAGGAGATACAAGCTAATATTGTATGATGCGTAATTTCTTTCATAAAGTGTTTCCAATATGTACTTTTTGTCTTTACTTTGCAACACTGTATTTCCTTATAACGTTGTATTCTTACATGTTCTTTCGAGAGAAAACTCTCCTGTTCATTCTCTTTTGAAGCTACACGCTTAGACATACACGCAACACCAAAGCTTTTCGAGTTACAACGTGTTGTTTAGGAAAAACAAGATAATTTCGGAGGATGTGGGATTTCCTTAAAACGTGGTTTTCTGACAAATTTTGACGAAAGAAAATTCCCCTTTGTGTTCTCTTTTGAGGCTACACGTTTAGACGTACACGCCAAACCAAAACTTTTCGAGTTACCACGTGTTGTTTAGGAGATACAAGCTAATTTTGTTCGATGCTTTATTTCTTCTCGTAAAGTGTTCCCAATATATACTTATTTGTTTTTACTCTGCAAAATTGTATTTCCTAATAAAGTGGTATTCTTACATATTCTTTCGAGAGAAAACCCTCCTGTGCCTTCTCTTTTGAGGCTCCATGCTTACACATACACGCAACACGAAAGCTTTTCGAGTTACAAAATGTTGTTTAGGAAAAAGAAGATGATATCGCACGATGCAGGATTTCATTAAAACGTAGTTTTCTGAAAAATTTTGACGAAAGAAAATTCTCCTGTGGGTTCTCTTTTGAGGCTACAACTTTAGACGTACACGCCACACCAAATCTTTTCGAGTTACAACCTGTTGTTTGGGAGATACAAGCTAATTTTGTAAGATGCGTTAATTCTTCTCGTAAGGTGTTTCCAATACGTAAGTATTTGTCTTTACTCTTCAACACTGTATTTCCTTATAACGTGGTATTCTTACATATTCTTTCGAGAGAAAACTATCCTGTGCGTTCCCTTTTGAGGCTACACACTTAGACATACAGGCAACACCAAAGCTTTTCGAGTTACAACGTGTTGTTTATGAATAAAAAGATAATTTCGCACGATGTGGGATTTCCTTAAAACGTGGTTTTCTGACAAATTTTGACAAAAGAATATTCTCCTGTGGGTTCTCTTTTGACGCTAAATGTATAGACGTGCACGCCACACCAAATCCTTTCGAGTTACCACGTGTTGTTTAGGAGATACAAGCTAATTTTGTATGATGTGTTATTTCTTCTCGTAAGTGTTGCCAAAACGTACGTATTTGTCTTTCTCTGCAACACTGTATTTCCTTATAACGTGGTATTCTTACATATTCTTTCGAGGAAAAACTCTCCTGTGCATTCCCTTTTGAGGCTACACGCTTAGACATACACGCAACACCAAGGCTTTTCGAGTTACAACGTGTTGTTTAGGAAAAACAAGATTATTTCGCACGATGCCAGATTTCCATAAAACGTGGTTTTCTGAAAAATTTTGACGAAAAAAGTTTTCCTGTGGGTTCTCTTTTGAGGCTACACGTGTAGAGGTACGAGCCACACCAAATCTTTTCGAGTTACAACGTGTTGTTTAGGAGATACAAGCTAATTTTGTACGATGCGTTATTTCTTCTCTTAAAGTGTTTCCAATACGTACTTAGTTGTCTTTACTCTGCCACACCGTATTTCCTTATAACGTGGTATTCCTACATATTCTTTCGAGAGAAAACTTTTCTGTGCGTTCTCTTTTGAGGCTACACGCTTAGAAATACACGCAACCCCAAAGCTTTTCGATTTACAACGTGTTGTTTGGAAAAACAAGATAATTTCGCACGATGCGAGATTTTCTTAAAACGTGGTTTCTGACAAATTTTGATGAAAGAAAATTCTCCTGTGGGTTCTCTTTTGAGGCTACACGTTTAGACGTACACGTCACACCAAATCTTTTCGAGTTATAACGTGTTGTTTAGGAGATACAAGCTAATTTTGTATGATGCGTTACTTCTTCTCCTAAAGTGTTTCCAATACATATGTATTTTTGTTGACTCTACAACACTGTATTTCCTTATAACGTGGTATTCTTACCTATTCTTTTGAAAGAAAACTCTCCTGTGCCTTCTCTATTGAGGTTCCACACTTAGACATACACGCAACACTAAAGCTTTTCGAGTTACAACATGTTGTTTAGGAAAAAGAAGATGATTTCGCACGATGCGGGATTTCCTTAATACGTGGTTTTCTGAAAAATTTTAACGAAAGAAAATTCTCCTGTGGGTTCTCTTTTGAGGCTACACGTTTAGACGTACACGCCACATCAAATCTTTTCGAGTTACAATGTGTTGTTTAGGAGATACAAGCTAATTTTGTACGATGCGTTAATTCTTCTCATTAAGTGATTCCAATACGTACGTATTTGTCTTTACTCTGCAATACTGTATTTCATTATAATGTGGTATTCATAGGTATTCTAACTAGAGAAAACTATCCTGGGCATTCCCTTTTGAGGCTACACACTTAGACATACAGGCAACACCAAAGCGTTTCGAGTTACAACGTGTTGTTTACGAAAAAGAAGATAATATTGCACCTTGCGGGATTTCCTTAAATCGTGGTTTTCTGACAAATTTTGAAGAAAGAAAATTCTCCTGTGGGTTCTCTTTTGAGGCTACACGTTTAGACGTACACACCACACCAAATCCTTTCGAGATACCACGTGTTGTTTAGGAGATACAAGATAATTTTGTAAGATGCATTATTTCTTCTCGTAAAGTGTTTCCAATACATACGTATTTGTCTTTACACTGCAAAACTGTATTTTCTTATAACGTTGTATTCTTACATGTTCTTTCGAGAGTAAACTCTCCTGTGCGTTCTCTTTAGAGGCTACCCGCTTAGACATACACGCAACACCAAAGCTTTTCGAGTTACAACGTGTTGTTTAGGAAAAACAATATAATATTGCATGATGCGGGATTTCCTTAAAACGTGGTTTTCTGACAAATTTTGACGAAAGAAAGTTCTCCTGTGGGTTCTCTTTTGAGGCTACACGTGTAGACGTACGAGCCTCACCAAATCTTTTCGAGTTCCAACGTGTTGTTTAGGAGATACAAGCTAATTTTGTACGACACGTTATTTCTTCTCTTAAAGTGTTTCCAATACGTACGTATTTGTCTTTACTCTGCAACACTGTATTTCCTTATAACGTAGTATTCTTACATATTCTTTCGAGAGAAAAATCTCCTGGGTGTTCTCTTTTGAGGCTACATGCTTACACATACACGCAACAGCAAAGGTTTTCGAGTTACAATGTGTTGTTTAGGAAAAATAAGATAATTTCGCACGATGCGAGATTTCCTTAAAACGTGGTTTCTGACAAATTTTGATGAAAGAAAATTCTCCTGTCGGTTTTCTTTTGAGGCAACACGATTAGACATACACCTCACACCAAATCTTTTCGAGTTACAACTTGTTGTTTAGGAGATACAAGCTAATTTTGTACGATGCGTTATTTCATCCCGTAAAATATTTCCAATTTGTACTTATTTGCCTTTACTCTGCAAAATTTTATTTCCTTATAATGTGGTATTCTTACATATTCTTTCGAGAGAAAACTCTTCTGTGCCTTCTCTTTTCAGGCTCCACACTTAGACATACACGCAACACCAAAGCTTTTCGAGTTACTACATGTTGTTTAGGATAAAGATGATTTCGCACGATGCGGGATTTCCTTAAAACGTGGTTTTCTGAAAACTTTTGACGAAAGAAAATTTTCCTGTGGGTTCTCTTTTGAGGCTACACGTTTAGACGTACACGCTACAGCAAATCTTTTCGAGTAACAATGTGTTGTTTAGGAGATTCAAGCTAATTTTGTACTATGCGTTAATTCTTCTCGTAAAGTTTTTCCAATATGTAAGTATTTGTCTTTACTCTGCAACACTGTATTTCCTTATAACGTGGTATTCTTACATATTCTTTCGAGAGAAAACTATCCTGTGCGTTCCCTTTTGAGGCTACACACTTAGATATACAGGCAACACCAAAGCTTTTCGAGGTACAACGTGTTGTTTATGAAAAACAAGATAATTTCGCACGATGCGGGATTTCCTTAAAACGTGGTTTTCTGACAAATTTTGAAGAAAGAAAATTCTCCTGTGGGTTCTCTTTTGAGGCTGCACGTGTAGACGTACGAGCCTCACCAAATCTTTTCGAGTTCCAACGTGTTGTTTAGGAGATACAAGCTAATTTTGTACGACACGTTATTTCTTCTCTTAAAGTGTTTCCAATACGTACGTATTTGTCTTTACTCTGCAACATTGTATTTCCTTATAACGTAGTATTCTTACATATTCTTTCGAGAGAAAACTCTCCTGCGTGTTCTCTTTTGAGGCTACATGCTTAGACATACACGCAACAGCAAAAGTTTTCGAGTTACAATGTGTTGTTTAGGAAAAATAAGATAATTTCGCACCATGCGAGATTTCCTTAAAACGTGGTTTCTGACAAATTTTGATGAAAGAAAATTCTCCTGTGGGTTCTCTTTTGAGGCTACACGTTTAGACGTACACCTCACACCAAATCTTTTCGAGTTACAACGTGTTGTTTAGGAGATACAAGCTAATTTTGTTCGATGCGTTATTTCTTCCCGTAAAATATTTCCAATTTGTACTTATTTGTCTTTACTCTGCAAAATTGTATTTCCTTATAATGTGGTATTCTTACATATTCTTTCGAGAGAAAACTCTTCTGTGCCTTCTCTTTTCAGGCTCCACACTTAGACATACACGCAACACCAAAGCTTTTCGAGTTACAACCTGTTGTTTAGGAAAAAGATGATTTCGCACAATGCGGGATTTCCTTAAAACGTGGTTTTCTGAAAAATTTTGACGAAAGAAAATTCTCCTGTGGGTTCTCTTTTGAGGCTACACGTTTAGACGTACACGCTACAGCAAATCTTTTCGAGTAACAAGGTGTTGTTTAGGAGATTCAAGCTAATTTTGTACTGTGCGTTAATTCTTCTCGTAAAGTTTTTCCAATATGTAAGTATTTGTCTTTACTCTGCAACACTGTATTTCCTTATAACGTGGTATTCTTACATATTCTTTCGAGAGAAAACTATCCTGTGCGTTCCCTTTTGAGGCTACACACTTAGATATACAGGCAACACCAAAGCTTTTCGAGGTACAACGTGTTGTTTATGAAAAACAAGATAATTTCGCACGATGCGGGATTTCCTTAAAACGTGGTTTTCTGACAAATTTTGAAGAAAGAAAATTCTCCTGTGGGTTCTCTTTTGAGGCTACACGTTTAGCCGTACACACCACACCAAATCCTTTCGAATTACCACGTGTTGTTTAGGAGATACTAGCAAATTTTGTACGATGCAATATTTCTTCTCGTAAAGTTTTTCCAATACGTACGTATTTGTCTTTACTCTGCAACACTGTATTTCCTTATAACGTTGTATTCTTACATGTTCTTTCGAGAGAAAACTCTACTGTGCGTTCTCTTTAGAGGCTCCATGCTTACACATACACGCAACACCAAAGCTTTTCGAGGTATAACGTTTTGTTTAGCAAAAAGAAGATGATTTCGCACAATACGGGATTTCCTTAAAACGTGGTTTTCTGACAAATTTTGAAGAAAGAAAATTCCCCTGTGGGTTCTCTTTTGAGGCTACATGTTTAAATGAACACGCCACACCAAATCTTTTCGAGTTACAATGTGTTGTTTTGGAGATACAAGCTAATTTTGTACGATGCGTTAATTCTTCTCCTAAAGTGTTTCCAATATGTACTTATTTGTCTTTACTCTGCAAAATTGTATTTCCTTATAACGTGGTATTCTTACATATTCTCTCGAGAGAAAACTCTCCTGTGCCTTCTCTTTTGAGGCTCCACGCTTACACATACACGCAACACCAATGCTTTTCTAGTTACAACATGTTGTTTAGGAAAAAGAAGGTGATTTCGCACGATGCGGAATTTCCTTAAAACGTGGTTTTCTGAAAAATTTTGAAGAAAGAAAATTCTCCTGTGGGTTCTCTTTTGAGGCTACATGTTTAGACGTACACACCACACCAAAAGTTTCGAGTTACAACTTGTTGTTTAGGAGATACAACCTAATTTTGTACTATGCATTAATTCTTCTCGTAAAGTGTTTCCAATACGTACGTGTTTCTCTTTACTCTGCAACACTGTATTTCCTTATAACGTGGTATTCTTACATATTCTTTCGAGAGAAAACTCTCCTGTGCGTTCTCTTTTGAGGCTACATGCTTAGACAAACACGCAACACCAGAGCTTTTCGAGTTAAAACGTGTTGTTTAGGAAAAAATAGATAATTTCGCTCGATGCGAGATTTCCATAAAACGTAGTTTCTGACAAATTTTCATGAAAGAAAATTCTCCTGTGGGTTCTCTTTTGGGGCTACACGTTTAGACGTACACGTCACACCAAATCTTTTCGAGTTACAACGTGTTGTTTAGGAGATACAAGCTAATTTTGTACGATGCGTTATTACTTCTCGTAAAGTGATTCCAATATGTACTTAATTGCCTTTACTCTGCAAAATTGTATTTCTTTATAACGTGGTATTCTTACATATTCTTTCGAGAGAAAACTCTCCTGTGCGTTCTCTTTTGAGGCTCCACGCTTAGACATACAGGCAACACCAAAGCTTTTTGAGTTACAACATGTGGTTTAGGAAAAAGAAGATGATTTGGCACCATGCGGGATTTCCTTAAAACGTGGTTTTCTGAAAAATTTTAACGAAAGAAAATTCTCCTGTGGGTTCTCTTTTGAGGGTACACGTTTAGACGTACACGCCACACCAAATCTTTTCGAGTTACTACGTGTTGTTTAGGAAATACAAGCTAATTTTGTACTGTGCTTTAATTCTTCTCGTAAAGTGTTTCCAATACGTACATATTTGTCTTTACTCTGCAACACTGTATTTCCTTATAACTTGGTATTCTTACATATTCTTTTGAGAGAAAACTCTCCTGTGCGTTCTCCTTTGAGGCTACATGCTTAGACATACACATAACGCCAGAGCTTTTCGAGTTACAACGTGTTGTTTAGGGAAAACAAGATAGTTTCGTACGATGCGAGATTTCCTTAAAACGTGGTTTCTGACAAATTTTGATGAAAGAAAATTCTCCTGTGGGTTCTCTTTTGAGGCTACACGTTTAGACGTACACGTCACACCAAATCTTTTCGAGTTACAAGGTGTTGTTTAGGAGATACAAGCTAATTTTTTACCATGCGAGAACAAATACCGAATGTTGCAGAGTAAAGACAAATACATAAGTATTGGAAACACTTTATGAGAAGAAATAATGCATCGTACAAAATTAGCTTGTATCTCCTAAACAACACGTTGTAACTCGAAAAGAATTGGTGTGGCATGTATGTCTAAAGGTGTAGCCTCAGAAGAGATCCCATAGGAGAATTTTCTTTCATCAAAATTTTTCAGAAAATCACGTTTTAAGGAAATCCCGCATCGTGTGAAATTATCTTGTTTTTCCTAAACAACACGTTATAACTCGAAGAGCTTTGGTGTTGCATGTATGTCTTAGTGTGTAGCCTCAAAAGGGAACACACAGGATAGTTTTCTCTCGAAAGAATATGTAAGAATAGCACGAATAAGGAAATACAGTGTTGCAGAGTAAAGACAAATACGTACGTATAGGAAACACTTTACTAGAAGAATTAACGCGTCTTACAAAATTAGCGTGTATCTCCTTAACAACACGTTGTAACTCGAAAAGATTTTGTGTGGCATGTATATCTAAACGTGTAGCCTCAAATGAGAACCCACAGGAGAATTTTCTTTCGTCAAAATTTTTCAGAAAACCACGTTTTAAGGAAATCCCGCATCATGCCAAATCATCTTCTTTTTCCTAAACAACATGTTTTAACTCGAAAAGCTTTGGTGTTGCGTGTAGGTCTAAGCGTGGAACCTCAAAAGAGAAGGCACAGGAGAGTTTTCTCTCGAAAGAACACGTAAGAATTCAACGTTATAAGGAAATACAGTGTCGAAGAGTAAAGACAAATACATATGTATTGGAAACACTTTGCAAGAAGAAATAACGCATCGTACAAAATTAGCTTGTATCTCCTAAACAACACGTGGTAACTCGAAAGGATTTGGTGTGACGTGTACGTCTAAATGCGTAGCCTCAAAAGAGAACCCACAGGAGAATTTTCTTTCGTCAAAATTTGTCAGAAAACCACGATTTAAGGAAATCCTGCATCGTGCGAAGTTATCTTGTTTTTCATAAACAACACGTTGTAACTCGAAAAGATTTGGTGTGGCGTGAACGACTAAACGTGTAGCCTCAAAGGAGAACCCACAGGAGAGCTTTCTTTCGTCAAAATTTGTCAGAAAACCACGTTTTAAGGAAATCCTGCATCCTGCGAAATTATCTTGTTTTTCCTAAACAACATGTTGTAACTCGAAAAGCTTTGGTGTTGCGTATATGTCTAAGCGTGTAGCCTCAAAAGAGAACGCACAGGAGAGTTTTCTCCCGAAAGAATATGTAGGAATACCACGTTATAAGGAAATACAGTGTTGCAGAGTAAAGACAAATACATACTTATTGGAAACACTTAAACTTTACGAGAAGAAATAAAACATAGTACAAAATTAGCTTGTATATCCTAAACAACACGTTATAACTCGAAAGGATTTGGTGTTGCGTGTATGTCTAAGCATGTAGCCTCAAAAGAGAATGCACAGGAGAGTTTTCTCTCAAAAGAATATGTAAGAATACCATGTTATAAGGAAACATATTGCTGCAGAGTAAAGACAAATACATACATTTTGGAAACACATTAAGAGAAGAAATAACGCATGGTACAAAATTAGCTTGTATCTCCGAAACAACATGTGGTAACTCAAAAATATTTGGTGTGGCGTGTACATCTAAACGTGTAGCCTCAAAAGAGAACCCACAGGAGAATTTTCTTACGTCAAAATTTGTCAGAAAACCACGTTTTAAGGAAATCCCGCATTGTGCGAAATTATCTTGTTTTTCCTAAACAACACATTGTAATTCGAAAAGCTTTGGTGGTGCATGTATGTCTAAACGTGTGGCCTCAAAAGATAACGCACAGGAGAGTTTTCTCTCGAAAGAATATATAAGAATACCACGTTATAAGGAAATACAGTGTTGCAGAGTAAAGACAAATATGTACTTATTGGAAACACTTTACAAGAAGAAATAACGCATCGTACAAAATTAGCTTGTATCTCCTAAACAACACGTTGTAACTCGACAAGATTTGGTGTGGCGTGTATGTCTAAACGTGTAGCCTCAAAAGTGAACTTACAGGAGTATTTTCTTTCGTCAAAATTTGTCAGAAAACCACGTTTTAAGGAAATCCCGCATCGTGGAAATTATCTTGTTTTTCCTAAACAACACGTTGTAACTCTAAAAGCTTTGGTGCTGCGTGTATGTCTAAGCGTGTAGCATCAAAAGAGAACGCACAGGAGAGTTTTCTCTCGAAAGAATATGTAAGAATACCGCGTTATAAGGAAATACAGTGTTGCAGAGTAAAGACAAATAAGTAAGTTTTGGACACAATTTATGAGAAGAAATAACGCATCGTAAAAAATTAGCTTGTATCTCCTAAACAACACGTTGTAACTCGAAAAGATTTGGTGTGACATGTACGTCTAAACATGTACCCTCAAAAGAGAACTCACAGGAGAATTTTCTTTCATCAAAATTTGTCAGAAAACACGTTTTAAGGAAATCTCGCATCGTGCAAAATTATCTTGTTTTTACTAAACAACACGGTGTAACTCGAAAAGCTTATTTATTGGAAAAACTTTACAAGAAGAAATAACGCATCGTACAAAATTAGCTTGTATCGCCTAAACAACACGTTGTAACTTAAAAAAGATTTGGACTGGCCTGTACGTCTAAACGTGTAGTCTCAAAAGAGAACCCATAGGAGAATTTTCTTTGGTCAAAATATGTCAGAAAACCACGTATTAAGGAAATCCCTCATTGTGTGAAATTATCTGGTTTTTCCTAAACAACACGTTGTAACGCGAAAAGCTTTGGTGTTGCGTGTATGTCTAAGCGTGTAGCCTCAAAAAAGGATGCACAGGAGAGTTTTTTCTCGAAAGAATATGTAAGAATACCACGTTATAAGGAAATACAGTGTTGCAGACTAAAGCCAAATACGTACGTATTGGAAACACTTTACTAGAAGAAATAACGCATCGTACAAAATTAGCTTGTATCTCCTAAACAACACGTTATAACTCGAAAAGATTTGGTGTGGCGTGTACGTCTAAACGTGTAGCCTCAAAAGAGAACCCACAGGAGAATTTTCTTTCGTCAAAATTTTTCAGAAACCACGTTTTAAGTAAATCCCGCATCGTGCGAAATTATCTTGTTTTTCCTAAACAACACGTTGTAACTCGAAAGCTTTGGTGTTGCATGTATGTCTAAGCGTGTAGCCTCAAAAGAGAATGCACAGGAGAGTTTTTTCTCGATAGAATTTGTAAGGATACCACGTTATAAGGAAATACAGTGTTGCAGAATAAAGACAAATACGTATGTATTGGAAACCCATAAACTTTACGAGATGAAATAAATCATCGTACAAAATGAGCTTGTATCTCCTACACAACAGGTTGTAACTCGAAAAGATTTGGTGTGGCGTGTACGTCTAAACATGAAGCCTCAAAAGAGAACCCACAGGAGAATTTTCTTTCATCAAAATTTGTCAGAAATCCACGTTTTAAGGAAATCCCGCATTGTGCGCAATTATCTTGTTTTTCATAAACAAAACATTGTAACTCTAAAAGCTTTGGCGTTGGGTGTATGTGCAAGTGTGTGGCCTCAAAAGAGAATGCACAGGAGAGTTTTCTCTCGAAAGAACATGTAAAAATACCACGTTATAAGGAAATACATTGCTGCAGAGTAGAGGCAAATACATACGTATTGGAAACATATTATGAGAATAAATAATGCATGGTACAAAATTAGCTTGTATCTCCTAAACAACACATGGTAACTCAAAAAGATTTGGTGTGGCGTGTACGTCTAAATGTGTAGCCTCAAAAGAGAACCCACAGGAGAATTTTCTTACATCAAAATTTGTCAGAAAACCACATTTTACGGAAATCCCGCATCGTGCGAAATTATCTTGTTTTTCCTAATCAACACGTTGTAACTTGAAAAGCTTTGGTCTTGAGTGTATGTCTAAGCGTGTAGCCTCCAAAGGGAACGCACAGGATAGTTTTCTCTCGAAAGAATATGTAAGATACCATGTTATAAGGAAATACAGTTTTGCAGAGTAAAGACAAATACTTATTTATTGGAAAAACTTTACGAGAAGAAATAACGCATCATAAAAAATTAGCTTGTATCTCCTAAACAACACGTTGTAACTCAAAAAGATTTGGTTTGGCATGTACGTCTAAACGTGTAGCCTCAAAAGAGAACCCACAGGAGAATTTTATTTCGCCAAATTTGTCAGAAAACCATGTTTTATGGAAATCCTGCATCATGTTAAATTATCTTGTTTTTCCTAAACAACACGTTGTACCTCGAAAATCTTTGGTGTTGTGTGAATGTCTAAGCATGTAGCCTCAAAAGAGAATGCACAGAAGAGTTTTCTCTCGAAAGAACATGTAAGAATACAACATTATAAGGAAATACAGTTTTGCAGAGTAAAGACAAATACGTATGTATTTGAAACACTTTATGAGAAGAAATAACGCATCGTAAAAAATTAGTTTGTATCTCCTAAACAACACGTTGTAACTCGAAAAGATTTGGTGTGGCACGTACGTCTAAATGTGTAGCCTCAAAAGAGAACCCACAGGAGAATTTTCTTTCGTCAAAATTTGTCAGAAAACCACTTATTAAGGAAATCCCGCATCGTGCGAAACTATCTTGTTTTTCCTAAACAACACATTGTAACTCGAAAATCTTTGGTGTTGCGTGTATGTCTAAGCATGTAGCCTCAAAAGAGAAAGCACCGGAGAGCTTTCTCTCGAACGAGTATGTAAAAATACCACGTTATAAGGAAATACATTGTGACAAATTAAAAATAAATTAGTTCCTTTTGGAAACACTTAAACTTTACAAGAAGATATAAAGCATCGTAAAAAATTAGCTTGTATCTCCTAAACAACACGTTGTAACTCGAAAACATTTGGTGTGGCGTGTACGTCTAAACGTTTAGCCTCAAATGAAAACCCACAGGAGAATTTTCTTTCCTCAAAATTTGTCAGAAAACCACGTTTTAAGGAATTCCCGCATCGTGCGAAATTATCTTGTTTCTCCTAAACAACACGTTCTAACTCGAAATGCTTTGGTGTTGCGTGTATGTCTAAGCGTGTAGCCTCAAAAGAGATTGCACAGGAGAGTTTTCTCTCGAAAGAATATGTACGAATACCATGTTATAAGGAAATACAGTGTTGTAGAGTAAAGACAAATATGTAAGTATTGGAAACACTTTAGGAGAAGAAATAATGCATCGTACAAAATTAGCTTGTATCTCCTAAACAACACGTTGTAACTCGAAAAGATTTGGTGTGGCGTGTACGTCTAAACATGTAGCCTCAAAGGAGAACCCACAGGAGAATTTTCTTTCGTCAAAATTTGTCAGAAAACCACGTTTTAAGGAAATCCCGCATTGTGCGCAATTATCTTGTTTTTCATAAACAAAACATTGTAACTCGAAAAGCTTTGGTGTTGGGTGTATGTGTAAGCGTGTAGCCTCAAAAGAGAACGCACAGGAGAGTTTTCTCTCGAAAGAACATGTAAGAATACCACATTATAAGGAAATACAGTTTTGCAGAGTAAAGACAAATACATATGTATTTGAAACACTCTATGAGAAGAAATAACGCATCGTAAAAGATTAGTTTGTATCTCCTAAACAACACGTTGTAACTCGAAAAGATTTGGTGTGGCATGTACGTCTAAACGTGTAGCCTCAAAAGAGAACCCACAGGAGAATTTTCTTTCTTCAAAATTTGTCAGTAAACCACTTATTAAGGAAATCCCGCATCGTGCGAAACTATCTTGTTTTTCCTAAACAACACATTGTAACTCGAAAATCTTTGGTGTTGCGTGTATGTCTAAGCATGTAGCCTCAAAAGAGAACGCACAGGAGAGATTTCTCTCGAACGAGTATGTAAGAATACCACGTTATAAGGAAATACATTGTGGCAAATTAAAGATAAATACGTTCCTTTTGGAAACACTTAAACTTTACAAGAAGATATAAAGCATCGTAAAAAATTAGCTTGTATCTCCTAAGGAACACGTTGTAACTCGAAAACATTTGGTGTGGCGTGTATGTCTAAACATTTAGCCTCAAATGAAAACCCACAGGAGAATTTTCTTTCCTCAAAATTTGTCAGAAAACCACGTTTTAAGGAATTCCCGCATCATGAGAAATTATCTTGTTTTTCCTAAACAACACGTTCTAACTCGAAATGCTTTGGTGTTGCGTGTATGTCTAAGCGTGTAGCCTCAAAAGAGAATGCACAGGCGAGTTTTCTCTCAAAAGAATATGTAAGAATACCACGTTATAAGGAAATACAGTGTTGCAGAGTAAAGACAAATAAGTACATATTGGAAACACTTTAGGAGAAGAAATAACGCATCGTAAAAAATTTGCTTGTATCTCGTAAACAACACGTTGTAACTCGAAAAGATTTGGTGTGGCTCATACGTCTAAACGTGTAGCCTCAAAAGAGAACCCACAGGAGAACTTTCTTTCGTCAAAATTTGTCAGAAAACCACGTTTTAAGGAAATCCCGCATCGTGCAAAATTATCTTATTTTTCCTAAACAACACGTTGTAACTCGAAAAGCTTTGGTGTTGGGTGTATGTGTAAGCGTTTAGCCTCAAAAGAGAAGGCACAGGAGAGTTTTCTCTCGAAAGAACATGTAAGAATACCACGTTATAAGGAAATACAGTGTTGCAGAGTAAAGACAAATACGTACTTATTGGAAACACTTTACGAGAAGAAATAACGCATCGTAAAAAATTAGCTTGTATCTCCTAAACAACACGTGGTAACTCAAAAAGATTTGGTGTGGCGTGCACGTCTAAACGTGTAGCCTCAAAAGAGAACCCACAGGAGAATTTTCTTTCGTCAAAATTTGTCAGAACACCACTTTTTACGGAAATCCCGCATCGTGCGAAATTATCTTGTTTTTCATAAACAACACGTTGTAACTCGAAAAGTTTTGGTGTTGCCTGTATGTCTAAGTGTGTAGCCTCAAAAGGGAACGCACAGGATAGTTTTCTTTCGACAGAATATGTAAGAATACCACGTTATAAGGAAATACAGTGTTGCAGAGTAAAGACAAATACGTACGTATTAGAAACACTTTATGAGAAGAAATAACGCAGCGTACAAAATTAGCTTGTATCTCCTAAACAACATGTGGTAACTCGAAAGGATTTGGTGTGGCGTGCACGTCTAAACGTGAAGCCTCAAATGGAAACCCACAGGAGAATTTTCTTTCGTCAAAATTTGTCAGAAAACACGTTTTAAGGAAATCCCGCATCGTGCGAAATTATCTTGTTTTTCATAAACAACACGTTGTAACTCGAAAAGCTTTGTTGTTGCCTGTATGTCTAAGTGTGTAGCCTCAAAAGGGAATGCACAGGATAGTTTTCTCTTGAAAGAATATGTAAGAAAACCACGTTTTAAGAAATACAGTGTTGCAGAGTAAAGACAAATATGTACGTATTGGAAACACTTTACGAGAAGAATTAACGCATTGTACAAAATTAGCTTCTATCTCCTAAACAATACGTTGTAATTTGAAAAGATTTGGTGTGGCGTGTACGTCTAAATATGTAGCCTCAAAAGAGAACACACAGGAGAATTTTCTTTCGTCAAAATTTGTCAGAATCCACATATTAAGGAAATCCCACATTGTGCGAAATTTTTTTTTTTCCTGCACAACACTTCGTAACTCGAAAAGCTTTGGTGTTGCGTGTATGTCTAAACGTGTGGCCTCAAAAGAGAATGCACAGGAGAGATTTCTCTCGAAAGAATATATAAGAATACCACGTTATAAGGAAATACAGTGTTGCAGAGTAAAGACAAATACGTAGGTATTGGAAACACTTTACGAGAAGTAATAACGCATCGTACAAAATTAGCTTGTATCTCCTAAACAACACGATGTAACTCGAAAAGATTTGGTGTGGCGTGTACGTCTAAACGTGTAGCCTCAAAAGAGAACTCACAGGATAATTTTCTTTCGTCAAAATTTGTCAGAAAACCACGTTTTATGGAAATCCCGCATCGTGGAAATTATCTTGTTTTTCCTAAACAACACGTTGTAACTCGGAAAGCTTTGGTGCTGCGTGTATGTCTAAGCGTGTAGCCTCAAAAGAGAACGCACAGGAGAGTTTTCTATCGAAAGAATATGTAAGAATACCACGTTATAAGGAAATACAGTGTTGCAGAGTAAAGACTAATAAGTACGTATTGGACACATTTTACGAGAAGAAATAACGCATCGTAGAAAATTAGCTTGTATCTCCTAAACAACACGTTGTAACTCGAAAAGATTTGGTGTGACGTGTACGTCTAAACGTGTAGCCTCAAAAGGGAACTCACAGGAGAATTTTCTTTCATCAAAATTTTCAGAAATCCACGTTTTAAGGAAATCTCGCATCGTGCAAAATTATCTTGTTTTTCCTAAAAAACACGGTGTAACTCGAAAAGCTTTGGTGTTGAGTGTTTGTCTAAGCGTGTAGCCTCAAAAGAGAATGCACAGGAGAGTTTTCTCTCGAAAGAATATGTAAGAATACCACGTTATAAGGAAATACAGTGTTGCAGAGTAAAGACAAATAAGTACATATTGGAAACCCATAAACTTTACGAGATGAAATAAAGCATCGTAAAAAATTAGCTAGTATCTCCTAAACAACACGTTGTAACTCGAAAAGATTTGGTGTGGCGTGTATGTCTAAACCTGTAGCCTCAAAAGAGAACACATAGGACAATTTTCTTTCATCAAATTTTGTCAGAAAACCACGTTTTAAGGATATCCCGCATCGTGAAAATTATCTTGCTTTTCCTAAACAACACGTTGTAACTCACAAAGCTTTGGTATTGCGTGTATGTCTATGCGTGTAGCCACTTAAGAGAACGCACAGGAGATTTTTCTCTCGAAAGAACATGTAAGAATACAACGTTATAAGGAAATACAGTGTTGCAGAGTAAAGACAAATACATACTTTTTGGAAACACTTTAGGAGAAGAAATAACGCTTCGTAAAAAATTAGCTTGTATCTCCTAAACAACACGTGGTAACTCGAAAAGATTTGGTGTGGCGTGCACGTCTAAACGTGTAGCCTCAAAAGAGAACCAACAGGAGAATTTTCTTTCGTCAAAATTTGTCAGAACACCACTTTTTACAGAAATCCCGCATCGTGCGAAATTATCTTGTTTTTCATAAACAACACGTTGTAACTCGAAAAGTTTTGGTGTTGCCTGTATGTCTAAGTGTGTAGCCTCAAAAGGGAACGCACAGGATAGTTTTCTCGCGACAGAATATGTAAGAATACCACGTTATAAGGAAATACAGTGTTGCAGAGTAAAGACAAATATGTACGTATTGGAAACACTTTATGAGAAGAAATAACGCATCGTATAAAATTAGCTTGTATCTCCTAAACAACACGTGGTAACTCGAAAGGATTTGGTGTGGTGTGCATGTCTAAACGTGAAGCCTCAAAAGAGAACCCACAGGAGAATTTTCTTTCGTCAAAATTTGTCAGAAAACCACGTTTTAAGGAAATCCCGCATCGTGCGAAATTATCTTGTTTTTCATAAACAACACATTGTAACTCGAAAAGCTTTGGTGTTACCTGTATGTCTAAGTGTGTAGCCTCAAAAGGGAACGCACAGGATAGTTTTCTCTCGAAAGAATATGTAAGAAAACCACGTTTTAAGGAAATACAGTGTTGCAGAGTAAAGACAAATACGTACATATCGGAAACACTTTACAAGAAGAATTAACGCATTGTACAAAATTAGCTTGTATCTCCTAAACAACACGTTGTAATTCGAAAAGATTTGGTGTGGCATGTACGTCTAAATATGTAGCCTCAAAAGAGAACACACAGGAGAATTTTCTTTCGTCAAAATTTTTCAGAAAACCACGTTTTAAGCTAATCCCGCATCGTGCAAAATCATCTCCTTTTTCCTAAACAACATGTTGTAACTCGAAAAGCTTTGGTGTTGCGTGTATGTGTAAGGATGGAGCCTCAAAAGAGAAGGCACAGGAGAGTTTTCCCTGCGTGTAGCCTCAAAAGAGAACGCACAGAAGAGTTTTCTCTCGAAAGAATATGTAAGGATACCACATTACAAGGAAATACAGTGTTGCAGAGTAAAGACTAATACATATGTATTGGAAACACTTTATGAGAGAAATAACGCATCTTGCAAAATTAGCTTGTATGTCCTAAACAACACGTTGGAACTCGAAAAGATTTGGTGTGGCATGTACGTCTAAACGTGTAGCCTCAAAAGAGTACCCACAGGAGAGTTTTATTTCTTCAAAATTTGTCAGAAAACCACGTTTTAAGGAAATCCCGCATCGTGCGAAATTATGTTGTTTTTCCTAAATAACACGTTGTAACTCGAAAAGCTTTGGTGTTGTGTGTATATCTAAGCACGTAGCCTCAAAGGAGAATGCACAGGAGAGTTTTCTCTCGAAAGAATATGCAAGAATACCACGTTATAAGGAAATACAGTGTTGCAGAGTAAAGGCAAATATTTACGTAATGGAAACACTTAAATTTTATGAGAAGAAATAACGCTTCGTAAAAAAAATTACCTTGTATCTCCTAAACAACACGATGTAACTCGAAAAGATTTGATGTGGTGTGTACGTCTAAATGTGTAGCCTCAAAAGAGAACCCACAGGAGTATTTTCTTTCGTCAAAATTTGTCAGAAAACCACGTTTTAAGGAAATCCCGCATCGTGCTAAATTATCTTGTTTTTCCTAAACAACACATTGTAACTCGAAAAGCTTTGGTGTTGCGTGTATGTCAAAGCATGTAGCCTCAAAAGAGAATGCACAGGAGAGTTTTCTCTCGAAAGAATATGTAAGAATACCACGTTATAAGGAAATACAGTGTTGCAGAGTAAAGACAAATATGTACTTATTGGAAACACTTAAACTTTACGAGAAGAAATAAGGCATCGTAAAAAATTAGTATGTATCTCCTAAACATCACGTTATAACTCGAAAAGATTTGGTGTGGTGTGTAAGTCTAAACGTGTAGCCTCAAAAGAGAACCCACAGGAGAATTTTCGTTCATCAAAATTTGTCAGAAAACCACGTTTTAAGGAAATCCTGCATCGTGCGAAATTATCTTGTTTTTCCTAAGCAACACGTTGTAACGCGAAAACCTTTGGTGTTGCGTGTATGTCTAAGCGTGTAGCCTCAAAAGAGAATGCAAAGGAGAGTTTTTTTCTCGAAAGAATATATGAGAATACCACGTTATTAGGAAATACAGTGTTGCAGAGTAAAGACAAATATTTACGTATTGGAAAAACTTTACGAGAAGAAATAACGCATCTTACAAAATTAGCTTGTATCTCCTAAACAACACGTTGTAACTTAAAAAGATTTGGTGTGGCGTGTACGTCTAATCGTGTAGCCTCAAAAGAGAAACCATAGGAGAATTTTCTTTGGTCAAAATTTGTCAGAAAACCACGTATGAAGGAAATACCGCATCATGCGAAATTATCTTGTTTTTCCTAAACAAAACGTTTTAACTCGAAAAGCTTTGGTGTTGCGTGTATGTCTAAGCGTGTAGCCCCAAAAGAGAACGCACAAGAGAGTTTTCTCTCGAAAGAATATGTAAGAATACCACGTTGTAAGGAAATACAGTGTTGCAGAGTAAAGGAAAATACATATGTATTGGAAACGCAACATCAAAGCTTTTCGAGTTACAACGTGTTGTTTAGGAAAAGCAAGATAATTTCGCACGATGAGTGATTTCCTTAAAACATGGTTTTCTGAGAAATATTAACGAAAAAAAATTCTCCTGTGGGTTATCTTTTGAGGCTACACGTTTAGACGTGCACGCCACACCAAATCTTTTCGAGTTACAAACTGTTGTTTAGGAGATACAAGCTAATTTTTTATGATGCTTTATTTCTTCTTGTAAGGTGTTTCCAATAGGTACGTATTTGCCTTTAGTCTACAACACTGTATTTCCTTATAACGTGGTATTCTTACATATTCTTTCGAGAGAAAACTTTCCTGTGCGTCCTCTTTTGAGGCTACACGCTTAGACATACACGCAATACCAAAGATTTTCGCGTTACAACGTGTTGTTTAGGAAAAACAAGATAATTTCGCACGAAGAGGGATTTCCTTAATACGTGATTTTCTGACAAATTTTGACCAAAGAAAATTCTCCTGTGGGATCTCATTTGAGACTACACGTTTAGACGTACAGGCCACACCAAATCTTTTTAAGTTACAACATGTTGTTTAGGAGATACAAGCTAATTTTTTTACGATGCATTATTTCTTCTCGTAAAGTTTAAGTTTTTCCAATAAGTATGTATTTGCCTCTACTCTGCAACACTGTATTTCCTTATAACGTGGTATTCTTACATATTATTTCGAGAGAAAACTCTCCTGTGCGTTCTCGGATTTCCTTAAACCGTTGTGTTCTGACAAATTTTGAAGAAAGAAAATTCTCCTGTGGGTTCTCTTATGATGCTACACGTTTAGACATGCACGCCACACCAAATCCTTTCGAGTTACCACGTGTTGTTTAGGAGATACAGGCTAATTTTGTACGATGTGTTATTTCTTCTCGTAAATTGTTTCCAATACGTACGTATTTGTCTTTCTCTGCAACACTGTATTTCCTTATAACATGGTATTCTTACATATTCTTTCGAGGGAAAACTCTCCTGAGCATTCTCTTTTGAGGCTACATGTTTAGACATACAAGCAACACCAAAGCTTTTCGAGTTACAACGTGTTGTTTAGGAAAAACTAGATAATTTCGCACGATGCGAGATTTCCATAAACGTGGTTTTCTGAAAAATTTGACAATAGAAAGTTCTCCTGTGGGTTCTCTTTTGAGGCTACATGTTTAGACGTACACGCCACACCAAATCTGTTCGAGTTACAACGTGTTGTTTAGGAGATACAAGCTAATATTTTACAATGTGTTAATTCTTCTCATAAAGTGTTTCCAATACGTACGTATTTGTCTTTACTCTGCAACATTGTATTTCCTTATAACGTGGTATTCTTACATATTCTTTCGATAGAAAACTGTCCTGTGCGTTCCCTTTTGTGGCTACACACTTAGACATACAGGCAACACCAAAGCTATTCAAGTTACAACATGTAGTTTAGGAAAAAGAAGATGATTTCGCAGGACGCGGGATTTCCTTAAAACGTGGTTTTCTGAAAAATTTTGACGAAAGAAAATTCTCCTGTGGGTTCTCTTTTGTGGCTACACATTTAGACGTACACGCCACACCAAAACCTTTCGAGTTACAATGTGCTTTTTAGGAAATACAAGCTAATTTTGTACGATGCATTATTTCTTCTCGTAAAGTGTTTCAAATACGTATGTATCTATCTTTACTCTGCAACACTGTATTTCCTTATAACGTGGTATTCTTACATATTCGTTCGAGAGAAAACTCTCCTGTGCGTTCTCTTTTAAGGCTACACGCTTACACATACACGCAGCACCAATGCTTTTCGAGTTACAACGTGTTGTTTAGGAAAAACAAGATAATTTCGCACGATGCGGGATTTCCTTAAAACGTTTTTTTCTGACAAATTTTGACGAAAGAAAATTCTCCTGTGGGTTCTCTTTTGAGGCTACACGTTTAGACTTACATGCCACACCAAATCTTTTCGAGTTACAACATGTTGTTTAGGAGATACAAGCTAATTCTGTAAGATGCATTATTTCTTCTCGTAAAGTGTTTCCAATACATACATATTTGTCTTTACTCTGCAACACTGTATTTCCTTATAACGTGGTATTCTTATATATTCTTTCGAGAGAAAACTCTCCTGTGTGTTCTCTTTTGAGGCCACACGTTTAGACATACACGCAACACCAAAGCTTTTGGAGTTACAACGTGTTGTTTAGGAAAAACAAGATAATTTCGCACAATGCGGGATTTCCTTAAAACGTGGTTTTCTGACAAATTTGACGAAAGAAAATTCTCCTGTGGGTTCTCTGTTGAGGCTACACGTTTCAACTTACACGCCACACCAAATCCTTCGAGTTACAACGTGTTGTTTAGGAAATACAAGCTAATTTTGTACGATGTATTATTCCTTCTCGTAAAGTGTTTCCAATAAGTAAGTATCTCTGCAATACTGTATTTCCTTATAACGTGGTATTCTTACATATTCTTTCGAGAGAATACTCTACTGTGCATTCTCTTTTGAGGCTACACGCTTAGACATACACGCAACACCAAAGCTTTTCGAGTTACAACGTGTTGTTTAGGAAAACAAGATGATTTCGCATGATGCAGGACGTCCTTAAAACGTGGTTTTCTGAAAAAATTTTGACGAGAGAAAATTCTCCAGTGGGTTCTCTTTTGAGGCTACAGGTTTAGATGTAAACACCACAGCAAATCTTTTCGAGTTACAACGTGTTGTTTCGGAGATACAAGCTAATTTTGTACCATGTGTTATTTCTTCTCGTTAAGTGTTTCCAATATGTAAGAATTTGTCTTTACTCTGCAACACCGTATTTCCTTATAACGTGGTATTCTTACATATTCTTTCGAGAGAAAACTCTCCTGTGCGTTCTCTTTTGAGGCTACATGCTTAGACATACACGTAACACCAAAGCTTTTCGAGTTACAACGTGTTGTTTAGGAAAAACCAGATAATTTCGCACAATGCGGGATTTCCTAAAAACGTGATTTCTGAAAAATTTTGACGAAAGAAAATTCTCCTGTGGGTTCTCTTTTGAGGCTACGCATTTAGATGTAAACACCACACCAAACAGTTTCAAGTTACAACGTGTTGTTTAGGAGATACAACCTAACTTTGAACGATGCGTTATTTCATCTCTAAAAGTGTTTCCAATAAGTACCTATTTGTCTTTAGTCTGCAACACTGTATTTCCTTCGACCGTGGTATTCTTACATCTTATTTCAAGAGAAAACACTCCTGTGCATTGGCTTTTGAGGATACAGGCTTAGACATACACGCAACAGCAAAGCTTTTCATGTTACAACGTGTTGTTTAGGAAAAACAAGATAATTTCGCACGATGCGGGATTACCATAAAACGTGATTTTCTGACATATTTTGACGAAAGAAAATTGTCCTGTGGGTTCTCTTTTGAGGCTACACGTTTAGAAGTACAGGCCACACCAAATCTTTTCGAGTTACAAAGTGTTGTTTAGGAGATACAAGCTAATTTTGTACGATGCTTTATTTCATCTTGTAAAGTTTGTGGGTTTCCAATACAGACGTATCTTTCTTTACTCTGCAACACTGTATTTCCTTACAACGTGGTATTCTTACATATTCTTTCTAGAGAAAACTCTCCTGTGCATTCCCTTTGGAGGCTACACGCTTAGACATACACGCAACACCAAAGCTTTTCGACTTACAATGTGTTGTTTAGGAAAAACAAGATAATTTCGCACGATGCTGGATTTCCTTAAAACGTGGTTTTCTGAAAAATTTTGACGAAAAAAAATTCTCCTGTGGGTTTTCATTTGAGGCTACACGTTTAGCCGTACATGCCACACCAAATCTTTTCGAGTTACAACGTGCTGTTTAGGAGATAAAAGCTAATTTTTTACGATGCTTTATATCTTCTTGTAAAGTTTAAGAGTTTCCAAAAGGTACATATTTATCTTAATTTGCCACAATGTATTTCCTTATAACGTGGTATTCTTACATACTCGTTCGAGAGAAATCTCTCCTGTGCGTTCTCTTTTGAGGCTACATGCTTAGACATACATGCAACAGCAAATATTTTCGAGTAACAATGTGTTGTTTAGGAAAACTAGATAGTTTCGCACGATGCAGGATTTCCTTAATAAGTAGTTTTCTGACAAATTTTGACGAAAGAAAATTCTCCTGTGGGTTCTCTTTTGAGGCTACACGTTTAGATGTACACGCCACACCAAATCTTTTCGAGTTACAACGTGTTGTTTAGGAGATACAAGCTAATTTTGTATGATGCGTTATTTCTTCTCGTAAAGTGTTTCCATATGTATGTATTTGCCTTTAGTCTGCAACACTGTATTTCCTTATAACGTGGTATTCTTACATATTCTTTCGAGAGAAAACTCTCCTGTGCATCCTCTTTTGAGGCTACACGCTTAGACATACACGCAACACCAAGCTTTTCAAGTTACAACGTGTTGTTTAGGAAAAACAAGATAATTTCGCACGATGAGGGATTTCCTTAATACGTGGTTTTCTGACAATATTGACCAAAGAAAATTATCCTATGGGTTCTCTTTTGAGACTACACATTTAGACGTACTTGCCACACCAAATCTTTTTAAGTTACAAAGTGTTGTTTAGGAGACACAAGCTAATTTTGTACGATGCGTTATTTCTTCTCGTAAAGTTTTTCCAATAAGTATGTAATTGTCTTTGCAACACTGTATTTCCTTATAAGGTCGTATTCTTACATATTTTTTCGAGAGAAAACTCTCCTCTGCATATTCCTTTGGGGCTACATGCTTAGACATACACCCAACACCAAAGCTTTTCAAGTTAAAACGTGTGTGTTTAGGAAGAACAAGATAATTTCTCACGATGCGGGATTTCCTTAAAACGTGGTTTTCTGACAAATTTTGACGAAAGAAAATTGTCCTGTGGGTTCTCTTTTGAGGCTACACGTTCAGAAGTACAGGCCACACCAAATCTTTTCGAGTTACAACGTGTTGTTTAGGAGATACAAGCTAATTTTGTACAATGCGTTATTTCTTCTCGTAAAGTGTTTCCAATAGGTACGTATTTGCCTTTAGTCTGCAACACTGTATTTCCTTATAACGTGGTATTCTTACATATTCTTTCGAGAGAAAACTCTCCTGTGTGTTCCCCTTTGAGGCTACACGCTTAGACATACAGGCAACACCAAAGCTTTTCGCGTTACTACGTGTTGTTTAGGAAAAACCAGATAATTTCGTGCGCTGTGGGATTTCCTTAATAAGTGGTTTTCTGACAAATTTTGACCAAGGAAAATTCTCCTATGGGTTCTCTTTTGAGGCTACACGTTTAGATGTACAGGCCACACCTAATCTTTCTAAGTTACAACGTGTTGTTTAGGAGATACAAGCTAATTTTGTACGATAGGTTATTTCTTCTCGTAAAGATTTTCCAATAAGTAAGAATATGTCTTTACTCTGCAACATTGTATTTCCTTATAACGTGGTATTCTTACATATTCTTTCGAGAGAAAACTCTCCTGTGCCTTCTCTTTTGAGGCTACACGCTTAGACATACACACAACACCAAAGCTTTTCGAGTTACGACATTTTGTTTAGGAAAAACAAGATAATTTCGCACGATGAGGGATTTCCTTATAACGTGGTTTTTGGACAAATTTTGACGAAAGAAAATTCTCCTGTGGGTTCTCTTTTGAGGCTACATGTTTAAATGTACACGCCACACCAAATCCTTTCGAGTTACAACGTGTTGTTTAGGAGATACAAGCTAATTTTTTTATGATGCGTTATTTCTTCTCGTAAAGTTTAAGTGTTTCCAGTACGTATGTATTTGCCTTTACTCTGCAACACTGTATTTCCTTATAACGTGGTATTCTTACATATTCTTTCGACAGTAAACTCTCCTGTGCGTTCTCTTTGGAGGCTACACGCTTCGACATACACGCAACACCAAAGCTTTTCGAGTTACAACGTGTTGTTTAGGAAAAACAAGATAATTTCGCATGATGCGGGATTTCCTTAAAACGTGGTGTTCTGACACATTTTGATGAAAGAAAATTCTCCCGTGGGTTCTCTTTTGAGGGTACACGTTTAGACATACACGCCACACCAAATCATTTCGAGTTATAACGTGTTGTTTAGGAGATACAAGCTAATTTTGTACTATGTGTTATTTCTTCTCGTAAAGTTTAAGTGTTTCCAATAAGTATGTATTTGTCTTTACTCTGCAACACTGTATTTCCTTATAACGTGGTATTCCTACATATTCTTTTGGGAGAAAACTCTCCTGTCCATTCTCTTTTGAGGCTACACGCTTAGAAATACACGCAACACTAAAGCTTTTCGAGTTACAACATGTTGTTTAGGAAAAACAAGATAATTTCGCACTATGCGGGATTTCCTTAAAACGTGATATTCTGACAAATTTTAGCGAAGGAAAACTCTCCTGTGGGTTCTCTTTTGAGGCTACACGTTTAGACGTACACGCCACACCAAATCCTTTCCAGTTACAACGTGTTGTTTAGGAGATACAAGCTAATTTTGCATGATGCTTTATTTCTTCTCGTAAAGTGTTTCCAATAAGTATGTATTTGTCTATACTCTGCAACACTGTATTTCCTTATAACGTGGTATTCTTACATATTCTTTCGAGAGAAAACTCTCCTGTGCATTCCCCTTTGAGGCTACGCGCTTAGACATACACGCAACACCAAAGCTTTTCGAGTTACAACGTGTTGTTTAGGAAAAACTAGATAATTACGCACGATGCGGGATTTCCTTAATAAGTGGTTTTCTGACAAATTTTGACCAAGGAAAATTCCTCTATGGGTTCTCTTTTGAGGCTACACGTTTAGACATACAGGCCACACCAAATCATTTTAAGTTACAATGTGTTGTTTAGGAGATACAAGCTAATTTTGTACGATGCGTTATTTCTTCTCGTAAAGTTTTTCCAATAAGTAAGTATATGTCTTTACTCTGCAACACTGTATTTACTTATAACGTGGTATTCTTACATATTCTTTCAAGAGAAAACTCTCCAGTGCGTTCTCATTTGAGGCTACACGCTTAGACATATACGCAACACCAAAGCTTTTCGAGTTACAACCTGTTGTTTAGGAAGAACAAGATAATTTCCCATGATGCGGGATTTCCTTAAAACGTGGTTTTCTGACAAATTTTGACGTAAGAAAATTCTCCTGTGGGTTCTCTTTTGAGGCTACACGTTCAGACGTACACGCCACACCAAATCTTTTTGAGTTACCACGTGTTTTTTCGGAAATACAAGCTAATTTTTATACCATGCGTTATTTCTTCTCATAATGTGTTTCCAATAAGTACGTATATGTCTTTACTCTGCAGCAATATATTTCCTTATAACGTGGTATTCTTACATATTTTTTCGAGAGAAAACTCTCCTGTGCATTCTCTTTTGAGGCTGCACGCTTAGACATACACGCAACACCAAAGCATTTTGAATTACAACCTGTTGTTTAGGAAAAACAAGATAATTTCACACGATGCGGGATTTCCTTAAAACGTGGTTTTCTGAAAAATTTTGACGAAAGAAAATTCTCCTGTGGGTTCTCTTTTGAGGCTACATGTTTAGTTGTAAACGCCACACCAAATCTTTTCGAGTTACAACGTTTTGTTTAGGAGATACAAGCTAATTTTGTAAGATACGTTATTACCTCTCGTAAAGGGTTTCCAATATATATGTATTTGTCTTTACTCTGCAACAGTGTATTTCCATATAACGTGGTATTCTTACATATTCTTTTGAGAGAAAACTCTCCTGTGCATTCTCTTTTGAGGCTACACGCTTAGACATACACGCAACACCAAAGCTTTTCGAGTTACAACGTGTTGTTTAGGAAAAACAAGATAATTTCGCACGATGCGGGATTTCCTTAAAACGTGGTTTTCTGACAAATTTTGACGAAAGAAAATTCTCCTGTGGGTTCTCTTTTGAGGGTACACGTTTAGACGTACAAGCCACACCAAATCCTTTCGAGTTATATCGTGTTGTTTAGGAGATACAAGCTTATTTTGTACTATGTGTTATTTCTACTCGTAAAGTTTAAGTGTTTCCAATAAGTATGTATTTGTCTTTACTCTGCAACAGTGTATTTCCTTATAATGTGGTATTCCTACATAATCTTTTGGGAGAAAACTCTCCTGTGCGTTCTCTTTTGAGGCTACATGCTTAGATATACCCGCAACACCAAACCTTTTCGAGTTACAACATGTTGTTTAGGAAAAACAAGATAATTTCGCACGATGCGGGATTTCTTTAAAACGTGGTTTTGACAAATTTTGACGAAAGAAAACTCTCCTGTGGGTTCTCTTTTGAGGCTACACGTTTATACGTACACGACACACCAAGTCTTTTTGAGTTACAACGTGTTGTTTAAGACATACACGCTAATTTTGTAAGATGCTTTATTTCTCTCATAAAGTGCTTCCAATACATACGTATTTGTCTTTACTCTGCCACACTGTATTTCCTTATAACGTGGTATTCTAAATATTCTTTTGAGAGAAAACTCTCCTGTGCGTTCTCGTTTGGGGCTACATGCTTAGACATACACGCAACACCAAAGCTTTTCGAGTTAAAACGGGTTGTTTAGGAAGAACAAGATAATTTCTCACAATGCGGGATTTCCTTAAAACGTGGTTTTCTGACAAATTTTGACGAAAGAAAACTCTCCTGTGGGTTCTCTTTTGAGGCTACACGTTTAGACGTACACGCCACACCAAATCTTTTTGAGTTACAACGTGTTGTTTTGGACAAACAAGCTAATTTTGCAAGATGCGTTATTTCTCTCATAAAGTGCTTCCAATACGTACGTATTTGTCTTTACTCTGCCACACTGTATTTCCTTATAACGTGGTATTCTTACATATTCTTTCGAGAGAAAACTCTCCTGTGTGGTCTCTTTTGGGGCTACACACTTAGACATACACCCAACACCAAAGCTTTTCGAGTTAAAACGTGTTGTTTAGGAAGAACAAGATAATTTCTCACGATGCGGGATTTTCTTAAAACGTGGTTTTCTGACGAATTTTGACAAAAGAAAATTGTCCTGTTGGTTCTCTTTTGAGGCTACACGTTTAGACGTACACGTCACACCAAATCTTTTCGAGTTACAACGTGTTGTTTAGGAGATACAAGCTAATTTTGTACGATGCTTTATTTCATCTCGTAAAGTTTATGGGTTTCCAATACATATGTATTTGTCTTTACTCTGCAACACTGTATTTCCTTATAACGTGGTATTCTTACAAATTCTATCGAGAAAAAACTCTCCTGTGCGTTCTCTTTTGAGGCTACATGCTTAGACATACACGCAACACCAAAGCCTTTCGAGTTACAACGTGTTGTTTAGGAAAAACAAGATAATTTCGCATTATGCGGGATTTCCGTAAAACGTGGTTTTCTGAAAAATTTTGACGAAAAAAATTCTCCTGTGGGTTCTCTTTTGAGGCTACACGTTTAGACGTACATGCCACACCACATCTTTTCGAGTTACAACGTGTTGTTTAGGAGATACAAGCTAATTTTGTACGATGCTTTATTTCATCTCGTAAAGTTTATGGGTTTCCAATACATATGTATTTGTCTTTACTTTGCAACACTGTATTTCCTTTTAACGTGTTATTCTTACAAATTCTATCGAGATACAACTCTCCTGTGTGTTCTCTTTTGAGGCTACACGCTTAGATATACACGGAACACCAAAGCTTTTCGAGTTACAACATGTTGTTTAGGAAAAACAAGATAATTTCGTACGATGCGGGATTTCCATAAAACGTGGTTTTCTGAAAAATTTTGACGAAAGAAAATTCTCCTGTGGGTTCTCTTTTGAGGCTACACGTTTAGACGTACACGCCACACCAAATCTTTGCGAGTTACCACGTGTTGTTTAGGAGATACAAGCTAATTTTGTACGATGCTTTATTTCATCTCGTAAAGTTTATGGGTTTCCAATACATACGTATTTGTCTTTACTCTGCAACACTGTATTTCCTTATAACGTGGTATTCTTACAAATTCTATTGAGAAAAAACTCTCCTGTGCGTTCTCTTTTGAGGCTACATGCTTAGACATACACGCAACACCAAAGCCTTTCGAGTTACAACGTGTTGTTTAGGAAAAACAAGATAATTTCGCACGATACGGGATTTCCGTAAACCATGGTTTTCTGAAAAATTTTGACGAAAAAAATTCTCCTGTGGGTTCTCTTTTGAGGCTACACGTTTAGAAGTACACGCCACACCACATCTTTTCGAGTTACAACGTGTTGTTTAGGAGATACAAGCTAATTTTGTACGATGCTTTATTTCATCTCGTAAAGTTTATGGGTTTCCAATACATATGTATTTGTCTTTACTTTGCAACACTGTATTTCCTTTTAACGTGGTATTCTTACAAATTCTATCGAGATACAACTCTCCTGTGTGTTCTCTTTTGAGGCTACACGCTTAGACATACACGCAACACCAAAGCTTTTCGAGTTACAACATGTTGTTTAGGAAAAACAAGATAATTTCGCACGATGCGGGATTTCCATAAAACGTGGTTTTCTGAAAAATTTTGACGAAAGAAAATTCTCCTGTGGGTTCTCTTTTGAGGCTACACGTTTAGACGTACACGCCACACCAAATCTTTTCGAGTTACAACGTGTTGTTTAGGAGATACAAGCTAATTTTTTACGTTGCGTTATTTGTTCTCATAAAGTGTTTCCAATACGTACGTATTTGCCTTTACTCTGCAACACTGTATTTCCTTATAAAGTGGTATTCTTACATATTCTTTCGAGAGAAAACTCTCCTGTGCATTCTCTTTTGAGGCTACATGCTTAGACATACACGCAACAGCAAAGCTTTTGGAGTTACAAAGTGTTGTTTAGGAAAAACAAGATAATTTCGCACGATGCGGGATTTCCTTAAAATGTGGTTTTCTGAAAAATTTTGACGAAAGAAAATTCTTCTGTGGGTTCTCTTTTGAGGCTACACGTTTAGACGTACAGGCCACACCAAATCTTTTTAAGTTACAACGTGTTGTTTAGGAGATACAAGCTAATTTTGTACGATGCGTTATTTCTTCTCGTAAAGTTTTTCCAATACGTAAGTATTTGTCTTTACAACACTGTGTTTCCTTATAACGTGGTATTCTTACATATTCTTTCGAGAAAAAACTCTCCTTTGCATTCTCTTTTGAGGCTACACGCTTAGACATACATGCAACAACAAAGCTTTTCGAATTACAACGTGTTGTTTCGGAAAAACAAGATAATTTCGCACGATGCGGGATTTCCATAAACCGTGGTTTTCTGACAAATTTTGACTAAAGAAAATTCTCCTGTGGGTTCTCTTTTGAGGCTACACGTTTAGATGTACACGCCACACCAAATATTTTTGAGTTACAACGTGTTGTTTAGGAGGTATAAGCTAATTTTTTTACGGTGCGTTATTTCTTCTCGTAATGTTTAAGTGTTTCCAATATGTTTGTATTTGCCTTTACTCTGCAACACTGTATTTCCTTATAACGTGTTATTCTTACATATTCTTTCGAGAGAAAACTCTCCTGTGCGTTCTCTTTGGAGGCTACACGCTTAGACATACACGCAACACCAAAGCTTTTCGAGTTACAACGTGTTGTTTAGGAAAAACAAGATAATTTCGCATGATGCGCGATTTCCTTAAAACTTGGTTTTCTTACAAATTTTGACGAAAGAAAATTCTCCTGTGGGTTCTCTTTTGAGGGTACATGTTTAGACGTACAAGCCACACCAAATCCTTTCGAGTTATATCGTGTTGTTTAGGAGATACAAGCTTATTTTGTACTATGTGTTATTTCTACTCGTAAAGTTTAAGTGTTTCCAATAAGTATGTATTTGTCTTTACTCTGCAACACTGTATTTCCTCATAATGTGGTATTCCTACATAATCTTTTGGGAGAAAACTCTCCTGTGCGTTCTCTTTTGAGGCTACACGCTTAGATATACCCGCAACACCAAACCTTTTCAAGTTACATGTTGTTTAGGAAAAACAAGATAATTTCGCACGATGCGGGATTTCTTTAAAACGTGGGTTTTGACAAATTTTGACGAAAGAAAACTCTCCTGTGGGTTCTCTTTTGAGGCTACACGTTTAGACGTACACGCCACACCAAATCTTTTCGAGTTACAGCGTGTTGTTTAGGAGATACAAACTAATTTTGTACGATGCCTTATTTCTTCTCGTAAAGTTTAAGTGTTTCCAATAAGTACCTATTTGTCTTTACTCTGCAACACTGTATTTCCTTATAACGTGGTATTCTTACATATTCTTTCGAGAGAAAACTCTCCTGTGCATTCTCTTTTGAGGCTACACGCTTAGACATACACGCAACACCAAAGCTTTTCGAGTTACAATGTGTTGTTTAGGAAAAACAAGATAATTTCGCACGATGCGGGATTTCCTTAAAACGTGGTTTTCTGACAAATTTTGACGAAAGAAAATACTCCTGTGGGTTCTCTTTTGATGCTAAACGTTTAGACGTACATGCCACACCAAATACTTTCGAGTTAAAACGTGTTGGTTAGGACATACAAGCTAATTTTTTAAGATGCGTTATTTCTTCTCGTAAAGTTTAAATGTGTCCAATACGTACGTAATTGCCTTTACTCTGCAACACTGTATTTCCTTATAACGTGGTAATCTTGCATATTCTTTAGAGAGAAAAACTCTCCTGTGCGTTCTCTTTAGAGGCTACATGCTTAGACATACACGCAACACCAAAGCATTTCGAATTACAACCTGTTGTTTAGGAAAAACAAGATAATTTCACACGATGCGGGATTTCCTTAAAACGTGGTTTTCTGAAAAATTTTGACGAAAGAAAATTCTCCTGTGGGTTCTCGTTTGAGGCTACATGTTTAGTTGTAAACGCCACACCAAATCTTTTCGAGTTACAACGTTTTGTTTAGGAGATACAAGCTAATTTTGTACGATGCGTTATTACCTCTCGTAAAGTGTTTCCAATACTTACGTATTTGTCTTTACTCTGCAACAATGTATTTCCATATAACGTGGTATTCTTACATATTCTTTCGAGGGAAAACTCTCCTGTGCATTCTCTTTTGAGGCTACACGCTTAGACATACACGCAACATCAAAGCTTTTCGAGTTACAACGTGTTGTTTAGGAAAAACAAGATAATTTCGCACGATGCGGGATTTCCTTAAAACGTGGTTTTCTGACAAATTTTGACGAAAGAAAATTCTCCTGTGGGTTCTCTTTTGAGGGTACACATTTAGACGTACAAGCCACACCAAATCCTTTCGAGTTATATCGTGTTGTTTAGGAGATACAAGCTTATTTAGTACTATGTGTTATTTCTACTCGTAAAGTTTAAGTGTTTCCAATAAGTATGTATTTGTCTTTACTCTGCAACACTGTATTTCCTTATAATGTGGTATTCCTACATAATCTTTTGGGAGAAAACTCTCCTGTGCGTTCTCTTTTGAGGCTACACGCTTAGATATACCCGCAACACCAAACCTTTTCGGGTTACAACATGTTGTTTAGGAAAAACAAGATAATTTCGCACGATGCGGGATTTCTTTAAAACGTGGATTTTGACAAATTTTGACGAAAGAAAACTCTCCTGTGGGTTCTCTTTTGAGGCTACACGTTTAGACGTACACGCCACACCAAATCTTTTCGAGTTACAGCGTGTTATTTAGGAGATACAAACTAATTTTGTACGATGCCTTATTTCTTCTCGTAAAGTTTAAGTGTTTCCAATAAGTACCTATTTGTCTTTACTCTGCAACACTGTATTTTCTTATAACGTGGTATTCTTACGTATTCTTTCGAGAGAAAACTCTCCTGTGCATTCTCTTTTGAGGCTACACGCTTAGACATACACGCAACACCAAAGCTTTTCGAGTTAAAATGTGTTGTTTAGGAAAAACAAGATAATTACGCACGATGCGGGATTTCCTTAAAACGTGGTTTTCTGACAAATTTTGACGAAAGAAAATACTCCTGTGGGTTCTCTTTTGAGGCTACACGTTTAGACATACACGCCACACCTAATCCTTTCGAGTTAAAACGTGTTGTTTAGGAGATACAAGCTAATTTTTTAAGATGCGTTATTTCTTCTCGTAAAGTTTAAATGTGTCCAATACGTTCGTAATTGCCTTTACTCTGCAACACTGTATTTCCTTATAACGTGGTAATCTTGCATATTCTTTAGAGAGAAAAACTCTCCTGTGCGTTCTCTTTAGAGGCTACATGCTTAGACATACACGCAACACCAAAGCATTTCGAATTACAACCTGTTGTTTAGGAAAAACAAGATAATTTCACACGATGCGGGATTTCCTTAAAACGTGGTTTTCTGAAAAATTTTGACGAAAGAAAATTCTCCTGTGGGTTCTCTTTTGAGGCTACATGTTTAGTTGTAAAGGCCACACCAAATCTTTTCGAGTTACAACGTTTTGTTTAGGAGATACAAGCTAATTTTGTACGATGCGTTATTACCTCTCGTAAAGTGTTTCCAATATGTACGTATTTGTCTTTACTCTGCAACAATGTATTTCCATATAACGTGGTATTCTTACATATTCTTTCGATAGAAAACTCTCCTGTACATTCTCTTTTGAGGCTACATGCTTAGACATACACGCAACACCAAAGCTTTTCGAGTTACAACTTGTTGTTTAGGAAAAACAAGATAATTTCGCACGATGCGGGATTTCCTTAAAACGTGGTTTTCTGACAAATTTTGATGAAAGAAAATTCTCCTGTGGGTTCTCTTTTGAGGGTACACGTTTAGACGTACAAGCCACACCAAATCCTTTCAAGTTATATCGTGTTGTTTAGGAGATACAAGCTTATTTTGTACTATGTGTTATTTCTACTCATAAAGTTTAAGTGTTTCCAATAACAATGTATTTGTCTTTACTCTGCAACACTGTATTTCCTTATAATGTGGTATTCCTATATAATCTTTTGGGAGAAAACTCTCCTGTGCGTTCTCTTTTGAGGCTACACGCTTAGATATACCCGCAACACCAAACCTTTTTGAGTTACAACATGTTGTTTAGGAAAAACAAGATTACTTCGCACGATGCGGGATTTCTTTAAAACGTGGGTTTTGACAAATTTTGACGAAAGAAAACTCTCCTGTGTGTTCTCTTTTGAGGCTACACGTTTAGACGTACACGCCATACCAAATCTTTTCGAGTTACAGCGTGTTGTTTAGGAGATACAAACTAATTTTGTACGATGCCTTATTTCTTCTCGTAAAGTTTAAGTGTTTCCAATAAGTACGTATTTGTCTTTACTCTGCAACACTGTATTTCCTTATAACGTGGTATTCTTACATATTCTTTCGAGAGAAAACTCTCCTGTGCATTCTCTTTTGAGGCTACACGCGTAGACATACACGCAACACCAAAGCTTTTCGATTTACAATGTGTTGTTTAGGAAAAACAAGATAATTTCGCACGATGCGGGATTTCCTTAAAACGTGGTTTTCTGACAAATTTTGACGAAAGAAAATACTCCTGTGGGTTCTCTTTTGAGGCTACACGTTTAGACGTACACGCCACACCAAATCCTTTCGAGTTAAAACGTGTTGGTTAGGAGATACAAGCTAATTTTTTAAGATGCGTTATTCTTCTCGTAAAGTTTAAATGTGTCCAATATGTACGTAATTGCCTTTACTCTGCAACACTGTATTTCCTTATAACGTGGTAATCTTGCATATTCTTTAGAGAGAAAAACTCTCCTGTGCGTTCTCTTTAGAGGCTACATGCTTAGACATACACGCAACACCAAAGCATTTCGAATTACAACCTGTTGTTTAGGAAAAACAAGATAATTTCACACGATGCGGGATTTCCTTAAAACGTGGTTTTCTGACAAATTTTGACGAAAGAAAATTCTCCTGTGGGTTCTCTTTTGAGGCTACATGTTTAGTTGTAAACGCCACACCAAATCTTTTCGAGTTACAACGTTTTGTTTAGGAGATACAAGCTAATTTTGTACGATGCGTTATTACCTCTCGTAAAGTGTTTCCAATACGTACTTATTTGTCTTTACTCTGCAACAATGTATTTCCATATAACGTGGTATTCTTACATATTCTTTCGAGAGAAAACTCTCCTGTGCATTCTCTTTTGAGGCTACACGCTTAGACATACACGCAACACCAAAGCTTTTCGAGTTACAACGTGTTGTTTAGGAAAAACAAGATAATTTCGCACGATGCAGGATTTCCTTAAAACGTGGTTTTCTGACAAATATTGACGAAAGAAAATTGTCCTGTGGTTCTCTTTTGAGGCTACACGTTAGACGTACACACCACACCAAATCTTTTCGAGTTATAACGTGTTGTTTAGGAGATACAAACTAATTTTGTATGATGCCTTATTTCTTCTCGTAAAGTTTATGTGTTTCCAATAAGTATGTATTTGTCTTTACTCTGCAACACTGTATTTACTTATAACGTGGTATTCTTACATATTCTTTCGAGAGAAAACTCTCCTGTGCGTTCTCTTTTGAGGCTACACGATTAAACATACACGCAACACCAAAGCTTTTCGAATTACAATTTGTTGTTTAGGAAAAACAAGATAATTTAGCACGATGCGGGATTTCCTTAAAACGTGGTTTTCTGACAAATTTTGACGAATGAAAATACTCCTGTAGGTTCTCTTTTGAGGCTACATGTTTAGATGTACACACCACACCAAATCTTTTCGAGTTACAACGTGTTGTTTAGGAGATACAAGCTAATTTTGTACGATGCGTTATTTCTTCTCATAAAGTTTAAATTTTTCCAATACATACGTATTTGCCTTTACTCTGCAACACTGTATTTCCTTATAACGTGGTATTTTTGCATATTCTTTCAAGAGAAAACTCTCCTGTGCGTTCTCTTTCGAGGCTACATGCTTAGACATACACGCAACACCAAAGCTTTTCGAATTACAACGTGTTGTTTAGGAAAAACAAGATAATTTCGCACGATGCGGATTTCCTTAAAACGTGGTTTTCTGAAAAATTTTGACGAAAGAAAATTCTCCTGTGGGTTCTCTTTTGAAGCTACATGTTTAGTTGTAAACGCCACACCAAATCTTTTCGAGTTACAACGTGTTGTTTAGGAGACACAAGCTAATTTTGTACGATGCATTATTACTTCTTGTAAAGTGTTTCCAATACTTATGTGTTTGTCTTTACTCTGCAACACTGTATTTCCTTATAACGTGGTATTCTTACATATTCTTTCGAGAGAAAACTCTCCTGTGCGTTCTCTTTTGAGGCTACACGCTTAGACATACACGCAACACCAAAGCTTTTCGAATTACAACGTGTTGTTTAGGAAGAACAAAATAATTTCTCACGATGCGGGATTTCCTTAAAACGTGGTTTTCTGACAAATTTTGACGAAAGAAAATTGTCCTGTGGTTCTCTTTTGAGGCTACACGTTTAGACGTACACGCCACACCAAATCTTTTCGAGTTACAACGTGTTGTTTAGGAGATACAAGCTAATTTTGTATGATGCTTTATTTCATCTCTCTAATTTTAAGGGTTTCCAATACGTAAGTATTTGTCTTTATTCTGCAACATTGTACTTCCTTATAATGTGGTATTCTTACATATTCTTTCGAGAGAAAACTCTTCTGTGTGTTCTCTTTTGAGGCTACATGCTTAGACATACACACAACACCAAAGGTTTTCGAGTTACAACGCGTTGTTTAGGAAAAACAAGATAATTTCGCACGATGCGGGATTTCCTTAATACGTGGTTTTCTGACAAATTTTTACCAAAGAAAATTCTCCTGTGGGTTTTCTTTTGAGGCTACACATTTAGACGTACACGCCACACCAAATGTTTTCGAGTTACAACGTGTTGTTTAGGAGATACAAACTAATTTTTTACAATGCGTTATTTTTTCTCATAAAGTGTTTCCAATAAGTACGTATTTGTCTTTACTCTGCAACACTGTATTTCCTTATTACGTGGCATTCTTACATATTCTTTCGAGAGAAAACTCTCCTGTGCGTTCTCTTTTGAGGCTACATGCTTAGACATACACGCAACACCAAAGCTTTTCGAATTACAACGTGTTGTTTAGGAAAAACAAGATACTCTCTCACGATAATTTTGCACGATGCAGGATTTCCTTAAAACGTGGTTTTCTGAAAATTTTGACGAAAGAAAATTCTCCTATGGGTTCTCTTTTGAGGCTACACGTTTAGACGTACACTCCACACCAAGTCATTTCAAGTTACAACGTGTTGTTTAGGATATACGAGCTAATTTTGTACGATGCTTTATTTCATCTCTTAAAGTTTAAGGGTTTCCAATACGTACGTATTTGTCTTTACTCTGCAACACTGTATTTCCTTATAACGTGGTATTCTTACATATTCTTTCGAGAGAAAACTCTCCTGTGTGTTCTCTTTTGAGGCTATACACTGAGACATACACGCAACACAACAGCTTTTTGAGTTACAACGTGTTGTTTAGGAAACACAAGATAAATTCGCACGATGCAGGATTTCCTTAATACGTGGTTTTCTGACAAATTTCCAAAGAAAATTCTCCTGTGGGTTCTCTTTTGAGGCTACACGTTTAGACGTACACGCCACATCAAATCTTTTCGAGTTACAACGTGTTGTTTAGGAGATACAAGCTAATTTTGTACAATGCGTTATTTCTTCTCGTAAAGTGTTTCCAATACGTACGTATTTGTCTTTACTCTGCAACACTGTATTTCCTTATAACGTGGTATTCTTACAAATCTATCGAGAAAATACTCTCCTTTGCGTTCTCTTTTGAGGCTACGCGCTTAGACATACACGCAACACCAAAACTTTTCGAGTTGCAACTTGTTGTTTAGGAAAAAGAAGATAATTTTGCACGATGAGGGATTTCCTTAAAACGTGGTTTTCTCACATATTTTGACGATAGAAAATTCTCCTGTCGGTTCTCTTTTGAGGCTACACTTTTAGACGTACATGCCACACCAAATCCTTTCGAGTTACAACCTGTTGTTTAGGAGATACAAGCTAATTTAGTATGATGCGTTATTTCTTCTTGTAAAGTGTTTCCAATACATACGTTTTTGTCTTTACTCTGCAACACTGTATTTCCTTATAACGTGGTATTCTTACATAATTTCGAGAGAAAACTCTCCTGTGCATTCTCCTTTGAGTCTACACGCTTAGCCATACACGCAACACAGAAGATTTTTGAGTTACAACGTGTTGTTTAGGAAAAACTAGATAATTTCGCACGATGCGAGATTTCGTTAAAACGTGGTTTCTGACAAATTTTGATGTACGAAAATTCTACTGTCGGTTCTCTTTTGAGGCTACATGTTTAGACGTACATGTCACATGAAATCTTTTCGAGTTACAACGTGTTGTTTAGGAGATACAAGCCAATTTTGTACAATGCTTTATTTCTGCTCTTAAAGTGTTTCCAATATGTACGTATTTGTCTTCTCTCTGCAACACTGTATTTCCTTATAACGTGGTATTCTTACATATTCTTTCGAGAGAAAAAATTCTCCTGTGCATTCCCTTTTGAGGCTACACACTTAGACATACACGCAACACCAAAGATTTTCGAGTTACAACTTGTTGTTTAGGAAAACAAGATAATTTTGTAGGATGTGGGATTTCGTTAAAAGGTGGTTTTCTGACAAATTTTTAAGAAAGAAAATTCTCCAGTGGTTTCTCTTTTGAGGCTTCACTTTTAGACGTACACGCCAAACCAAATGTTTTCGAGTTTCCACTTGTTGTTTAGGAGATACAAGCTAATATTGTATGATGCGTAATTTCTTCTCGTAAAGTGTTTCCAATATGTACTTTTTGTCTTTACTTTGCAACACTGTATTTCCTTATAACGTTGTATTCCTACACGTTCTTTCGAGAGAAAACTCTCCTGTTCATTCTCTTTTGAAGCTACACGCTTAGACATACACGCAACACCAAAGCTTTTCGAGTTACAACGTGTTGTTTAGGAAAAACAAGATAATTTCGGAGGATGCGGGATTTCCTTAAAACGTGGTTTTCTGACAAATTTTGACGAAAGAAAATTCCCCTTTGTGTTCTCTTTTGAGGCTACACGTTTAGACGTACACGCCAAACCAAAACTTTTCGAGTTACCACGTGTTGTTTAGGAGATACAAGCTAATTTTTTTCGATGCTTTGTTTCTTCTCGTAAAGTGTTCCCAATATATACTTATTTGTCTTTACTCTGCAAAATTGTATTTCCTAATAACGTGGTATTCTTACATATTCTTTCGAGAGAAAACCCTCCTGTGCCTTCTCTTTTGAGGCTCCATGCTTACACATACACGCAACACGAAAGCTTTTCGAGTTACAACATGTTGTTTAGGAAAAAGAAGATGATATCCCACGATGCGGGATTTCATTAAAACGTAGTTTTCTGAAAAATTTTGACGAAAGAAAATTCTCCTGTGGGTTCTCTTTTGAGGCTATACGTTTAGACGTACACGCCACACCAAATCTTTTCGAGTTACAACCTGTTGTTTAGGAGATACAAGCTAATTTTGTAAGATGCGTTAATTCTTCTCGTAAGGTGTTTCCAATAAGTAAGTATTTGTCTTTACTCTGCAACACTGTATTTCCTTTTAACGTGGTATTCTTACATATTCTTTCGAGAGAAAACTATCCTGTGCGTTCCCTTTTGAGGCTACACACTTAGACATACAGGCAACACCAAAGCTTTTCGAGTTACAACGTGTTGTTTATGAATAAAAAGATAATTTCGCACGATGTGGGATTTCCTTAAAACATGGTTTTCTGACAAATTTTGACAAAAGAATATTCTCCTGTGGGTTCTCTTTTGACGCTAAACGTATAGACGTGCACGCACCACCAAATCCTTTCGAGTTACCACGTTTTGTTTAGGAGATACAAGCTAATTTTGCATGATGTGTTATTTCTTCTGGTAAAGTGTTTCCAAAACGTACGTATTTGTCTTTCTCTGCAACACTGTATTTCCTTATAACGTGGTATTCTTATATATTCTTTCGAGGAAAAACTCTCCTGTGCATTCTCTTTTGAGGCTACACGCTTAGACATACACGCAACACCAAGGCTTTTCGAGTTACAACGTGTTGTTTAGGAAAAACAAGATTATTTCGCACGATGCGAGATTTCCATAAAACGTGGTTTTCTGAAAAATTTTGACGAAAAAATTTTCCTGTGGGTTCTCTTTTGAGACTACACGTGTAGAGGTACGAGCCACACCAAATCTTTTCCAGTTACAACGTGTTGTTTAGGAGATACAAGCTAATTTTGTACGATGCGTTATTTCTTCTCTTAAAGTGTTTCCAATACGTACTTAGTTGTCTTTACTCTGCAACACCGTATTTCCTTATAACATGGTATTCCAACATATTCTTTCGAGAGAAAACTTTTCTGTGCGTTCTCTTTTGAGGCTACACGCTTAGAAATACACGCAACCCCAAAGCTTTTCGATTTACAACGTGTTGTTTGGAAAAACAAGATAATTTCGCACGATGCGAGATTTTCTTAAAACGTGGTTTCTGACAAATTTTGATGAATGAAAATTCTCCTGTGGGTTCTCTTTTGAGGCTACACGTTTAGACGTACACGTCACACAAAATCTTTTCGAGTCATAACGTGTTGTTTAGGAGATACAAGCTAATTTTGTATGATGCGTTATTTCTTCTCCTAAAGTGTTTCCAATACATATGTATTTTTGTTGACTCTACAACACTGTATTTCCTTATAACGTCGTATTCTTACCTATTCTTTTGAAAGAAAACTCTCCTGTGCCTTCTCTTTTGAGGCTCCACGCTTAGACATACACGCAACACTAAAGCTTTTCGAGTTACAACATGTTGTTTAGGAAAAAGAAGATGATTTCGCACGATGCGGGATTTCCTTAATAAGTGGTTTTCTGAAAAATTTTAACGAAAGAAAATTCTCCTGTGGGTTCTCTTTTGAGGCTACACGTTTAGACGTACACACCACACCAAATCCTTTCGAGTTACCACGTGTTGTTTAGGAGATACAAGATAATTTTGTAAGATGCATTATTTCTTCTCGTAAAGTGTTTCCAATACATACGTATTTGTCTTTACACTGCAAAACTGTATTTTCTTATAACGTTGTATTCTTACATGTTCTTTCGAGAGAAAACTCTCCTGTGCGTTCTCTTTAGAGGCTACACGCTTAGACATACACGCAACAGCAAAGCTTTTCGAGTTACAACGTGTTGTTTAGGAAAAACAAGATAATTTTGCACGATGCGGGATTTCCTTAAAACGTGGTTTTCTGACAAATTTTGGCGAAAGAAAGTTCTCCTGTGGGTTCTCTTTTGAGGCTACACGTGTAAACGTACGAGCCTCACCAAATCTTTTCGAGTTCCAACGTGTTGTTTAGGAGATACAAGCTAATTTTGTACGACACGTTATTTCTTCTCTTAAAGTGTTTCCAATACGTACGTATTTGTCTTTACTCTGCAACACTGTATTTCCTTATAACGTAGTATTCTTACATATTCTTTCGAGAGAAAACTCTCCTGGGTGTTCTCTTTTGAGGCTACATGCTTAGACATACACGCAACAGCAAAGGTTTTCGAGTTACAATGTGTTGTTTAGGAAAAATAAGATAATTTCGCACGATGCGAGATTTCCTTAAAATGTGGTTTCTGACAAATTTTGATGATAGAAAATTCTCCTGTCGGTTCTCTTTTGAGGCTACACGTTTAGATGTACACCTCACACCAAATCTTTTCGAGTTACAACGTGTTGTTTAGGAGATACAAGCTAATTTTGTACGATGCGTTATTTCTTCCCGTAAAATATTTCCAATTTGTACTTATTTGTCTTTACTCTGCAAAATTGTATTTCCTTATAATGTGGTATTCTTACAAATTCTTTCGAGAGAAAACTCTTCTGTGCCTTCTCTTTTCAGGCTCCACACTTAGACATACACGCAACACCAAATCTTTTCGAGTTACAACATGTTGTTTAGGAAAAAGATGATTTCGCACGATGCGGGATTTCCTTAAAACGTGGTTTTCTGAAAAATTTTGACGAAAGAAAATTTTCCTGTGGGTTCTATTTTGAGGCTACACGTTTAGACGTACACGCTACAGCAAATCTTTTCGAGTAACAATGTGTTGTTTAGGAGATTCAAGCTAATTTTGTACTATGCGTTAATTCTTCTCGTAAAGTTTTTCCAATATGTAAGTATTTGTCTTTACTCTGCAACACTGTATTTCCTTATAACGTGGTATTCTTACATATTCTTTCGAGAGAAAACTATCCTGTGCGTTCCCTTTTGAGGCTACACACTTAGATATACAAGCAACACCAAAGCTTTTCGAGGTACAACGTGTTGCTTATGAAAAACAAGATAATTTCGCACGATGCGGGATTTCCTTAAAACGTGGTTTTCTGACAAATTTTGAAGAAAGAAAATTCTCCTGTCGGTTCTCTTTTGAGGTTGCACGTGTAGACGTACGAGCCTCACCAAATCTTTTCGAGTTCCAACGTGTTGTTTAGGAGATACAAGCTAATTTTGTACGACACGTTATTTCTTCTCTTAAAAGTGTTTCCAATATGTACGTATTTGTCTTTACTCTGCAACACTGTATTTCCTTATTACGTAGTATTCTTACATATTCTTTCGAGAGAAAACTCTCCTGGGTGTTCTCTTATGAGGCTACATGCTTAGACATACACGCAACAGCAAAGGTTTTCGAGTTACAATGTGTTGTTTAGGAAAAATAAGATAATTTCGCACGATGCGAGATTTCCTTAAAATGTGGTTTCTGACAAATTTTGATGAAAGAAAATTCTCCAGTGGGTTCTCTTTTGAGGCTACACGTTTAGACGTACACCTCACACCAAATCTTTTCGAGTTACAACGTGTTGTTTAGGAGATACAAGCTAATTTTGTACGATGCGTTATTTCTTCCCGTAAAATATTTCCAATTTGTACTTATTTGTCTTTACTCTGCAAAATTGTATTTCCGTATAATGTGGTATTCTTACATATTCTTTCGAGAGAAAACTCTTCTGTGCCTTCTCTTTTCAGGCTCCACACTTAGACATACACGCAACACCAAAGCTTTTCGAGTTACAACATGTTGTTTAGGAAAAAGATGATTTCGCACAATGCGGGATTTCCTTAAAACGTGGTTTTCTGAAAAATTTTGACGAAAGAAAATTCTCCTGTGGGTTCTCTTTTGAGGCTACACGTTTAGACGTACACGCTACAGCAAATCTTTTCGAGTAACAAGGTGTTGTTTAGGAGATTCAAGCTAATTTTGTACTATGCGTTAATTCTTCTCGTAAAGTTTTTCCAATATGTAAGTATTTGTCTTTACTCTGCAACACTGTATTTCCTTATAACGTGGTATTCTTACATATTCTTTCGAGAGAAAACTATCCTGTGCACTCCCTTTTGAGGCTACACACTTAGATATACAGGCAACACCAAAACTTTTCGAGGTACAACGTGTTGTTTATGAAAAACAAGATAATTTCGCACGATGCGGGATTTCCTTAAAACGTGGTTTTCTGACAAATTTTGAAGAAAGAAAATTCTCCTGTGGGTTCTCTTTTGAGGCTACACGTTTAGACGTACACACCACACCAAATCCTTTCGAATTACCACGTGTTGTTTAGGAGGTACAAGCAAATTTTGTAGGATGCAATATTTCTTCTCGTAAAGTTTTTCCAATACGTACGTATTTGTCTTTACTCTGCAACACTGTATTTCCTTATAATGTTGTATTCTTACAATTTCTTTCGAGAGAAAACTCTCCTGTGCGTTCTCTTTAGAGGCTCCATGCTTACACATACACGCAACACCAAAGCTTTTCGAGTTATAACGTTTTGTTTAGCAAAAAGAAGATGATTTCGCACGATACGGGATTTCCTTAAAACGTGGTTTTCTGACAAATTTTGAAGAAAGAAAATTCTCCTGTGGGTTCTCTTTTGAGGCTACATGTTTAAATGAACACGCCACACCAAATCTTTTCGAGTTACAATGTGTTGTTTTGGAGATACAAGCTAATTTTGTACGATGCGTTAATTCTTCTCCTAAAGTGTTTCCAATATGTACTTATTTGTCTTTACTCTGCAAAATTGTATTTCCTTATAACGTGGTATTCTTACATATTCTCTCGAGAGAAAACTCTCCTGTTCCTTCTCTTTTGAGGCTCCACGCTTACACATACACGCAACACCAATGCTTTTCTAGTTACAACATGTTGTTTAGGAAAAAGAAGGTGATTTCGCACGATGCGGAATTTCCTTAAAACGTGGTTTTCTGAAAAATTTTGAAGAAAGAAAATTCTCCTGTGGGTTCTCTTTTGAGGCTACACGTTTAGACGTACACACCACACCAAAAGTTTCGAGTTACAACTTGTTGTTTAGGAGATACAACCTAATTTTGTACTATGCATTAATTCTTCTCGTAAAGTGTTTCCAATACGTACGTGTTTGTCTTTACTCTGCAACACTGTATTTCCTTATAACGTGGTATTCTTACATATTCTTTCGAGAGAAAACTCTCCTGTGCGTTCTCTTTTGAGACTACATGCTTAGACAAACACTCAACACCAGAGCTTTTCGAGTTAAAACGTGTTGTTTAGGAAAAAATAGATAATTTCGCTCGATGCGAGATTTCCATAAAACGTGGTTTCTGACAAATTTTGATGAAAGAAAATTCTCCTGTGGGTTCTCTTTTGAGGCTACACGTTTAGACGTACACGTCACACCAAATCTTTTCGAGTTACAACGTGTTGTTTAGGAGATACAAGCTAATTTTGTATGATGCGTTATTTCTTCTCGTAAAGTGATTCCAATATGTACTTAATTGCCTTTACTCTGCAAAATTGTATTTCTTTATAGCGTGGTATTCTTCCATATTCTTTCGAGAGAAAACTCTCCTGAGCGTTCTCTTTTGAGGCTCCACGCTTAGACATAGAGGCAACACCAAAGCTTTTCAAGTTACAACATGTTGTTTAGGAAAAAGAAGATGATTTGGCACCATGCGGGATTTCCTTAAAACGTGGTTTTCTGAAAAATTTTAACGAAAGAAAATTCTCCTGTGGGTTCTCTTTTGAGGGTACACGTTTAGACGTACACGCCACACCAAATCTTTTCGAGTTACAACGTGTTGTTTAGGAAATACAAGCTAATTTTGTACTGTGCTTTAATTCTTCTCGTAAAGTGTTTCCAATACGTACGTGTTTGTCTTTACTCTGCAACACTCTATTTCCTTATAACTTGGTATTCTTACATATTCTTTTGAGAGAAAACTCTCCTGTGGGTTCTCCTTTGAGGCTACATGCTTAGACATACACATAACGCCAGAGCTTTTCGAGTTACAACGTGTTGTTTAGGGAAAACAAGATAGTTTCGTACGATGCGAGATTTCCTTAAAACGTGGATTCTGATAAATTTTGATGAAAGAAAATTCTCCTGTGGGTTCTCTTTTGAGGCTACACGTTTAGACGTACACGTCACACCAAATCTTTTCGAGTTACAACATGTTGTTTAGGAGATACAAGCTAATTTTTTATGATGCGTTATTTCTTCTCGTAAAGTGTTTCCAATATGTACTTATTTGACTTTACTCTGCAAAATTGCACTTCCTTATAACGTGGTATTCTTACATATTCTTTCGAGAGAAAACTCTCCTGTGCCTTCTCTTTTGAGGCTCCATGCTTAGACATACACGCAAGACTAAAGCTTTTCGAGTTACAACATGTTGTTTAGGAAAAAGAAGATGATGTTGCACGATGCGGGATTTCCTAAATACGTGGTTTTCTGAAAAATTTTAACGAAAGAAAATTCTCCTGTGTGTTCTCTTTTGAGGCTACACGTTTAGACGTACACGCCACACCAAATCTTTTCGAATTACAACGTGTTGTTTAGGAGATATAAGCTAATTTTTTATGATGCGCTAATTCTTCTCGTAAAGTGTTTCCAATATGTACGTATTTGTCTTTACTCTGCCACACTGTATTTCCTTATAACGTGGTATTCTTACATAATCTTTCGAGAGAAAACTATCCTGGGCATTCCCTTTTGAGGCTACACACTTAGACATACAGGCAACACCAAAGCGTTTCGAGTTACAACGTGTTGTTTATGAAAAACAAGATAACATCGCACGATGCAGGATTTCCTTAAATCGTGGTTTTCTGACAAATTTTGACGAAAGAAAATTCTCCTGTGGGTTCTCTTTTGAGGCTACGCATTTAGACGTACACGTCACACCAAATCCTTTCGAGTTACCACGTGTTGTTTAGGAGATACAAGCTAATTTTGTACGATGCGTTATTTCTTCTTGCAAAGTGTTTCCAATACATATGTATTTGTCTTTACTCTTCGACACTGTATTTCCTTATAACGTTGAATTCTTACGTGTTCTTTCGAGAGAAAACTCTCCTGTGCCTTCTCTTTTGAGGTTCCACGCTTAGACCTACACGCAACACCAAAGCTTTTCGAGTTACAACATGTTGTTTAGGAAAAAGAAGATGATTTGGCATGATGCAGGATTTCCTTAAAACGTGGTTTTCTGAAAAATTTTGACGAAAGAAAATTCTCCTGTGGGTTCTCATTTGAGGCTACACGTTTAGTTATACATGCCACACCAAATCTTTTCGAGTTACAACGTGTTGTTAAGGAGATACACGCTAATTTTGTAAGACGCGTTAATTCTTCTAGTAAAGTGTTTCCTATACGTACGTATTTGTCTTTACTCTGCAACACTGTATTTCCTTATTCGTGGTATTCTTACATATTCTTTCGAGAGAAAACTATCCTGTGTGTTCCCTTTTGAGGCTACACACTAAGACATACATGCAACACCAAAGCTCTTCGAGTTACAACGTGTTGTTTAGGAAAAACAAGATAATTTCGCACGATGCGGGATTTCCTTAAAACGTGATTTTCTGAAAAATTTTGATGAAAGAAAATTCTCCTATGGGATCTCTTCTGAGGCTACACCTTTAGACATACATGCCACACCAATTCTTTTCGAGTTACAACGTGTTGTTTAGGAGATACAAGCTAATTTTGTACGATGCATTATTTCTTCTCATAAAGTGTTTCCAATACTTATGTATTTGTCTTTACTCTGCAACATTCGGTATTTCTTCTCGCATGGTAAAACATTAGCTTGTATCTCCTAAACAACACGTTGTAACTCGAAAAGATTTGTTGTGGCGTTTACATCTAAACGTGTAGCCTCAAAAGTGAACCCACAGGAGAATTTTCTTTCGTCAAAATTTTCCAGAAAACCACGTTTTATGGAAATCCCGCATCGTGCGAAATTATCTTGTTTTTCCTAAACAACACCTTGTACCTCGAAAAGTTTTGGTGTTGCGTGTATGTCTAAGCGTGTAGCCTCAAAAGAGAACGCACAGGAGAGTTTTCTCTCGAAAGAATATATAAGAATACCACGTTATATGGAAATACAGTGTTGCAGAGTAAAGACAAATATGTACGTATGGAAACACTTTACGAGAGGAAAAAACTCATGGTAAAAAATTAGCTTGTACCTCCTAAACAACACGTTGTAACTCGAAAAGATTTGGTGTGGTGTTTACATCTAAACGTGTAGCCTCAAAAGAGAACCCACAGGAGAATTTTCTTTCGTCAAAATTTGTCAGAAAACCACCTTTTAAGGAAATCCCGCATCGTGCGAAATCATCTTGTTTTTCCTAAACAACACGTTGTAACTCAAAAAGCTTTGGTATTGGGTGTATGTCTAAGAATGTAGCCTCAAAAGAGAACGCACAGGAGAGTTTTCTCTCGAAAGAATATGTAGGAATACTTCGTTATATGGAAAAACAGTGTTACAGAGTAAAGACAATTATGTACGTATTTGAAACACTTTACGAGAAGAAATAATGCATGGGAAAAATTAGCTTGTATCTCCTAAACAACACGTAGTAACTCGAAAGGATTTGGTGTGGTGTTTACATCTAAAGGTGTAGCCTCAAAAGAGAACCCACAGGAGAATTTTCTTTCGTCAAAATTTTTTCAGAAAACCACGTTTTAAGGAAATCCGGCATCATGTGAAATTATCTGGTTTTTCCTAAACAACACGTTGTAACTCGAAAAGCTTTGGTTTTGCATGTATGTCTAAGCGTGTAGCCTCAAAAGAGAACGCACAGGAGAGTATTCTCTCGAAAGAATATGTAAGAATACCACGTTATAAGGACATACAATGTTGCAGAGTAAAGACAGATACATACATATTGGAAACACTTTTCGAGAAGGAATGATACATCGTACAAAATTAGCTTGTATTTCCTAAACAACACGTTGTAACGCGAAAAGATTTTGTGTGGCGTGTACGTTGAAACTTGTAGCCTCAAAAGAGAACCCACAGGAGAATTTTCTTTCGTCAAAATATGTCAGAAAACCACGTTTTAAGGAAATCCCACATCGTGCGAAATTATCTTGTTTTTCCTAAACAACACGTTGTAACTCGAAAAGCTTTGGTGTAAACAACACGTTGTAACTCGAAAAGATTTGGTGTGGTGTTTACATCTAAACGTGTAGCATCAAAAGAGAACCCACAGGAGAATTTTCTTTGGTCAAATTTTTTTCAAAACACCACGTTTTAAGGAAGTCCTGCATTGTGCGAAATTATCTTGTTTTTCCTAAACAACACGTAGTAACTCGAAAAGCTTTGGTGTTGCGTGTGTGTCTAAGCGTGTAGCCTCAAAAGAGAATGCACAGTAGAGTATTCTCTCGAAAGAATATGTAAGAATACCACGTTATAAGGAAGTACAGTGTTGCAGAGTAAAGACAGATACATACTTATTGGAATCACTTTACGAGAAGGAATAATACATCGTACAAAATTAGCTTGTATTTCCTAAACAACACGTTGTAACTCGAAGGATTTGGTGTGATGTGTAAGTTGAAACGTGTAGCCTCAAAAGAGAACCCACAAGAGAATTTTCTTTCCTCAAAATTTTTCAGAAAACCACGTTTTAAGGAAATTCCGCATTGTGCGGAATTATCTTGCTTTTCCTAAAAAACACGTTGTAACTCGAAAAGCTTTGGTGTTGCGTGTATGTCTAAACGTGTGGCCTCAAAAGAGAATGCACAGGAGAGTTTTCTCTCGAAAGAATATATATGAATACCACATTTTAAGGAAATACAGTGTTGCAGAGTAAAGACAAATACGTATGTATTGGAAACACTTTACGAGAAGAAATAACGCATCGTACAAAATTAGCTTGTATCTCCTAAACAACACGATGTTACTCGAAAAGATTTGATATGGCGTGTACGTCTAAATCTGTAGCCTCAAAAGAGAACTCACAGGAGAATTTTCTTTCGTCAAAATTTGTCAGAATACCACGTTTTATGGAAATCCCGCATCCTGGAAATTATCTTGTTTTTCTAAACAACACGTTGTAACTCGAAAAGCTTTGGTGCTGCGTGTATGTCTAAGCGTGTAGACTCAAAAGAGAACGCACAGGAGAGTTTTCTCTCGAAAGAATAAGTAAGAATACCACGTTATAAGGAAATACAGTGTGGCAGAGTAAAGATAGATACATACGTATTTGAAACACTTTACGAGAAGAAATAATGCATCGTACAAAATTAGCTTGTATTTCCTAAGAAGCACGTTGTAACTCGAAAAGCTTTGGTGTGGCGTGTACGTCTAAACGTGTAGCCACAAAAGAGAACCCACAGGAGAATTTTCTTTCGTCAAATTTTTCAGAAAACCACGTTTTAAGGAAATCCCGCATCTTGCGAAATCATCTTCTTTTTCCTAAACTACATATTGTAACTTGAATAGCTTTGGTGTTGCCTGTATATCTCAGTGTGTAGCCACAAAAGGGAACGCACAGGACAGTTTTCTATCGAAAGAATATGTAAGAAGACCACGTTATAAGGAAATACAATGTTGAGAGTAAAGACAAACACGTACTACTTGGAAACACTTTATGAGAAGAATTAACGCATTGTAAAAAAGTAGCTTGTATCTCCTAAACAACATGTTGTAACTCGAACAGATTTGGTGTGGCGTGTACGTCTAAACATGTAGCATCAAAAGAGAACCCACAGGAGAATTTTCTTTCGTCAAATTTTTTTCAGAAAATTTTAAGGATATCCCGCATCATGCAAAATCATCTTCTTTTTCCTAAACAACATGTTGTAACTCGAAAAGCTTTGGTATTGCGTGTATGTGTAAGCGTGGAGCCTCAAAAGAGAAGGCACAGGAGAGTTTTCTCTCTAAAGAATATGTAAGAATACCACCTTAAAAGGAAATACAATTTTGCAGAGTAAAGATAAATAAGTACATATTGGAAACACTTTATGAGAAGAAATAATGCATCGTAAAAAATTAGCTTGTATCTCCTAAACAACACGTTGTAACTCGAAAATATTTGGTGTGACGTGTACGTCTAAACGTGTATCCTCAAAAGAGAACCCACAGGAGAATTTTCTTTCATCAAAATTTGTCAGAAACCACGTTTACGGAAATCTCGCATCGTGCGAAATTATCTTGTTTTTCCTAAACAACACGTTGTGAATCGAAAAGCTTTGGTGTTGCGTGTATGTCTAAGCGTGTAGCCTCAAAAGAGAACGCACAGGAGAGTTTTCTTTCGAAAGAATATGTAGGAATACCACGTTATAAGGAAATACAGTGTTGTAGAGTAAAGACAACTACTTACGTATTGGAAAAACTTTAAGAGAAGAAATAACGCATCATAAAAAATTAGCTTGTATCTCCTAAACAACACTTTGTAACTCGAAAAGATTTGGTGTGGCTCGTACCTCTACAAGTGTCGCATCAAATAAGAACCCACAGGAGAACTTTCTTTTGTCAAATTTTTCAGAAAACCACGTGTATGGAAATCTCGCATCATGCGAAATTATCTAGTTTTTCCTAAACAACACGTTGTAACTCGAAAAGCTTTGGTGTTGTGTGTATGTCTAAACGTGTAGCCTCAAAAGAGAACTCACAGGAGAGTTTTCGCTCGAAAGAATATGTAAGAATACCACGTTATAAGGAAATACAGTGTTGCAGACAAAGACAAATACGTACGTATTGGAAACACTTTACGAGAAGAAATAACACATCGTACAAAATTAGCTTGTATCTTCTAAACAACACGTGGTAACTCGAAAGGATTTGGTGTGGAGTGCATGTCTAAACGTGTAGCATCAAAAGAGAACCCACAGGAGAATTTTCTTTCGTCAAAATTTGTCAGAACACAAGGGTTTAAGGAAATCCCGCAATGTGCGAAATTATCTTGTTTTTCATAAACAACACATTGTAATTCGAAAAGCTTTGGTGTTGCCTGTATGTCTAAGTGTGTAACCTCAAAAGGGAATGCAAAGGATAGTTTTCTCTCGAAAGAATATGTAAGAATACCACGTTATAAGGAAATACAGTGTTGCAGATTAAAGACAAATACGTACGTATTGGAAACACTTTACGAGAAGAATTAAGGCAACGTCCAAAATTAGCTTGTATCTCCTAAACAACACGTTGTAACTCGAAAAGATTTGGCGTGGCGTGTACTTCTAAACCTGTAGCCTCAAAAGAGAACCCACAGGAGAATTTTCTTTCGTCAAAATATTTCAGAAAACCACGTTTTAAGTAAATCCTGCATCGTGCAAAATCATCTTCTTTTTCCTAAACAACATGTTGTAACTCGAAAAGCTTTGGTGTTGCGTGTATGTGTAAGCATGGAGCCTCAAAAGAGAAGGCACAGGAGAGTTTTCTCTCGAAAGAATATGTAAGAATACCACGTTATAAGGAAATACAATTTTGCAGAGTAAAGACAAATAAGTACATATTGGAAACACTTTAGGAGAAGAAATAACGCATCGTAAAAAATTTACTTGTATCTCCTAAACAACACGTTGTAACTCGAAAAGATTTGGTGTGACGTGTATGTCTAAACGTGTAGCCTCAAAAGAGAACCCACAGGAGAATTTTCTTTCATCAAATTTGTCAGAAACCACGTTTTAAAGAAATCTCGCATTGTGGGAAATTATCTTGTTTTTCCTAAACAACACGTTGTAACTCGAAAAGCTTTGGGGTTGCGTTTATGTCTAAGCATGTAGCCTCAAAAGAGAACGCATAGGAGAAATTTCTCTTGAAAGAATATGTAAGAATACCACTTTATAAGGAAATACAGTGTTGCAGAGTAAAGACAAATACGTACATATTGGAAACACTTTAAGAGAAGAAATAACGCATCGTACAAAATTAGCTTGTATCTCCTAAACAAAATGTTGTAACTCGAAAATATTTGGTGTGGCTCATACCTCTACACGTGTAGCCTCAAAAGAGAACCTACAGGAGAACTTACTTTAGTCAAAATTTTTCAATAAACCACGTTTTATGGAAATCTCGCATCGTGCGAAATTATCTTGTTTTTCCTAAACAACACGTTGTAACTCGAAAAGCTTTGGCGTTGCGTGTTTGTCTAAGCATGTAGCCTCAAAAGAGAACGCACAGGAGAGTTTTCCCTCGAAAGAATATGTAAGAATACCACGTTATAAGGAAATACAGTGTTGCAGAGTAAAGACAAATAAGTACGTATTGGAAACACTTTACGAGAAGAAATAACGCTTCGTACAAAATTTGCTTGTATTTCCTAAGCAACACGTTGTAACTCGAAAAGATTTGGTGTGGCTCGTATGTCTACACGTGCAGCCTCAAAAGAGTGCCCACAGGAGGACTTTCTTTCTTCAAAATTTGTCAGAAAACAACGTTTTATGGAAATCCCGCATCGTGCAAAATTATCTACTTTTTCCTAAACAGCACGTTGTAACTCGAAAAGCTTAGGTGTTGCGTGTATGTTTAAGCCTGTAGCCTCTAAAGAGAACGCACAGGAGAGTTTTCTCTCGAACGAATATGTAAGAATACAACGTTATAAGGAAATAGAGTGTTGCAGAGTAAAGACAAATACATAAGTATTGGAAACATTTTACCAGAGGAATTAATGCATCGTACAAAATTAGCTTGTATCTCCTAAACAACATGTTGTAACTCTAAAAGATTTGGTGTGACGTGTACGTCTAAACGTGTAGCCTCAAAAGAGAACCCACAGGAGAATTTTCATTCATCAAAATTTGTCAGAAACCACGTTTTAAGGAAATCTCGCATCGTGCGAAATTATCTTGTTTTTCCTAAACAACACGCTGTAACTCGAAAAGCTTTGGTGTTGCGTGTATGTCTGAGCGTGTAGCCTGAAAAGAGAACACACAGGAGAGTTTTCCCTCGAAAGAATAGGTAAGAATACCACATTATAAGGAAATACAGTGTTGCAGAGTAAAGACAAATAAGTACGTATTGGAAACACTTTACAAGAAGAAATAACGCATCGTAAAAAATTTGCTTGTATCTCCTAAACAACACGTTGTAACTTGAAAAGATTTGGTGTGGCTCGTACGTCTAAACGTGTAGCCTCAAAAGAGAACCCACAGAAGAAGTTTCTTTCGTCAATATTTGTCAGAAAACCACGTTTTAAGGAAATCCCGCATCGTGCAACATTATCTTGATTTCCTAAACAACACGTTGAAACTCGGAAAGCTTTGGTGTTGCATGTATGTCTAAGCATGTAGCCTCTAAAGAGAATGCACAGGAGAGTTTTCTCTCGAAAGAACATGTAAGAATACAACGTTATAAGGAAATAGAGTGTTGCAGAGTAACGACAAATGTGTACGTATTGGAAACACTTTAAGAGAAGAAATAACGCATCGTACAAAATTAGCTTGTACCTCCTAAACAACACGTGGTAACTCGAAAGGATTTGGGGTGGCGTGCACGTCTAAACGTGTAGCCTCAAAAGAGAACCCACAGGAGAATTTTCTTTCGTCAAAATTTGTCAGAACACCACGTTTTAAGGAAATCCCGCATCGTGCGAAATTATCTTGTTTTTCATAAACAACACGTTCTAACTCGAAAAGCTTTGGTGTTGCCTGTATGTCTAAGTGTGTAGCCTCAAAAGGGAACGCACAGGATAGTTTTCTCTCGAAAGAATATGTAAGATTACCACGTTATAAGGAAATACAGTGTTGCAGAGTAAAGACTAAAACGTACGTATTGGAAACACTTTATGAGAAGTATTAACACATCTTACAAAATTAGCTTGTATCTCCTAAACAACACGTTGTAACTCGAAAAGATTTGGTGTGGCGTGTACATCTAAACATGTAGCCTCAGAAGAGAACACACAGGAGAATTTTCTTTCGTCAAAATTTTTCAGAAAACCACGTTTTAAGGAAATCCCGCATCGTGCGAAATCATCTTCTTTTTCCTAAACAACATGTTGTAACTCGAAAAGCTTTGGTGTTGCGTGTATGTGTAAGCGTGGAGCCTCAAAAGAGAAGGCACAGGAGAGTTTTCTCTCAAAAGAATATGTAAGAACACCACGTTATAAGGAAATACAATTTTGCAGAGTAACGACAAATAAGTACATATTGGAAACACTTTAGGAGAAGAATTAACGCATCGTACAAAATTAGCTTGTATCTCTTAAACAACACGTTGTAACTCTAAAAGATTTGGTGTGGCGTGTTCATTTAAACATGTAGCCTCAAAAGAGAACCCACAGGAGAATTTTCTTTCATAAAAATTTGTCAGAAAACCATGTTTTAAGGAAATCCCGCATCATGCGAAATCATCTTCTTTTTCCTAAACAACATGTTGTAACTTGAAAAGCTTTGGTGTTGCGTGTATGTGTAAGCGTGGAGCCTCAAAAGAAAAGGCACAGGAGCGTTTTCTCTTGAAAGAATATGTAAGAATACCACGTTATAAGGAAATACAATTTTGCAGAGTAAAGACAAATAAGTACATATTGGAAACACTTTATGAGAAGAAATAATGCATCGAAAAAAATTAGCTTGTATCTCCTAAACAACATGTTGTAACTCGAAAAGATTTGGTGTGATGTGTACGTCGAAACGTGTAGCCTCAAAAGAGAACCCACAGGAGAATTTTCTTTCATCAAAATTTGTCAGAAACCACGTTTTAAGGAAATCTCGCATCCTGCGAAATTATCTTGTTTTTCCTAAACAACACGTTGTAACTCGAAAAGCTTTGGTGTTGCGTGTATGTCTAAGCGTGTAGCCTCAAAAGAGAATGCACAGGAGAGTTTTCTCTTGAAAGAATATGTAAGAATACCACGTTATAACGAAATACAATTTTGCAGAGAATAGAAAAATAAGTACATATTGGAAACACTTTAGGAGAAGAAATAACACTTCGTACGAAATTAACTTGTATCTCCTAAGCAACACGTTGTAACTCGAAAAGATTTGGTGTGACGTGTATGTCTAAACGTGTAGCCTCAAAAGAGAACCCAAAGGAGAATTTTCTTTCATCAAAATTTGTCAGAAACCACGTTTAAAGAAATCTCGCATCATGCGAAATTATCTTGTTTTTCCTAAACAACACGTTGTAAATAGAAAAGCTTTGGTGTTGCGTGTATGTCTAAGCGTATAGCCTCAAAAGAGAACGCACAGGAGAGTTTTCTCTCGAAAGAATATGTAAGAATACAACGTTATAAGGAAATACACTGTTGCAGAGTATAGACAAATACATACCTATTGGAAACACTTTAAGAGAAGAAATAAGGCATCGTACAAAATTAGCTTGTATCTCCTAAACAACACGTTGTAACACGAAAAGATTTGGTATGGCTCGTACCTCTACACGTGTAGCCTCAAAAGAGCACCGACAGGAGAACTTTCTTTCATCAAAATTTTTCAGAAAACCACGTTTTATGGAAATCTCGCATAGTGCGAAATTATCTTGTTTTGCCTAAACCACATGTTGTAACTCGAAAAGCTTTGGCGTTGCCTATTTGTCTAAGCGTGTAGCCTCAAAAGAGAACGCACAGGAGTGTTTTCCCTCGAAAGAATATGTAAGAATAACACGTTATAAGGAAATACAATGTTGCAGACTAAAGACAAATAAGTACGTATTGGAAACACTTTACGAGAAGAAATAACGCATCGTACAAAATTTGTTTGTATCTCCTAAACAACACGTTGTAACTTGAAAACATTTGGTGTGGCTCGTACGTCTACAAGTGTAGCCTCAAAAGAGAAACCACAGGAGAACTTCCTTTCGTCAAAATTTGTCAGAAAACCACGTTTTAAGGAAATCCCGCATCGTGCAATATTATCTTGTTTTTCCTAAACAACACGTTGTAACTTGAAAAGCTTTGGTGTTGCGTGTATGTCTAAGCCTGTAGCCTCTAAAGAGAACGCACAGGAGAGTTTTCTCTCAAAAGAAAATGTAAGAATACAACGTCATAAGGAAATACAGTGTTGCAGAGTAAAGACAAATACATAAGTATTGGAAACACTTTACGAGAAGAAATAACGCATCATAAAAAATTAGCTTGTATCTCCTAAGCAACACGTGATAACTCGAAGGATTTGGTGTGGCGTGTACGTCTAAACGTGGAGCCTCAAAAGAGAACCCACAGTAGAATTTTCATTCATCAAAATTTGTCAGAAAACCACGTTTTAAGGAAATCCCACATCGTGCGAATTAATCTTGTTTTTCATTAACAACACGTTGTAACTCGAAAAGCTTTGGTGTTGCCTGTATGTCTAAGTGTGTAGCCTCAAAAGGGAACGCACAGGATACTTTTCTCTCGAAAGAATATGTAAGAATACCACGGAATAAGGAAATACAGTGTTGCAGAGTAAAGACAAATATGTACGTATTGGAAACACTTTATGAGAAGAATTAACGCATCGTACAAAATTAGCTTGTATCTCTTAAACAACACGTTATAACTCGAAAAGATTTGGTGTGGCGTGTACATGTAAACATGGAGCCTCAAAAGAGAACCCACAGGAGAATTTTCTTTCCTCAAAATTTTTCAGAAAACCACGTTTTAAGGAAATCCCGCATCGTGCGAAATCATCTTCTTTTTCCTAAACAACATGTTGTAACTCGAAAAGCATTGGTGTTGCGTGTATGTGTAAGGGTGGAGACTCAAAAGAGAAGGCACAGGAGAGATTTCTCTCGAAAGAATATGTAAGAATACCACGTTATAAAGAAATACAATTTTGCAGAGTAAAGACAAATTAGTACATATTGGAAACACTTTATGAGAAGAAATAACGCATCCTTAAATATTAGCTTGTATCTCCTTAACAACACATTGTAACACGAAAAGATTTGGTGTGACATGTACGTCTAAACGTGTAGCCTCAAAAGAGAACCCACAGAAGAATTTTCTTTCATCAAAATTTGTCAGAAAACACGTTTTAAGGAAATCTCACATCGTGCGAAATTATCTTGTTTTTCCTTAACAACACGTTGTAACTCGAAAAGCTTTGGTGCTGAGTGTTTGTCTAAGCGTGTAGCCTCAAAAGAGAACGCACAGGAGAGTTTTCTCTCGAAAGAATATGTAAGAATACCACGTTATAAGGAAATACAGTGTTGCAGAGTAAAGAAAAATAAGTACATATTGGAAACATTTTACGAGAAGAAATAACGCATCGTAAAAAATTTGCTTGTATCTCCTAAACAACACGTTGTAACTCGAAAAGATTTCGTGTGGCTCGTATGTCTGCATGTGTAGCCTCAAAAGAGAACCCACAGGAGAACTTTCTTTCGTCAAAATTTGTCAGAAAACCAGGTTTTATGGAAATCCCGCATCGTGCAAAATTATCTAGTTTTTCCCAAACAACACGTTGTAACTAGAAAAGCTTTGGTGTTGCTTGTGTGTCTAAGCCTGTAGCCTCTAAAGAGAACGCACAAAAGAGTTTTCTCTCGAAAGAACATGTAAGAATACAACGTTAAAAGGAAATACAGTGTTGCAGAGTAAAGACAAATAAGTAAGTATTGGAAACACTTTACGAGAAGAAATAACGCTTCGTACAAAATTAGCTTGTATCTCCTAAGCAACACGTGGTAACTCGAAAGGATTTGGTGTGGCGTGTACGTCTAAACGTGGAGCCTCAAAAGAGAACCCACAGGAGAGTTTTCTTTCGTCAAAATTTGTCAGAAAATCACGTTTTAAGGAAATCCCGCATCATGTGAAATAATCTTGTTTCTCATAAAAAACAGGTTGTAACTCGAAAAGCTTTGGTGTTGCCTGTATGTCTAAGTGTGTAGCCTCAAAAGGGAACGCATAGGATAGTTTTGTCCCGAAAGAATATGTAAGAATACCATGTTATCAGGAAATACAGTGTTGCAGAGTAAAGACAAATACGTACATATTGGAAACACTTTATGAGAAGAATTAACGCATCGTACAAAATTAGCTTGTATCTCCTAAACAACACGTTGTAACTCGAAAGGATTTGGTGTGGCGTGTACATCTAAACATGTAGCCTCAAAAGAGAACCAACAGGAGATTTTTCTTTCTTCAAAATTTTTCAGAAAACCACGTTTTAAGGAAATCCCGCATCATGCGAAATCATCTTCTTTTTCCTAAACAACATGTTGTAATTCGAAAAGCTTTGGTGTTGCGTGTATGTGTAAGCGTGGAGCCTCAAAAGAGAACGCACAGGAGAGTTTTCTCTCGAAAGAATATGTAAGAATACCACGTTATAAGGAAATACAATATTGCAGAGTAAAGACAAATAAGTACATATTGGAAACACTTTATGAGAAGAAATAACGCATCGTACAAAATTAGCTTGTATCTCCTAAACAACTCGTTGTAACTCGAAAAGATTTGGTGTGACATGTACGTCTAAACATGTAGCCTCAAAAGAGAACCCACAGGAGAATTTTCTTTCATCAAAATTGTCAGAAAACACGTTTTAAGGAAATCTCACATCGTGCAAAATTATCTTGTTTTTCCTAAACAACACGGTGTAACCCGAAAAGCTTTGGTGTTGAGTTTTTGTCTAAGAGTGTAGCCTCAAAAGGGAATGCACAGGAGATTTTTCTCTCGAAAGAATATGTAAGAATACCACGTTATAAGGAAATACAGTGTTGCAGAGTAAAGACAAATAAGTACGTATTGAAAACACTTTACGAGAAGAAATAACGAATCGTAAAAAATTTGCTGGAATCTCGTAAACAACACGTTGCAACACGAAAAGATTTGGTGTGGCTCGTACATCTAAACGTGTAGCCTCAAAAGAGAACCCACAGGAGAACTTTCTTTCGTCAAAATTTCTCAGAAAACCACGTTTTAAGGATATCCCGCATCGTGCAAAATTATCTTGTTTTTCCTAAACAACACGTTGTAAATCGAAAAGCTTTTGTGTTGCGTGTATGTCTATGCATGTAGCCTCTAAAGAGAACGCACAGGAGACTTTTCTCTCCAAAGAACATGCAAGAATACAACATTATAAGGAAATACAGTGTTGCAGAGTAAAGACAAATACGTACATATTGGAAACACTTTACGAGAAGAAATAACGCATCGTACAAAATTAGCTTGTATCTCCTAAACAACACGTGGCAACTCGAAAAGATTTGGTATGGCATGCACTTCTAAACGTGTAGCCTCAAAAGAGAACCAACAGGAGAATTATGGTTTGTCAAAATTTGTCAGAACACCACGTTTTAAGGAAATCCCGCATCGTGCGAAATTATCTTGTTTTTCATAAACAACACGTTGTAACTCGAAAAGCTTTGGTGTCGCCTGTATGTCTAAGTGTGTAGCCTCAAAAGGGAACGCACAGGATAGTTTTCTCTCGACAGAATATGTAAGAATACCACGTTATAAGGAAATACAGTGTTGCAGAATAAAGACAAATACGTACCTATTGAAAATACTTTACGAGAAGAAATAACGCATCATACAAAATTAGCTTGTATCTCCTAAACAACACGTGGTAACTCGAAAGGATTTGGTGTGGCGTGCACGTCTAAACGTGAAGCCTCAAAAGAGAACCCACAGGAGAATTTTCTTTCGTCAAAATTTGTCAGAAAACCACGTTTTAAGGAAATCCCGCATCGTGCGAAATTATCTTGTTTTTCATAAACAACACGTTCTAACTCGAAAAGCTTTGGTGTTGCCTGTATGTCTAAGTGTGTAGCCTCAAAAGGGAATGCACAGGATAGTTTTCTCTCAAAAGAATATGTAAGAATACCACGTTATAAGGAAATACAGTGTTGCAAAGTAAAGACAAATACGTACGTATTGGAAACACTTTATGAGAAGAATTAATGCATCGTACAAAATTAGCTTGCATCTCTTAAACAACACGTTGTAACTCGAAAAGATTTGGTGTGGCATGTACATCTAAACATGGAGCCTCAAAAGAGAACCCACAGGAGAATTTTCTTTCGTCAAATTTTTTCAGAAAACCACGTTTTAAGGAAATCCCGCATCATGCGAAATCATCTTCTTTTTCCTAAACAACATGTTGTAACTCGAAAAGCGTTGGTGTTGCGTTTATGTGTAAGCGTGGAGACTCAAAAGAGAAAGCACAGGAGAGTTTTCTCTCGAAAGAATATGTAAGAATACCACGTTATAAGGAAATACAATTTTGCAGAGTAAAGACAAATAAGTACGTATTAGAAACACTTTACGAGAAGAAATAACGCATCCTAAACAACACGTTGTAACTCGAAAAGATTTGGTGTGACGTGTACGTATAAATGAGTAGCCTCAAAAGAGAACCCACACGAATATTTTCTTTCATCAAAATTTGTCAGAAAACACGTTTTAAGGAAATCTCACATCGTGCGAAATAATCTTGTTTTTCCTAAACAACACGTTGTAACTCGAAAAGCTTTGGTATTGAGTGTTTGTCTAAGCGTGTAGCCTCAAAAAGAGAACGCACAAGAGAGTTTTCTCTCGAAAGAATATGTAAGAATACCACGTTAGAAGGAAATACAGTGTTGCAGAGTAAAGACAAATAAGTACTTATTGGAAACACTTTACGAGAGGAAATAACGCATCCTAAATAATTTGCTTGTATCTCCTAAACAACACGTTGTAACTCGAAAAGTTTTGGTGTGGCTCAAAGGTCTGCATGTGTAGCCTCAAAAGAGAACCCACAGGAGAACTTTCTTTCGTCAAAATTTGTCAGAAAACCTCGTTTTAAGAAAATCCCGCATCGTGCAAAATTATCTTGTTTTTCCTAAACAACATGTTGTAACTCGAAAAGCTTTGGTGTTGCGTGTATGTCTAAGCCTGTAGCCTCTAAAGAGAACGCACAGGAGAGATTTCTCTCGAAAGAACATGTAAGAATACAACGTTATAAGGAAATACAGTGTTGCAGAGTAAAGACAAATAAGTAAATATTGGAAACACTTTATGAGAAGAAATAACGCATCGTACAAAATTAGCTTGTATCTCCTAAACAACACGTTGTAACTCGAAAGTATTTGGTGTGGCGTGTACTTCTAAACGTGGAGCCTCAAAAGAGAACCCACAGGATAATTTTCTTTCGTCAAAATTTGTCAGAAAATAACGCATCGTACAAAATTAGCTTGTATCTCCTAAACAACACGTGGTAACTCGAAAGGATTTGGTGTGGCGTGTACGTCTAAACGTGGAGCCTCAAAAGAGAACCCACAGGATAATTTTCTTTCGTCAAAATTTGTCAGAAAACCACGTTTTAAGGAAATCCCGCATCATGCGAAATAATCTTGTTTTTCAGAAACAACACGTTGTAACTCGAAAAGCTTTGGTGTTGCCTGTATGTCTAAGTGTGTAGATTCAAAAGGGAACGCAGAGGATAGTTTTCTCTCGAAAGAATATGTAAGAATACCACGTTATAAGGAAATACAGTGTTGCAGAGTAAAGACAAATACGTACGTATTGGAAACACTTTATGAGAAGAATTAACACATCGTACAAAATTAGTTTGTATCTCCTAAACAACCCGTTGTAACTCGAAAGGATTTGGTGTGGCGTGTACATCTAAACATGTAGCCTCAAAAGAGAACCCACAGGAGAATTTTCTTTCGTCAAAATATTTCAGAAAACCACGTTTTAAGGAAATCCCGCATCGTGCGAAATCATCTTCTTTTTCCTAAACAACATGTTGTAATTCGAAAAGCTTTGGTGTTGCGTGTATGTGTAAGCGTGGAGCCTCAAAAGAGAATGCACAGGGGAGTTTTCTCTCGAAAGAATATGTAAGAATACCACGTTATAAGGAAATACAATTTTGCAGAGTAAAGACAAATAAGTACGTATTGGACACACTTTACGAGAAGAAATTACGCATCGTAAAAAATTAGCTTGTATCTCCTAAACAACACGTTGTAACTCGAAAAGATTTGGTGTGACATGTACGTCTAAACGTGTAGCCTCAAAAGAGAACTCACAGGAGAATTTTCTTTCATCAAAATTTGTCAGAAAACACGTTTTAAGGAAATCTCGCATCGTGCAAAATTATCTTGCTTTTCCTAAACAACACAGTGTAACTTGAAAAGTTTGGTGCTGAGTGTTTGTCTAAGCGTGTAGCCTCAAAAGAGAACGCACAGGAGAGTTTTCTCTCGAAAGAATATGTAAGTATACCACGTTATAAGGAAATACTGTGTTGCAGAGTAAAGACAAATAAGTACATATTGGAAACACTTTAGGAGAAGAAATACCGCATCGTAAAAAAATTTGCTTGTATCTCCTAAACAACACGTTGTAACTCGAAAAGATTTCGTGTGGCTCATACCTCTACACGTGTAGCCTCAAAAGAGAACCCACAGGAGAACTTTCTTTCGTCAAAATTTGTCAGAAAACCACGTTTTAAGGAAATCCCGCATCTTGCAAAATCATCTCCGTTTTCCTAAACAACATGTTGTAACTCGAAAAGCTTTGGTGTTGCGTGTATGTGTAAGGATGGAGCCTCAAAAGAGAAGGCACAGGAGAGTTTTCCCTCGAAAGAATATGTAATAATACCATGGTATAAGGAAATACAATTTTGCAGAGTAAAGACAAATAAGTACATATTGGAAACACTTTACGAGAAGTAATAACGCATCGTACAAAATTAACTTGTGTCTCCTAAACAACACGTTGTAACTCGAAAAGATTTGGTGTTACGTGTATGTCTAAACGTGTAGCCTCAAAAGAGAACCCACAGGAGAATTTTCTTTCATCAAAATTTGTCAGAAACCACGTTTTAAGGAAATCTCGCATCGTGCGAAATTATCTTGTTTTTCCTAAACAACACGTTGTAACTCGAAAAGCTTTGGTGTTGCGTGTATGTCTAATCTTGTAGCCTCAAATGAGAATGCACAGGAGAGTTTTCTCTCGAAAGAATATGTAAGAATAGCACGTTATAAGGAAATACAGTGTAGCAGAGTAAAGACAAATAAGAATGTATTGGAAACACTTTAAGTGAAGAAATAATGCATCGTACTAAATTAGCTTGTATCTCCTAAGCAACACATGGTTACTCGAAAGGATTTGGTGTGGCGTGTACGTCTAAACGTGGAGTCTCAAAAGAGAACTCACAGGAGAACTTACTTTCGTCAAAATTTGTCAGAAAACCATGTTTTAAGGAAATCCCACATCGTGCGAAATAATCTTGTTTTTCATAAACAAAACGTTGAAACTCGAAAAGCTTTGGTGTTGCCTGTATGTCTAAGTGTGTAGCCTCAAAAGGGAACGCACAGGATAGTTTTCTCTCGAAAGAATATGTAAGAATACCACGTTATAAGGAAATACAGTGTTGCAGAATAAAGACAAATACGTACGTATTGGAAACACTTTATGAGAAGAATTGACGCATCTTACAAAATTAGCTTGTATCTCCTAAACAACACTTTGCAACTCGAAAAGATTTGGTGTGGCGTGTACGTCTAAACATGTAGCCTCAAAAGAGAACCCACAGGAGAATTTTCTTTCGTCAAAATTTGTCAGAAAACCACGTTTTAAGGAAATCCCGCATCGTGCGAAATCATCTTCTTTTTCCTAAACAACATATTGTAACTCGAAAAGCTTTGGTGTTGCGTGTATGTGTAAGCGTGGAGCCTCAAAAGAGAAGGCACAGGAGCGTTTTCTCTCGAAAGAATATGTAAGAATACCACGTTATAAGGAAATACAATTTTGCAGAGTAAAGACAAATAAGTACATAATGGAAACACTTTACGAGAAGAAATAACGCATCGTACAAAATTAACTTGTATCTCCTAAACAACACGTTGTAACTCGAAAAGATTTGGTGTGACGTGTATGTCTAAACGTGTAGCCTCAAAAGAGAACCCACAGGAGAATTTTCTTTCATCAAAATTTATCAGAAACCACGTTTTAAGGAAATCTCGCATCGTGCAAAATTATCTTGTTTTTCCTAAACAACACGTTGTAACTTGAAAAGCTTTGTCGTTGCGTGTATGTCTAAGCATGTAGCCTCAAAAGAGAACACACAGGAGAGTTTTCCCTCAAAAGAATATGTAAGAATACCACGTTATAAGGAAATATAATTTTGCAGAGTAAAGACAAATAAGTACTTATTGGAAACACTTTATGAGGAGAAATAACGCATCATACAAAATTAGCTTGTATCTCGTAAACAACACGTTGTAACTCGTTAAGATTTGGTGTGACGTGTACGTCTAAACGTGTAGCCTCAAAAGAGAACCCACAGTAGAATTATCTTTCATCAAAATTTGTCAGAAAACCACGTTGTATGGAAATCTCGCATCTTGCGAAATTATCTTGTTTTTCCTAAACAACACGCTGTAACTCGAAAAGCTTTGGCATTGCGTGTATGTCTAAGCGTGTAGCCCAAAAAAAAAAAAACGCACAGGAGAGTTTTCCCTCGAAAGAATATGTAAGAATACCACATTATAAGGAAATACAGTGTTGCAGAGTAAAGATAATTAAGTACATATTGGAAACACTTTACGAGAAGAAATAACGCATCGTACGAAATTAGCTTGTATCTCCTAAACAACACGTTGTAACTCGAATAGATTTGGTGTGACGTGTACGTCTAAACATGTAGCCTCAAAAGAGAACCCACAGGAGAACTTTCTTCAGTCAAAATTTTTCAGAAAACCACGTTTTATGGAATCTCGCATCGTGCGAAATTATCTTGTTTTTCCTAAACAACACGCTGTAACTCGAAAAGCTTTGGCGTTGCGTGTATGTCTAAGCGTGTAGCCCAAAAAAAAAAAAAAAACGCACAGGAGAGTTTTCCCTCGAAAGAATATGTAAGAATACCACGTTATAAGGAAATACAGTGTTGCAGAGTAAAGACAATTAAGTACATATTGGAAACACTTTACGAGAAGAAATAACGCATCGTACGAAATTAGCTTGTATCTCCTAAACAACACGTTGTAACTCGAAAAGATTTGGTGTGACGTGTACGTCTAAACATGTAGCCTCAAAAGAGAACCCACAGGAGAACTTTCTTCAGTCAAAATTTTTCAGAAAACCACGTTTTATGGAAATCTCGCATCGTGCGAAATTATCTTGTTTTTCCTAAACAAAACGTTGAAACTCGAAAAGCTTTGGCGTTGCGGGTATGTCTAAGCGTGTAGCCCAAAAGAGAACGCACAGGAGAGTTTTCCCTCGAAAGAATATGTAAGAATATCACGTTATAAGGAAATACAGTGTTGCAGAGTAAAGACAATTAAGTACATATTGGACACACTTTACAAGAAGAAATAACGCATCGAACAAAATTTGCTTGTATCTCCTAAACAACAAGTTGTAACTCGAAAAGATTTGGTGTGGCGTGTACGTCTAAACCTGTAGCCTCAATAGACAACGCACAGGAGAACTTTCTTTCGTCAAAATTTGTCAGAAAACCACGTTTTAAGGATATCCCGCATCGTGCAAAATTATCCTGTTTTTCCTAAACAACACGTTGTAACTCGAAAACCTTTGGTGTTGCGTGTATGTCTAAGCGTGTAGCCTCTAAAGAGAACGCACCGGAGAGTTTTCTCTCGAAAGAACATGTAAGAATACAATGTTAAAAGGAAATACAGTGTTGCAGAGTAAAGACAAATACGTAAATATTGGAAACACTTTACGAGAATAAATAATGCATCGTACAATATTAGCTTGTATCTCCTAAACAACACGTGGTAATTCCAAAGGGTATGGTGTGGCGTGCACGTCTAAACGTGTAGCCTCAATAGAGAACCCACAGGAGAATTTTCTTTCGTCAAAATTTGTCAGAACACCAAGTTTTAAGGAAATCACGCATCGTGCGAAATTATCTTGTTTTTCATAAACAACACGTTGTAACTTGACAAGCTTTGGTGTTGCCTGTATGTCTAAGTGTGTAGCCTCAAAAGGGAACGCACAGGATAGTTTTCTCTCGAAAGAATGTGTAAGAATACCACGTTATAATGAAATACAGTGTTGCAGAGTAAAGACAAATACGTACGTATTGGAAACACTTTACGAGAAGAAATAAAGCATCGTACAAAATTAGCTTGTATCTCCTAAACAACACGTGGTAACTCGAAAGGATTAGGTGTGACGTGCACGTCGAAACGTGAAGCCTCAAAAGAGAACAAACAGAATAATTTTCTTTCGTCAAAATTTGTCAGAAAACCATGTTTTAAGGAAATCCGGCATCGTGCGAAAGTATCTTGTTTTTTATAAACAACACGTTGTAACTCAAAAAGCTTTGGTGTTGCCTGTATGTCTAAGTGTTTAGCCTCAAAAGGGAATGCACAGGATAGTTTTCTCTCGAAAGAATATGTAAGAATACCACGTTATAAGGAAATACAGTGTTGCAAAGTAAAGACAAATACGTACGTATTGGAAACACTTTATGAGAAGAATTAATGCATCGTACAAAATTAGCTTGCATCTCTTAAACAACACGTTGTAACTCGAAAAGATTTGGTGTGGCATGTACATCTAAACATGGAGCCTCAAAAGAGAACCCACAGGAGAATTTTCTTTCGTCAAATTTTTTCAGAAAACCACGTTTTAAGGAAATCCCGCATCATGCGAAATCATCTTCTTTTTCCTAAACAACATGTTGTAACTCGAAAAGCGTTGGTGTTGCGTTTATGTGTAAGCGTGGAGACTCAAAAGAGAAAGCACAGGAGAGTTTTCTCTCGAAAGAATATGTAAGAATACCACGTTATAAGGAAATACAATTTTGCAGAGTAAAGACAAATAAGTACGTATTAGAAACACTTTACGAGAAGAAATAACGCATCCTAAACAACACGTTGTAACTCGAAAAGATTTGGTGTGACGTGTACGTATAAATGAGTAGCCTCAAAAGAGAACCCACACGAATATTTTCTTTCATCAAAATTTGTCAGAAAACACGTTTTAAGGAAATCTCACATCGTGCGAAATAATCTTGTTTTTCCTAAACAACACGTTGTAACTCGAAAAGCTTTGGTATTGAGTGTTTGTCTAAGCGTGTAGCCTCAAAAAGAGAACGCACAAGAGAGTTTTCTCTCGAAAGAATATGTAAGAATACCACGTTAGAAGGAAATACAGTGTTGCAGAGTAAAGACAAATAAGTACTTATTGGAAACACTTTACGAGAGGAAATAACGCATCCTAAATAATTTGCTTGTATCTCCTAAACAACACGTTGTAACTCGAAAAGTTTTGGTGTGGCTCAAAGGTCTGCATGTGTAGCCTCAAAAGAGAACCCACAGGAGAACTTTCTTTCGTCAAAATTTGTCAGAAAACCTCGTTTTAAGAAAATCCCGCATCGTGCAAAATTATCTTGTTTTTCCTAAACAACATGTTGTAACTCGAAAAGCTTTGGTGTTGCGTGTATGTCTAAGCCTGTAGCCTCTAAAGAGAACGCACAGGAGAGATTTCTCTCGAAAGAACATGTAAGAATACAACGTTATAAGGAAATACAGTGTTGCAGAGTAAAGACAAATAAGTAAATATTGGAAACACTTTATGAGAAGAAATAACGCATCGTACAAAATTAGCTTGTATCTCCTAAACAACACGTTGTAACTCGAAAGTATTTGGTGTGGCGTGTACTTCTAAACGTGGAGCCTCAAAAGAGAACCCACAGGATAATTTTCTTTCGTCAAAATTTGTCAGAAAATAACGCATCGTACAAAATTAGCTTGTATCTCCTAAACAACACGTGGTAACTCGAAAGGATTTGGTGTGGCGTGTACGTCTAAACGTGGAGCCTCAAAAGAGAACCCACAGGATAATTTTCTTTCGTCAAAATTTGTCAGAAAACCACGTTTTAAGGAAATCCCGCATCATGCGAAATAATCTTGTTTTTCAGAAACAACACGTTGTAACTCGAAAAGCTTTGGTGTTGCCTGTATGTCTAAGTGTGTAGATTCAAAAGGGAACGCAGAGGATAGTTTTCTCTCGAAAGAATATGTAAGAATACCACGTTATAAGGAAATACAGTGTTGCAGAGTAAAGACAAATACGTACGTATTGGAAACACTTTATGAGAAGAATTAACACATCGTACAAAATTAGTTTGTATCTCCTAAACAACCCGTTGTAACTCGAAAGGATTTGGTGTGGCGTGTACATCTAAACATGTAGCCTCAAAAGAGAACCCACAGGAGAATTTTCTTTCGTCAAAATATTTCAGAAAACCACGTTTTAAGGAAATCCCGCATCGTGCGAAATCATCTTCTTTTTCCTAAACAACATGTTGTAATTCGAAAAGCTTTGGTGTTGCGTGTATGTGTAAGCGTGGAGCCTCAAAAGAGAATGCACAGGGGAGTTTTCTCTCGAAAGAATATGTAAGAATACCACGTTATAAGGAAATACAATTTTGCAGAGTAAAGACAAATAAGTACGTATTGGACACACTTTACGAGAAGAAATTACGCATCGTAAAAAATTAGCTTGTATCTCCTAAACAACACGTTGTAACTCGAAAAGATTTGGTGTGACATGTACGTCTAAACGTGTAGCCTCAAAAGAGAACTCACAGGAGAATTTTCTTTCATCAAAATTTGTCAGAAAACACGTTTTAAGGAAATCTCGCATCGTGCAAAATTATCTTGCTTTTCCTAAACAACACAGTGTAACTTGAAAAGTTTGGTGCTGAGTGTTTGTCTAAGCGTGTAGCCTCAAAAGAGAACGCACAGGAGAGTTTTCTCTCGAAAGAATATGTAAGTATACCACGTTATAAGGAAATACTGTGTTGCAGAGTAAAGACAAATAAGTACATATTGGAAACACTTTAGGAGAAGAAATACCGCATCGTAAAAAAATTTGCTTGTATCTCCTAAACAACACGTTGTAACTCGAAAAGATTTCGTGTGGCTCATACCTCTACACGTGTAGCCTCAAAAGAGAACCCACAGGAGAACTTTCTTTCGTCAAAATTTGTCAGAAAACCACGTTTTAAGGAAATCCCGCATCTTGCAAAATCATCTCCGTTTTCCTAAACAACATGTTGTAACTCGAAAAGCTTTGGTGTTGCGTGTATGTGTAAGGATGGAGCCTCAAAAGAGAAGGCACAGGAGAGTTTTCCCTCGAAAGAATATGTAATAATACCATGGTATAAGGAAATACAATTTTGCAGAGTAAAGACAAATAAGTACATATTGGAAACACTTTACGAGAAGTAATAACGCATCGTACAAAATTAACTTGTGTCTCCTAAACAACACGTTGTAACTCGAAAAGATTTGGTGTTACGTGTATGTCTAAACGTGTAGCCTCAAAAGAGAACCCACAGGAGAATTTTCTTTCATCAAAATTTGTCAGAAACCACGTTTTAAGGAAATCTCGCATCGTGCGAAATTATCTTGTTTTTCCTAAACAACACGTTGTAACTCGAAAAGCTTTGGTGTTGCGTGTATGTCTAATCTTGTAGCCTCAAATGAGAATGCACAGGAGAGTTTTCTCTCGAAAGAATATGTAAGAATAGCACGTTATAAGGAAATACAGTGTAGCAGAGTAAAGACAAATAAGAATGTATTGGAAACACTTTAAGTGAAGAAATAATGCATCGTACTAAATTAGCTTGTATCTCCTAAGCAACACATGGTTACTCGAAAGGATTTGGTGTGGCGTGTACGTCTAAACGTGGAGTCTCAAAAGAGAACTCACAGGAGAACTTACTTTCGTCAAAATTTGTCAGAAAACCATGTTTTAAGGAAATCCCACATCGTGCGAAATAATCTTGTTTTTCATAAACAAAACGTTGAAACTCGAAAAGCTTTGGTGTTGCCTGTATGTCTAAGTGTGTAGCCTCAAAAGGGAACGCACAGGATAGTTTTCTCTCGAAAGAATATGTAAGAATACCACGTTATAAGGAAATACAGTGTTGCAGAATAAAGACAAATACGTACGTATTGGAAACACTTTATGAGAAGAATTGACGCATCTTACAAAATTAGCTTGTATCTCCTAAACAACACTTTGCAACTCGAAAAGATTTGGTGTGGCGTGTACGTCTAAACATGTAGCCTCAAAAGAGAACCCACAGGAGAATTTTCTTTCGTCAAAATTTGTCAGAAAACCACGTTTTAAGGAAATCCCGCATCGTGCGAAATCATCTTCTTTTTCCTAAACAACATATTGTAACTCGAAAAGCTTTGGTGTTGCGTGTATGTGTAAGCGTGGAGCCTCAAAAGAGAAGGCACAGGAGCGTTTTCTCTCGAAAGAATATGTAAGAATACCACGTTATAAGGAAATACAATTTTGCAGAGTAAAGACAAATAAGTACATAATGGAAACACTTTACGAGAAGAAATAACGCATCGTACAAAATTAACTTGTATCTCCTAAACAACACGTTGTAACTCGAAAAGATTTGGTGTGACGTGTATGTCTAAACGTGTAGCCTCAAAAGAGAACCCACAGGAGAATTTTCTTTCATCAAAATTTATCAGAAACCACGTTTTAAGGAAATCTCGCATCGTGCAAAATTATCTTGTTTTTCCTAAACAACACGTTGTAACTTGAAAAGCTTTGTCGTTGCGTGTATGTCTAAGCATGTAGCCTCAAAAGAGAACACACAGGAGAGTTTTCCCTCAAAAGAATATGTAAGAATACCACGTTATAAGGAAATATAATTTTGCAGAGTAAAGACAAATAAGTACTTATTGGAAACACTTTATGAGGAGAAATAACGCATCATACAAAATTAGCTTGTATCTCGTAAACAACACGTTGTAACTCGTTAAGATTTGGTGTGACGTGTACGTCTAAACGTGTAGCCTCAAAAGAGAACCCACAGTAGAATTATCTTTCATCAAAATTTGTCAGAAAACCACGTTGTATGGAAATCTCGCATCTTGCGAAATTATCTTGTTTTTCCTAAACAACACGCTGTAACTCGAAAAGCTTTGGCATTGCGTGTATGTCTAAGCGTGTAGCCCAAAAAAAAAAAAAAAAACGCACAGGAGAGTTTTCCCTCGAAAGAATATGTAAGAATACCACATTATAAGGAAATACAGTGTTGCAGAGTAAAGATAATTAAGTACATATTGGAAACACTTTACGAGAAGAAATAACGCATCGTACGAAATTAGCTTGTATCTCCTAAACAACACGTTGTAACTCGAATAGATTTGGTGTGACGTGTACGTCTAAACATGTAGCCTCAAAAGAGAACCCACAGGAGAACTTTCTTCAGTCAAAATTTTTCAGAAAACCACGTTTTATGGAATCTCGCATCGTGCGAAATTATCTTGTTTTTCCTAAACAACACGCTGTAACTCGAAAAGCTTTGGCGTTGCGTGTATGTCTAAGCGTGTAGCCCAAAAAAAAAAAAAAAACGCACAGGAGAGTTTTCCCTCGAAAGAATATGTAAGAATACCACGTTATAAGGAAATACAGTGTTGCAGAGTAAAGACAATTAAGTACATATTGGAAACACTTTACGAGAAGAAATAACGCATCGTACGAAATTAGCTTGTATCTCCTAAACAACACGTTGTAACTCGAAAAGATTTGGTGTGACGTGTACGTCTAAACATGTAGCCTCAAAAGAGAACCCACAGGAGAACTTTCTTCAGTCAAAATTTTTCAGAAAACCACGTTTTATGGAAATCTCGCATCGTGCGAAATTATCTTGTTTTTCCTAAACAAAACGTTGAAACTCGAAAAGCTTTGGCGTTGCGGGTATGTCTAAGCGTGTAGCCCAAAAGAGAACGCACAGGAGAGTTTTCCCTCGAAAGAATATGTAAGAATATCACGTTATAAGGAAATACAGTGTTGCAGAGTAAAGACAATTAAGTACATATTGGACACACTTTACAAGAAGAAATAACGCATCGAACAAAATTTGCTTGTATCTCCTAAACAACAAGTTGTAACTCGAAAAGATTTGGTGTGGCGTGTACGTCTAAACCTGTAGCCTCAATAGACAACGCACAGGAGAACTTTCTTTCGTCAAAATTTGTCAGAAAACCACGTTTTAAGGATATCCCGCATCGTGCAAAATTATCCTGTTTTTCCTAAACAACACGTTGTAACTCGAAAACCTTTGGTGTTGCGTGTATGTCTAAGCGTGTAGCCTCTAAAGAGAACGCACCGGAGAGTTTTCTCTCGAAAGAACATGTAAGAATACAATGTTAAAAGGAAATACAGTGTTGCAGAGTAAAGACAAATACGTAAATATTGGAAACACTTTACGAGAATAAATAATGCATCGTACAATATTAGCTTGTATCTCCTAAACAACACGTGGTAATTCCAAAGGGTATGGTGTGGCGTGCACGTCTAAACGTGTAGCCTCAATAGAGAACCCACAGGAGAATTTTCTTTCGTCAAAATTTGTCAGAACACCAAGTTTTAAGGAAATCACGCATCGTGCGAAATTATCTTGTTTTTCATAAACAACACGTTGTAACTTGACAAGCTTTGGTGTTGCCTGTATGTCTAAGTGTGTAGCCTCAAAAGGGAACGCACAGGATAGTTTTCTCTCGAAAGAATGTGTAAGAATACCACGTTATAATGAAATACAGTGTTGCAGAGTAAAGACAAATACGTACGTATTGGAAACACTTTACGAGAAGAAATAAAGCATCGTACAAAATTAGCTTGTATCTCCTAAACAACACGTGGTAACTCGAAAGGATTAGGTGTGACGTGCACGTCGAAACGTGAAGCCTCAAAAGAGAACAAACAGAATAATTTTCTTTCGTCAAAATTTGTCAGAAAACCATGTTTTAAGGAAATCCGGCATCGTGCGAAAGTATCTTGTTTTTTATAAACAACACGTTGTAACTCAAAAAGCTTTGGTGTTGCCTGTATGTCTAAGTGTTTAGCCTCAAAAGGGAATGCACAGGATAGTTTTCTCTCGAAAGAATATGTAAGAATACCACGTTATAAGGAAATACAGTGTTGCAGAGTAAAGACAAATACGTACGTATTGGAAACACTTTACGAGAATTAATGCATTATAAAAAATTAGCTTGTATCTCCTAAACAACACAATGTAACTCGAAAAGATTTGGTGTGACGTGTACGTCTAAATATGTAGCCTCAAAAGTGAACCCACAGGAGAATTTTCTTTCGTCAAAATTTTTCAGAAAACCAGGTTTTTAGGAAATCCCGCATCATGCGAAATCATCTTCTTTTTCCTAAACAACACGTTGTAACTCGAAAAGCTTTGGTGTTGCGTGTTTGTCTAATCGTGTAGCCTCAAAAGAGAACACACAGGAGAGTTTTCTCTCGAAAGAATATGTACGAATACCACGTTATAAGGAAATACAGTGTTGCAGAGTAAAGACAAATACGTACGTATTGGAAACACTTTACGAGAAGAAATAACGCATCGTACAATATTTGCTTGTGTCTCCTAAACAACACGTTGTAACTGAAAAATATTTGGTGTGGCTCGTACGTCTACACGTGTAGCCTAAAAAGAAAACCTACAGGAGAACTTTCTTTCGTCAAAATTTGTCAGAAAACCACGTTTTAAGGAAATCCCGCTTCGTGCAAAATTATCTTGTTTTTCCTAAACAACACGTTGTAACTCGAAAAGCTTTGGTGTTGCGTGTATGTCTGAGCATGTAGCCTCTAAAGAGAATGCACAGGAGAGTTTTCTCTCGAAAGAACATGTAAGAATACAACGTTATAAGGAAATACAGTGTTGCAGAGTAAAGACAAATACATATGTATTGGAACCACTTTACGAAAAGAAATAACGCATCATACAAAATTAGCTTGTATCTCTTAAACAACACGTTGTAACTCGAAAGGATTTGGTGTGGCGTGCACGTCTAAACGTGTAGCCTCAAAACAGAAGCCACAGGAGAATTTTCTTTCGTCAAAATTTGTCAGAAAATCACGTTTTAAGGAAATCCCGCATCGTACAAAATTATCTTGTTTTCCATAAACAACACGTTGTAACTCGAAAAGCTTTGGTGTTGCCTGTATGTCTAAGTGTGTAGCCTCAAAAGGAAACGCACAGGATAGTTTTCTCTCGAAGGAATATGTAAGAATACCACGTTATAAGGAAATATAATGCTGCAGTGTAAAGACAAATATGTACTTATTGGAAACACTTTATGAGAAGAATTAACGCATCGTAAAAAATTAGCTTATATCTCCTAAACAACACGTTGTAATTCGAAAAGATTTGGTGTGGCTCGTACCTCTACACGTGTAGCCTCAAAAGAGAACCCACAGGAGAACTTTCTTTCGTCAAAATTTTTCAGGAAACCAGGTTTTATGGAAATCTCGCATCGTGCTAAATTATCTTGTTTTTCCTAAACAACACATTGTAACTCGAAAAGCTTTGGCGTTGCATGTTTGTCTAAGCGTGTCCCCTCAAAAGAGAACGCACAGGAGAGTTTTCCCTCGAAATAATATGTAAGAATACCATGTTATAAGGAAATACAGTTTAGCAGATTAAAGACAAATAAGTACGTATTGGAAACACTTTATGAGAAGAAATAATGCTTCGTACAAAATTAGCTTGTATCTCCTAAACAACACGTGGTAACTTGAAAGGATTTGGTGTGGCGTGTACGTCTAAACGTGTAGCCTCAAAAGAGAACCCACAGGAGAATTTTCTTTATTCAAAATTTTTCAGAAAACCACATTTTAAGGAAATCCCGCATCGTGCAAAATCATCTTCTTTTTCCTAAACAACATGTTGTAACTTGAAAAGCTATGGTGTTGCGTGTATGTGTAAGCGTGGAGCCTCAAAAGAGAAGGCACTGGAGAGTATTCACTCCAAAGAATATGTAAGAATACCACGTTATAAGGAAATACAATTTTGCAGAGTAAAGACAAATAAGTACATATTGGAAACACTTTACGAGAAGAAATAACACATCTTACAAAATTAGCTTGTATCTCCTAAACAACACGTTGTAACTCAAAAGGATTTGGTGTGACGCGTACGTATAAAAGTGTAGCCTCAAACGAGGACACACAGGAGAATTTTCTTTCATCAAAATTTGTCAGAAACCACGTTTTAAGGAAATCTCGCATCGTGCGAAATTATCTTGTTTTTCCTAAACAACACGTTGTAACTCGAAAAGCTTTGGTGTTGCGTGTATGTCTAAGCGTGTAGCCTCAAAAGAGAATGCACAGGAGAGTTTTCTCTCCAAAGAATATGTAAGAATACCACGTTATAAGGAAATTAAGTGTTGCAGAGTAAAGACAACTACGTACGTATTGGAAACAGTTTAAGAGAAGAAATAACACATCGTACAAAATTAGCTTGTATCTCCTAAACAACACGTTGTAACTCGAAAAGATTTGGTGTGGCTCGTACCTCTACATGTGCAGCCTCAAAAGAGAACCCACAGGATAACTTTCTTTCGTCAAAATTTTTCAGACAACCACGTTTTATGGAAATCTCGCATCGTGCGAAATTATCTTGTATTTCCTAAACGACACATTGTAACTCGAAAAGGTTTGGCGTTGCGTGTATGTCTAAGCGTGTAGCCTCTATAGAGAACGCACAGGAGAGTTTTCTCTCGAAAGAATATGTAAGAATACAACGTTATAAGGAAATACAGTGTTGTAGAGTAAAGACAAATAAGTATGTATTGGAAAACTTTACGAGCAGAAGTAACGCATCTTACAAAATTAGCTTGTATCTCCGAAACAACACGTGGTAACTCGAAAAGATTTGGTGTGCCGTGTACGTCTAAACGTGTAGCCTCAAAAGAGAACCCACAGGAGAATTTTCTTTCGTCAAAATTTTTCAGAAAACCACGTTTTAAGGAAATCCTGCATCGTGCGAAATCATCTTCTTTTTCCTAAACAACATGTTGTAACTCGAAAAGCTTTGGTGTTGCGTGTATGTGTAAGCATGAAGCCTCAAAAGAGAAGGCACAGGAGAGTTTTCTCTCGAAAGATTATATAAGAATACCACGTTATAAGGAAATACAATTTTGCAGAGTAAAGACAAATAAGTACATATTGGAATCACTTTACAAGAAGAAATAATGCATCGTAAAAAAGTAGCTTGTATCTCCTAAACAACACATTGTAACTCGAAAAGATTTGGTGTGACGTGTACGTCTAAGTGTGTAGCCTCAAAAGGAAACCCACAAGAGACTTTTCTTTCATCAAAATTTGTCAGAAACCACGTTTTAAGGAAATCTCGCATCGTGCGAAATTATCTTGTTTTTCCTAAATAACACGTTATAACTCAAAAAGCTTTGGTGTTGCCTGTATGTCTAAGTGTGTAACCTCAAAAGAGAATGCACAGGATAGTTTTCTCTTGAAAGAATATGTAAGAATACCACGTTATAAGGAAATACAATGTTGCAGAGTAAAGACAAATACGTACGTATTGGAAACACTTTACGAGAAGAATTAACGCATCTTAAAAAATTAGCTTGTATCTCCTAAACAACACGTGGTAACTCGAAAGGAATTGGTGTGGCGTGTACGTCTAAACATGTAGCCTCAAAAGAATACCCACTGAAGAATTTTCTTTCGTCAAAATTTTTCAGAAAACTACGTTTTAAGGAAATCCTGCATCGTGCGAAATTATCTTGTTTTTCATTAACAACACGTTGTAACTCGAAAAGGTTTGGTGTTGCCTCTTTGTCTAAGTGTGTAGCCGCAAAAGTGAAAGCACGGGATAGTTTTCTCTCGAAAGAATATGTAAGACTACCAAGTTATAAGGAAATACAGTGTTGCAGAGTAAAGACAAATATGTAAGTCTTGGAAACACTTTATGAGAATAATTAACACATCCTACAAAATTAGCTTGTATCTCCGAAACAACACGTTGTAACTCGAAAAGATTTGGTGTGGCATGTTCGTCTAAACGTGTAGCCTCAAAAGGGTACCCACAGGAGAATTTTCTTTCGTCAAAATTT